>NC_140935.1:38288057-38763057 GCF_014529385.1 Adiantum capillus-veneris
TTTTGCTAGATTTTTTGCCATTATGCTAAATTGAAGGACGTCGTGCGAAATTGAGGTTGTGACCTAAAATCACGAATGTCATTGATCTCTTTCTCCCTCTCTTCCAAAATTACAAAAGCATGTTCCTTTTTGAGAGAGCAAACTATGTTCAACCATATACATGGTTGAGCTTATTTTGTTACTCACAATCTACACAACTCCAACCATATGGCTTAGCTCATATTCCCTTAAATGTGAGATCGAACATTAAGGTAGTGTAGGAGAGCTCTTTTTGGATATGCATTATGCCCCTTAAAAACTTAAGAGCATGAGCATCATATCCTACTTAAGTGCTCATTTTTTTTATCACATCAAGCTTGCTTTTCTTACATTTTAGCACGCCAGTCCGCGGTTTACATTTCTTTCTCTCACGAAAAAACTTCATGGATTCACTTTGTCAATTTTCACCAATATATCCATAGCCTTTATGCATGCTACATATTGTACTTGGTCCCATAGGTAAATCTAACCTTTAAGGAAAATCACTCTCTCTCTCTCTCTCTCTCTCTCTCTCTCTTAACTTTCTGGTCAGTGTGATATTACTACGATAATAAAACTCCCAGCCTCCTTTCCCTCCTTGCAAAAGTATGCGAACATGTAAGCACTTGCGTTTAAAAATCAAAACTCATCGGTCATATTTTTTAGGTCTCTTGTGTACTTCTTTTTCTTTTTCTTCCTCTTCTTCTTCTCTCTCTCTCAATCCCTCCCCCCCTCTTAGAATCATTAAATACTATTTTTCACTCAATTGTTTATTTTGGTGATCTTAAATGCTCTCTCTCTCTCTCTCTCTCTCTCTCTCTCTCTCTCTCTCTCTCTCTTTCTCTCTCTCTCTCTCTCTCTCTCTCTCTCTCTCAATCAAGCTATGCAATAGGAGGACTCCTTGCCAACAGTGTTTGGAAAAGGTTTGCTTAAGCCTAGTAAATATGAGTTTAGGTAGCCGACCCCAAATCGGGTTAAGATGAAGTAAAGCGGCTAAACATAGTCAAAAAATGCTCTAAAATTTTAATTTTTATTAGTAATTTTGGTCTCCATCTTAATGGGGAGGAAATGTACATTGCAAATACATCAACAAAATGAAGGGCGTTTTGGCTACAAAGAGCATGTGTGAGAAGGGTCTCGAGGGCTTGGGCGGAGAGAGAGAGAGAGAGAGAGAGAGAGAGATCACCTAATCAAGTGAGACACACACAAGGCAGTCGCTCTTTGTTGATATGCTCGGTTGTGAGCATCCTCTCTCATTGGGCACACAATGATGATAGAAGGGGATGGTTATGTGTGGACATGTCAAGAGTTTAGGAGACTTTTAATGTCCATACAAAAAGCTATAGAATAAATTAACATCATAGACAAATCCCAACTTATATTAAATATTTGAAGCATATGATAAAAATGGAATAATACATAGGTGACACGCATAATTGAAATCTCTCTCTCTCTCTCTCTCTCTCTCTCACACACACACACACACACACACACACAAACAATGTGTGCATGAGTTCAAGATCCTATAGATAGGTATTTGAGAGAAATTATCATTGTTCTTATGGTCTAAAATTCTCTCTCTTCCCGTCTCTCTCTTACACACACACACACACACACATATATATGTACACTTACTTGAATAAAAAATTTATCACATAGATCTTGAGGCCTTTTGCTATTTTTCCAATTTAGTAAGGATGACATTTAAAATTTCTATAGCTCTCTTTTGTCCCCCCTCTAAACCTCTCTCTCTCTCTCTCTCTCTCTCTCTCTCTCTCTAACGCGCGCACACACACACACACACACACATGTGTTGGGGTGGATAGCAATTTCATGTGTGTATACACACATGACTTGCCAATGTTACACAATAGTTGATAAATTGGCACAGTAGCTAAAGAGACGGCCCCAAGTCAACATGTGGACAGAGGAGCGATCTCATTTTTCTCAATCTCTTTAAAGAAAAGCATAGGTGTGTATGATTGCTCTCTCTCTCTCTCTCTCTCTCTCTCTCTCCTTCCTCACACACATTGATTTTTGATAGGCACCCTTGCCTGCCAAAATTCATAGAATAAATAGACATCTAAGCGTGGCCCACATGTTCACTCTTAAAAATTAAAAGAATGAAATACCCCACAATTGGTAAAAGGTTCATTAACTGGGAAATGTCTCTCACTATTTGAGGTGTCAATGTCAATTTTGGTTTTTATTGGGATTTTACCTACTCTAAGGAATTTATCTCATTAAGAAAAAAATTAGCTACCTTTTGAAAATATTCGCTCATGAGATGGAGTCCCTATGAGCTTGACGATAAAATCACTCTCTCTCTCTCTCTTTCACACACACACACACACACACACAACGTGGAGAATAATCCCTGCATTTAAACGTGGCCCATAGTTTCACTCTTAAAAATTAAAAGAATAAAATACCCCACAATTGGTAAAAGGCCCATCAAAACTGGGAAATGTCTCTCCTTATTCGAGGTGCCAATGTCGGGGTTGGTTTTTGTTGGGATTTTATCTACTCTAAAGCATGTATCGCATTGTCGACGGATGAAAAATGTTAGCTACCTTTTAAAAATATCCCCTGGGGTGAGATGTAGTTTCTATGAGCTTGACGATAAAATCAATCTCTCTCTCTCTCTCTCTCTCTCATGTGGATAACAATCCCTTCCTTTGCATCCATGTCCTCAACACAAGACATCCCTCTCCCAAGTCAACACACAAATAGACGAGCGTATATGTTCCCTCTCCCAAGTCAACGCACAAATAGGCGAGCGTATTTCTTTTTCTCAATCTATTTAAAAAAAATACAAACTTTGATAAATCTTTAAATAAAAAACATCAATGTTAGTCTTGAAAAAATAGAGCCAAATTTTTTTTAATTAAATAACTAAATCTTCACTAAAATTATCTTTTTTTGTTATGTGTATTTTGACTTTACATTTTCAAAAGGTTTTCATTTCCTAAAAACTGACCTTTCACTTTCACATTTTAAATTTTACCCTATAGTAGAAAGTCTTTTCACTTTACTTGTCATCCTCTCAACATCTTTTCATTTCATACAAACATACCTTTCACTTTAACGTTTTAAATCTAACCCTTCAATTTTGCTTTCAGATTGGATGTTTTGTAAGGTTCTCTTTGAAATGAACCAATGAGTGAAACCTGGAGGCGCTCTGCTTCCTCAAAAATGTTAAGCTCCATTATATATAGTATAGAATTTGGAGCAAAAGGGGGAATCAAAACCATAAGCAACTTGGTATGAGGGCATTTGAGCCTAGAGCACTGAATTGCTTGGCTGCAACACAGCTCGGCCTCGTCGTCAGAGCCTGTATTTCTCAGTTTTTTGACAGTTAAGCATCGATCAATTTCTTTTTTAAAAGGGACTTTTGCCTTACACCTTATTGTGTGCAAGGGGTCACTCCCATGGGAGCCCTCAACCAACCCGCCAGCCCCTCAACCCCGACTCTTCGAAAGAGAACTTGATTGAAGCAATGATGAGATGAGGATAGCTTGAGAGACAGTTGAGAGACCTTCAGTACGTCTTGGAGACAGCTTGTGAAAGAGAGAGTGCGAGCGTGAGAGAGTGAGAGCCTGAAATAGAGAGCGAGCGAGCAAGAGATAGAGAACGAGCGCGTGAGAGAGAGGTATAGAGCAAGCGGTTTTTGGCATGCGCTAACGTGCACACACACAAGTAGCGAGTAAGACAGAACGTCACCGCCATCGACCAATATCTTTGGTTTCTTCTCGACTTCGGATTTCAATGACTCAACATCGGTTTCGACACCGATCTGACTCGGCCTCTACCACTTGACATCGGCTTTGAGCATACGCGTCTATGGCTATTCAGCTAGCCACTCCCGTCCAGTGGCGGGAGACGACATCGACAATGGCAATTAGAGCCGTTTCGACACCAATTCTCACATTTCGGCATTGGCTTGCATTACTCCCATCACAGGTCGTTTTTTCAACATTTGACCCGACACTGGTTTCATGCAGACAACATTTTCTCGCAATTGACATTTGTACTTGCCAAACGCATGTGTGTAGGACACAAGTCCGCACAATTATTTCCTACCATCGACTCTGGGAATGGTTGAATGATTTCACCCATTCGGCTAATCAGTCTTCCCTTCCCACCGCCACTCAGGCCCAAATCGACGAGTGGGTGGACCGAGATATACGAGTCTTCACCTCTCTTATGATGAACCTCTCTGATTGCTTCACGAAGGAAGTTTCCAAAGAGGAGCATGCACATCCATTGTGGAGACGCATTCTTGACCAGTTTGAGGAGACCTCATTTTTGAGATAGATCACACTTGAACGGTGTACAACCTCCAGTTCAAGGATTTTAACTCACTTGATGGGTTGACCCGCCATATGCGAGAACTCTGGGACGATCTTGTCTCTACCACAGGAAACATTACCTCAGCACGCATGGCTGACCTCTTACTATTCAAGCTTCCCCCACGCTTTCATCCCTATTTTTAGAGTTTTCTCACATCTAGATGTACCTCTTTTCCCAGTTGAGATGAGATTCTCCCTTCCCTTAGACAGATTGAGGGGCACTCCACATTTCAAGCCGGAGGTTCTGTTGATATGGAAGGAGCTTTGATATCGCAAGGAAGTAACAATAAAGGTAAAGGTAAGAAGAAGAAGAAGAACAAGGACATCGAATGTTGCCATTGCCACAAGAAAGGGCACAGAGAATTAGAATGCAGAAAGAACAAGTGAGACAAGGCCAACAGGGAGAAACAAACAGCCTTCACTATAGTTATAGCCTCTCACAAGACGGCGGGGCCCGCTCTTGGCGCGAGGATGGACCACGCTCTTACTACATCGCAGTCAGGTACTTGGGTTTTTGAAGGTGGAGCCACAACTCACATGACTCTCCAAGAGTCATGGTTTAGCTCTCTCAGGGAGACTGACTCAGAGACCATCACTATAGGTGATGTTGAGATGTCAAGCTCTACACCTTGAGCTGTCATCCACTATGGGTCTTGGCCGCTTATGGCATTTACTCACTGGCGCATTAGGTGACTAACGCGGAGGATCTCTGCCAGTGATTCTACAGCTGGACTACACTTATAGTGCTAGCCTAGTACGCTTCTAGCGAGTTCACACTTAGTGACCGCATGTACATATGTGCTACTTTTCAGCTTTAGCACTTAGCCATTTTGCACTCTCTTTTCTAAAAAGAAGAAGAATCTTTCCATCTCTGTGTGCTTAGTGCTTGTCTTGTGTAGCTCTCTTGCATCCTCATTCTTTACATGGTATCAGAGCCTAGTGCAGGCAAGAGAGGCTAAGAGAGCAAGAGCATCACAATCTCTTCGTTCGCAATCCACGACCAGATGCCAAAGTTTTTTAACAGGTCTCCAAAGTGCTATATACAGATATTTACTGTACAAGTACAATGGTTGTATGTACGCTTGATTCTGGACACTCGTTGAGTGTAGAAAGTGTTACAGGTACCACGATAGCAGGTTCAACAGATTTGCAGGTTTTTGCAGATTGCAGCTATTTTGTCTTAGTGCTTCAAGATGTCTGACGGTTTCAGTCAGATTGTCACTGAGAAGCTTGAGAAAAATAACTACCCTGCATGGAAGTTCAAAATAACTAATTTCCTAAAAGGAAAAGGTTATTAGGACTATGTAGACGGAGACAATGAAAAGGAACCAGAGATTCCTGAGGCAAATGCTACGGTAGATCAAAGAAAAGCTTTGAGGGACTGGCAACAAGGCCAGAGCAAAATGATGTATTGGATTTCTATGAGCATCACAGATGGCATGATGGGCTATCTACAGGATGTTGAAACCCCCACCATTGCATGGATAAACTTAGGCAGAGTGTTCGAGGTGAACACCAAGGCCAGGAAGCTTCAACTAAAGTCGGAGCTAAATCAGGTTCAGAGGAACAACCTCTCCATCAATGATTATGCCTTGAAGATCAAGAGTAGCATTGAGACTCTTGGATCAATTAAAGTCTCAGTGAAAGACGATGACATTGTCCGTGCATGCTTGGATGGTCTAGGAGATGAGTATGTACATTTTAGGTCTTCCATGAATACAAGAGATGACATCCCCGCGTTCCAAGATTTGATTTCTATGCTTATTCTTGAGGAGAAGAACCTTGGTCTTGATACATCTTCTTCTCGTGGGTAGAAATAGGTCTGAACAGGCCTTTGATTCTAACTCCAACAGAGGTAGAGGTCATGGTCGAGGCCCAAGTGGTTACAGGGGCCGATTTCGAAAAGGTCAATCAAATCAAAACAATACAGGTGGCAGGGGAAACCAGTCTCAAGGCAGGGGTAGTCAAAGAGGTCGTGGTGCAGGATCAAGCAGGCAGCAACATACTACAGATAGCATAGAATGTTGGACTTTTGGTGAAAAAGGTCACATATCACGTGACTGTCCAAAGGGAAAAGCAAGTGGAAAGAGAGAAGAGGGCAACTATGCATCTACTAGCAGAGATGCAGATGACAGCAGAAGCAAGCGCATGTTTGTTATGCAACATGTAATGAATACAATGACTGCAGAGAATTCCACCCAAGATGATGTTTGGTATGTGGATTCAGGTGCCTCTAATCACATGACGTCTCGTGGAGAGTGGTTTAGAGATATGCGCAAACCAGATGTGTCGGGCTATGTGCAGACAGGAGATGACACAGCTCACCCCATTGCTCATGTAGGGGACATACCTCTAAATACTAAGAGTGGGAAATCAAAGTACTTAGTAGATGTACTTCATGTCCCAAACATTACAAAGACTCTTGTTTCTGTTGGGCAAATGGTTGAGTAGGGTTTGCAGGTTCTCTTCAATCTGAATGGCTGTTATGTAGAAGATTTCCAGAATGGCTGTAAGTTGATCATAGAGGGAAAATGTGTGGGCAGAATGTTTACGCTGAATGTAGACATGCCTGAGGTAAAAGCTGCATTATTTGCACAAGGCACAGATGTTGTGGCTGATGTTGACATTTGGCACAAACGCATTGGCCATGTTAATGAGCAGAGATTACGCAGCATGCAATCAAATGAACAAAGTCATGATGAGGAATTTGGAATTCTGGCTGTCAAGACACCTGGTGTAAAGAAAGTACTAGAAGATGCTAGAGGGCAAAGGAGTGACCCAGGACCCCGCAGATCTAACAGAGTCAGAAATCCATATCAGAAATTGACTTATGATGGGTATCTAGTGCATCACCAAGCTTACATGGCTAAGGTGATATAGGATGTGGAGCCCACATGTTTTGAGGATGCAGTTGGAAATGTGCATTGGGATGATGCAATGAATGAAGAGATGGCTGCATTGGAAGCAAACGACACGTGGGAGTTGGTGCCATTGCCAAGTTTCAAGAAAGCTATTGGTTGTAAATGGGTGTATAAAACCAAGCATAAGGCTGAGCGTCACAATGCAAGGCTGGTCGCAAAAGTTTATGCATAGAAGTATGGCATAGACTATCAGGAGACCTTTGCTCCAGTGGCAAAGATGATGACTGTGAGAACTGTCATAGCAGTGGCTGCATCTAGAGGATGGATTATGCATCAAACGGATGTAAAGAATGCCTTCTTGAATGGTGAGTTGCAAGAGGAAGTGTATATGGATCAGCCACCTGGTTATGTTGATCCAGGTTACCCAAATTATGTATGCAGGCTTCTTAAAGCTTTGTATGGTTTGAAGCAGGGCTCTAGAGCATGGTATGACAGGATTGCCACGTATCTTGTCAGTATTGGTTTTAGGAGAGCTCATGCTGATCATTCACTCTATGTACGTGAGAGTGATATGTGGATTGTGGTCATTACCATATATGTAGATGACCTTATTATTGTGGGTGACAATGCTATGGAGATTGACCATGTGAAGGGTCTTCTCAAATAGGAGTTTGAAATGAAATATTTGGCCGAGTTGTGCTACTTTCTTGGCATTGAGGTGATCAGGACTCCAGAGGGTGTATGGCTTTCCCTCACAGAGACAGTATGCTTTGGACATGTTGTCAAAGTATGGTATGGCTAATTGTAAGCCAATTTCTATTCCCTTGGATGTGAATGCAAAGTTGATTGCAGAGAAGGGTGATGTTGTTGAGGATGTTAAGATGTACAAGAAGACTGTGGGTAGTCTAATCTACTTAACTATCATGAGGCCAGACTTGAGATACACAATAGGCTTGGAGAGTTAGTTCATGCAGCTTCCGAGGAAGCCACATTTGGATGGAGTACGACGCACACTTCGATACGTGCAAGGGACTCTTGACTACGCATTGTTCTATGCAGCAGATGCACCATTAGCATTGTATGGGTATACAGATGTAGATTGGGTAGGTAGAAGATCTACGAGTGGCTTTATGTTCTCTTTTCGGAGTGCTGCTATTACTTGGAGCAGCAAAATGCAGCCTACGGTTGCTTTATCGAGCACAGAGGCCGAGTACAGAGGTACAAAAGTTGCGGCGTGTGAGGTAGCTTGGCTACGCACATTACTTGAGGACTTGGGAGTGCAGGTGGACCAACATATTTTCATCCATTGTGAAAACCTCAGCAACATGCAGTTGGCTAGGAACCCAGTGTTCCATGCCTGGACCAAGCACATAGAGGTCCATTACCACTACGTTCGAGAGCGAGTGTTGGCGGGTGACATCAACTTGGTCTACGTCAGCACAGAGGAGCAGATAGCGGATACCTTTACCAAGGCCCTTGGAGCTGAGAAGCTTCGACGTTTACGCACTATGCTTGGACTCTCCGACATGCAGAGCTCGAGGGGGAGTGTTGAGATGTCGAGCTCTACATCTTGATCTGGCATCCACTACGGGTCTTGGCCACTTACAGGATTTACTCATTGGCGTGTTAGGTGATCAACACGGAGGATCTCTGCCAGTGATTCTACAGCTGGACTACACTTATAGTGCTAGCATAGTACGCTTCTAGTGAGTTCACACTTAGTGACGGCATGTACATATGTGCTACTTTTCAGCTTTAGCACTTAGTCATTTTGCACTCTCTTTTCTAAAAAGAAGAAGAATCTTTCCATCTCTGTGTGCTTAGTGCTTGTCTTGTGTAGCTCTCTTGCATCCTCATTCTTTACATGGTATCTCTATGACCTCTATGGTGGAGGGTTTACCAGCAATATGCTTCTCATCAGGAGTATGTGAGGCTTGCTAGATGGTCAAGAAACACAAGGTTTCCTTTCCAAAGCTGGAATCCAACAGAGCTTCAGGACCACTTGCATTGGTTCACATTGATCTATGTGGCCCGATGAGCACTCCTTCACTTTTTGACTCATAGTTTTTGCTTTTGTGGATGATTTTAGCAGGTACACTTGGGCTTGGTTCCTAAAGCTCAAGTCAGAGGCTTTCAATTTCATTCAATCTCAAAAGACAATGGTTGAAAAGGAGAAGGACCTGCACATCAAATGTATTCGCTCAGACAGAGGGGGTGAGTTCACCTCAAAGGACTTTGCACAGTGGTGCAAGTCAGAGGTCATCCAACTGTTGGGAATGGGATCGTGCTAGCTACGGTGGATGAAAGATAAACATAGCGTCAATGTGTGAGTGTGTGTGTAATCAAGGTTATCACTCAAGTGAATTAGGTTCCAAGATAGAATTAGCTTGG
This sequence comes from Adiantum capillus-veneris, assembly GCF_014529385.1. Classification (NCBI taxonomy): domain Eukaryota; kingdom Viridiplantae; phylum Streptophyta; class Polypodiopsida; order Polypodiales; family Pteridaceae; genus Adiantum; species Adiantum capillus-veneris. Next base: position 38,297,680 of record NC_140935.1, read on the forward strand.
ACTCATAAACACAATCTTGAGTATTGACTTAGCTTAGCACAATCTCACCATAGACAAGCATGTAGTGCAAAATAGAGTTGTGTTTATTCATTCATGAAATGAGCTTTAAGTAGCTCTACAGCCTTGATCCACAGTATGTGGGATAAATCCACTCTCTTCTCCTTGACTCACACTTTAGGACAAAGCTCACACTTTACAATCCTCCCCTTGAGGTTTGGACTATGACAAGGTACTGAAGATGCTAAATCCACAGAGGATGATAAGTTGGTATCCACATAGGTTAACAAAATCCACAAAGGATGGTGATGTCCACATAGGAAAATAAAATCCACAAAGGATGGTGATATCCACACAAGATGATAAAAATCCACACGGGAAAAAGTCCTCTCCTACAAGTAGAGAGGGTGCATCTTCAAAATGGGTCTTCATAAAAGACAATGTTGCTCTCTTCTTCATCCTTTTTTTCTTCTACCATGTGAGCTGATCCTTTGATAGGTCTCTTCCCTTCATGACTTCTGTTGCTCCTTCTGTTGATGCTGCTTTCTCCACTACTACTGCCTCCATTTGAGTAGCATAAAGAAGGCGTGTGTCCCTTATTACCACATTTGTTACAAGGTTTGTTTCTGTAGCAGTCTTTCGCTACGTGTACCATTCTTCCACATTCATAACACTTGTCGATTTCCATGGCGAATATCTTCCCCTTGAAGATGTTGCGATAAAAACTCCTCCTGATGAGGTGAGTGAACCTCTTTGCTTTCTTTGTTGTGCTTGGACTGAGTTGATGACATCTTGGAATGGTGACACTGGTTCTTTTTCTTCAAGAATTGTGACTAAGTGGTCATAATAAGGTGACACTTGATGGTGACACTTGATGACATCTTGGAATGGTGACACTGGTTCTTTTTCTTCAAGAATTGTGACTAAGTGGTCATAATAAGGTGAAAGTGCACTCAATAGTATGGCCACTTTGTCTTCTTCTGGTACTTCAACCTGAATGTAAGTGAGCTGCGTAACAATGCTCTTAAGCCTATTCACTAGGCTAGCAATGTCTTCCCCTTCAATCATAGTAATTTTGTAACGTTTTCTTCTAAGACTAACTTTGCTTCTTTTGGCCCTCGCTCCAAAATTACTTTTTAAAACATGCCAGGCATCATGTGCATCCGTACATTCGTCTATGAAATGCACATAATTGTCATGCAAGGAGGTGATGATGATTCCTAATGCTTGTTCGTCTTTGGCCAAATTCTGTGCACTTGCTATGAGTGTAGATGCCCTAGTGTGCACTCCATCGGGTTCGTCTTGTTGCTCTAAGGTAGTGCTGATGACAGACCACAAACATTTTTTCATAAGGTAACCTCTTAACTTTGTTTTCCAGGTGTGAAACCCTTCCCCGTTGAATTTTTATATTCTCTTGTCCCCCATTTGTGCTAATAGAGGGGTCTTAGCTTAGGAGACTCTCCTAGCTAGTGTCTTCCTCTTTACACGGTGCACAAATAAAGAAAGATGATATTTATTTGCAAGTTATTGTGCTTGGCTGCAAGATTTGAAAAGATTTTAATGAGAAAGAGAGCAAGAGAAAATTCCTTTGAATTTTGTGAAGCTTCTCTTCACGGGTGTGAAGACACTCTTCACATACACTTTTGGTTCATGAGGCCATGATCTTTTGGCTTGAGGGGGTTATTCAACACTTAGCAAGACTTGAGAGGGTGTTGAGTACAAATGATTTGAGTTTTTGGGTTTGTGCTTGGGAGATCTGGCCACACACTGGGAACAAGGCCTTGTAAAGAGCTTGGGGACTTTGGGCCTCTTGGAGTGCTCGATGCTGTTGGTAGTCAGTCCGTGGGAGCAAGGGTTTAAAAGGCTAGTGGCATTTGAAATCCTTGTGGGAAAGCGAGCTTGTTAAGGGCTAAGGCAAGTGGGGCAGAATCGGGCACGCGCGGGCACACCGGGTAGGCGGGGTCAGGCCAGGCAACGGCCAGCACTCCCGGGCAAGCGCGGGCAGCCGCGGGCAGGAACGAACGCCCGGAGACTCCCTAGCTTTGGTGCGATCGGCCGGAGTCCGTGGCCAGAGTCTGTTCGGACCCAAAAATTCCTTTCAAAATTGGCCTAGGCTGGCATGTGAGGTCCGTCGGCAGAGCCTTTGAGTGTGAGGCCTTGAGCTCCTACTTGGGGAAGGGTACCCACAAAGTTAGGACTACCCACTGACTTTAAGAAATTTTGGCACATGGCATTAAATACAGCTAGGCATACACACATACACACATAAAATTATGAACTACTGCAGGGATTAGAGAGACTGAGAAAGCACTTTGAGTGAAAAGTTGATTAAATGATTAAGTGCTCTAACGGAGTCTGATTTGAGCAAGGAGATAGTCGGTAGAGAGCTCTTGCGATGATAGGCTATGCACACACATCGATTGTAAATGCTAATTTTGCCAAAATAGGGAGAAATTATTGAACGTGAAATGCGAGTTTCTAATGGCAAATTAATGAACTCTTATGCTAATTAATCTTCCAATTAGCTAGTGCGTAGTGGCCCAAGAGTCTTTAGCTCAAGAACATGCTCATGCTAGCCAATGGAACACTAATTAGGCATGCGGTGTGGAATAGAAGAGAAAATATAATGAATCTATCTAGTGATGATAAAGTAATGCTGATTGTACTAACACACAAACACATAACAATAATCCTAGCTAGCACACCATAGCTCTGATACCAATTGTTGGCAATGGGATCATGCTAGCTATGGTGGATGAAAGAGAAACATAGTGTCAATGTGTGTGTAAGCAAGGTTATCACTCAAGTGAATTAGGTTCCAAGATAGAATTAGCTTGGACTCATAAACACAATCTTGAGTATTGACTTAGCTTAGCACAAGCTCACCATAGACAAGCATGTAGTGCAAAATAGAGTTGAGTTTATTCATTCATGAAATGAGCTTTAAGTAGCTCTACAGCCTTGCTCCACAGTATGTGGGATAAATCCACTCTCTTCTCCTTGACTCACACTTTAGGACAAAGCTCACACTTTACACCAATGCCAGCTGACTACTCCTTACACTCCTTCCCAGAATGGAGTGGTTGAGGGAAAGAATCAGACTATCATATAGATGGCTCGTGTGATGCTTGTGCTATGCCCCAAGTTTAGTGGGGAAAGGCATGCAACATGGTAGTTTACTTGGTGTGTTCTATGGTCTCTCCAAGGGTTGCACCTTACTTGGTTGTTGCGATTCATATTGGGCAGGAAATCCTGATATTTGGCACTCTACTACAGGAGTAGTTTTCACACTCGGCTCGGGACCCATTTCATGGAGCAATAAGTGGCAATCCACCGTTGCACTATCTTCTATATAGGCGGAGTACAGAGCAGCTTGCTATGCTGCTTGTGAGGCCATATGGCTACCAAGATTACTGGGAGAGTTGTGTTTCCCCAGACTGTTACTACTTGTCTATTGTGCAACAATCAGAGTTGCATTGCTATTGCCAAGAACTCTATCTTTCACTCTTGGACAAAGCACACTGAGGTGTAGTACCACTATGTTCAATTGTAGGTTTTGAATGGAGATCTTCATTTGAAGTATGTTCCTACAGTGAACAATGTAACAGACATCTTCATGAAGGTAGTACCTCAGCGGACTTTGGCTTCTCACCTTCAACTCCTCTGTGTTGTCTCAGCATCCGCTACTAAGAGGGGGTGTTAGAGTTACACCAATGTTGCTTCACCATTTTGTATGGCTAGTGATTGTCTCGGGTTGGCCACTCTGCGCTCCTTGCCGCACTGTCGAAGCAAGGGACTTGCCAATACACCGTGTGCGAGCCACAAATGGCTCCAAGCACACAACAAGCCTAAACTAGCAAGCTCAAGAGAGCAAAGGGTGTGTCACTCACCGCTCTACGCTCGCCTTCGTGGTGGATTCCTCGCCGCGATGAAGAAGAAGCTGCAGTCGTTCCATGCTCAACCGCTTCTCTGCCGTCGTACCTTCGTAATGCTCGATCGCACACACACTCTCCCTCTCTCTCTCTCTCTCTCTCTCTCTCTCTCACACACACACACACACACACACACATACACACGCACACACAAGGAGGTGAAGAAGAAGAAGATGGAGATGGAGATGGAGCAAGAGCACTCTTCTATTGCACAAATGAGAGAATGAGTAAAAATTAGGTTTAGTTGGATTTTATATGAGCTCACCCCATTCACACTTGGGCGGCCATGCTTAGCCAACTAATCCCTTGAATGTCCCAGTTAGAGTGCGCCTCTCATCGGCGATCACTCTTACCCTTTTCCTATTGGTCTGACAAGCCCGGTACCTGACTCTACCAAATACATAATACACGTCCGTCGTAGGTGATGGGGTGTCCGTGTGCCGTGAGGGTTAACATGCCCCCCTTTCTGATGTAGATTCCGTCCTCGGAAGCTATTGAGTTGAAGCTCGTTCGTCGAGGTGGAAGAGATTGAGATGAATGTCCTTAGCCTTCTTCAGTCACTGCAAAATCAAACAACATTGCCACAGTAATTGCATTCTCACAAGTGATTAAAAAGCATATGCAGTTTTAGGTAGACACATTGATTGGTAAAAAAATTTCAAACAATTTGTCAGCAATGAACATTAAATTGCAATGTAATCAAATGCAGAAACAGATGTAAAGGTAGAAAATTAAACAAGTCTGGGGTCGCTAATTTGACGATCGAAAGGCACTAGAGATCGAATATTAATACCATGGGTAAGCTTCTTAATTTTCGGTGGTCAATTAAGTTGTTTAATCGCGAGAGCCAAGTATTCATGTTCGAGGGCTGACTAGAGGCTATACCTAGAAGACTTTGTAGTTAAGCTACGATAAAAGGAATTTCTCAAGAAATCATCGCCTGACTGATTACCTTTTCGTTGACCCCCCAAAGTCTTTTCACAGTGATTCAATTTGATGTGTGTGCTTATTTTGTATGCCTTGGGTTTTTTGCTTTTCAAGGAAAAGCGCCCACACTGGGAACCTCTAGGGCTCTAGTACCATAGGCAATACATGTGAGTGAAGTACCAATTTAAGCAGGGATTTCTCTTCCAGCTTAAAATTTTACATTGTGGCACTTTGATTTTTTGTTTGTTCATTTTCAGCATTTTAATTTTGTAACTTTGGGAGGTCATATAACACTAATACACTCCCCAGGCTCATCACATTAGTAAACTCCCTTTATAATACTTAAGCTAAAGGTCAATAGGGTTAAGCCCTAGTACATTTCATACAATGCTGCCTAAATCGGATTAAGAACCTAAGTAACCATTGCTTATTAGGAAGGCATTCCCCATGGTATTAAGAGAAGATTTCTAATACCTAGCTTGGTCAAACTAGCTTAGTCGGACTGCTTGATTTTTAAACCTAGACAAGTGATTATGACAAAACATTACATTGAATTAAATGTTTGATACTAAGCAAATGCGTTGAATATTATGCTACAAATCATAATCAAAGCAGACAAACATGGATGCAAAAAGATAAGGGCAATGCTAATGGTCATAAAACACCTGTTTGTGTTGATGGTCGCGCTTGATTTGAAGTGTGAACGAGAGAAAGGTTCCATGAAGGTCCAAATCCTATCAATAGCAACACACTCCTGTACACACTAGGAAACAAAAGGAATACCTCCAGGAGGCACATTAGTGGGAAAAGAGAACTTTGCTAATCACTCAACTCTAAAACAGTCATGACATAGGTTTCTGTTTCAGTGTACCGGATGTAAATGTGTAGGTCTAAGTCAATGTTTTGACTTTTATTGTGCATACTCGTTTGCTAATTGCTCTTGCTCTTTATTTTTTTGTTTTTTGTGAGTATAAAGCTTTATATGTACATTCCCTAAGATTGGGAGATATAGAGGTCAGGGAGAAAGGTTGAGAGGGAAGCAAGTGAATAATGGATGTCCACAAACACTCCCCCCTTCCTTGGGTAGATCATACCGTTTGAAATGAGCTTGTCACCCTTTGAAACCAATTGTTCCAGTTGGTAATAGGTGAGGATCTTTGCCAGTAGTTTTCTATTACCCTAGGTGCCTCGTCAAGTTGCAAGGGTGGTAAGGTTCTCTCCCAGGATCGAACTTGAAGTGGTTCATCAAGTGATTCTTGAACACTGGGAGGTGTGGGTTCTTTTGTAGCTTCATGGAGGTCCACTACTATACATGGAGGCTGTGTAGAAGCTTTTACCTCTATGGATGTATTACATGAGGAGCTAGAAGCTTCATGGGACTCCCCCCTTCCTGAGCTAGGTGGAACAAATCGTTCTTTCTTTGGTACCCAAACTAGCTCGGGAGCGGGTGTGTAGCATTCTGTGATTTTTTTCTTTCCACGATCATTGATTCATTTTGGAGCTACGGGATTGGGCTCACTTCGGTCAGGTGATAGGTAAGAGCACAATCTACGTTTTGGCACCCAGATTTGATCATTTCCTTGATAGTAGCCTTGGGCTTCCAATAGTCTTTTAGGGATCCATCGCAACATTTTCTTACTTTTCTTGGAGCGAGTGGTACGTTTCTTACAAGGCTTCTCTTTTTTAGCACTAGTTATGGTCACTAAAGAAGCTTTAGGGACCCACTTGTATGTTTTCTTCGTTACATTAGGATGAGTCTTGTTGGAAGCGATATGCATTGCTTGTAGCATATTTAAGGGTATAGGAATTTCATCCCCCTCATGTGTTACCCAGGCCGTCCCCCTATTTCCCCAAGTGTCTATGGTTGCTGCTAGGTGGACCCAATCCACATTGTCCGACTCAGTCATCCCAGGTAGGATATCCATATAAGGAGAATCTTGGCCAATGTCTGTATCCTTCTTACAAGTGTAACAATATTGTAGTGGGGCCGAGTGAACTGTGGTGTCACAGCGATGATGAATAATGGTTTTACTCCCTATGGGGTGTACCTTACTAGTCACCAAATCCACTCTAAGGACAGAGTCTTGGAATTGCAAATAGACATGATTTTTAGACCAATCATGAACCATTTGTGCTTCCCTCATGAATGGTCGTCCTAAAATCATTTCATATGATATAAGGTGTCTAGAGAAATCCATTACAATGAACATATGTCGTACCTTGTGTCCTAGAACTTTGATCTTAAGATCCTTGAGCATCCCCATAGGTTTGGCTATGGTACCATTTGCCATCTTTACCACAATGTTAGTAACACTGAGGTGGGGTTTTCCCATGGATTCCCAACAATATTTTGTAACGATGCTAACTCCTGCACCACCATCAAGAATTCCCTTTATAGTTAATCCCTTGGTAGTGATGGGTAGGGTCGCATTAGACTCGTCGCCTTCAAAATACTGCCCTAATTCGTTAATGGGTACCTCGATCACAGACTCGTGTCCATCTAAGTCAAGTGATTGCACATGATTTTCCTCATCAATCATAATCGAGTCAGCCTATTTGGTTGCGCAAACTGTGGTAATCCCGTTCGTAGCTCTCCGTTAAGGAATGCTCGAAGTGCAAGGAATAACTCAGGATCTCCATACAGCTTTGCTATGATCGTGGTTCGAACCTCAGAAGACATGAAGTCCACTAGTTTGGCAACATTCATTGGCATTTTGCAGGGTGTAGGTCCTTGACTAGGAACTGGTGAGGATGGAATCTCATATTCCTCAATGGGATCGGGTATTCCTTCGTTAAACATTCTTTCCAACAAGAAGGGTGTATGCTCAGTTTCTGATGACCCGTCCTCACTCCCTTCTTGGATGATACTAGATATGGCTAACGGTCTATGGTTCATGTGGGGTGGATGAACTTGCGTGGGAAACAATGTGTCATGAATTTTGACATGCATGGGTTCTGGTTCTAGTTTCCTTTGAGTCTCCTCCACTAAACCTCTTAGATGTTTCACCTGCTCAATCTCGTCTACTGGGTTTGGGTACGTCCCAATCTTTTTTCTTTCGATTCTTCCCTTTTTGCCCCTGTGGTTTATCTTGGGGGTCTTGGATTGGATTTGGAAACACTTGTGGTGTTTTCAGAGGCTCTTTATGGTTTTCTCTTATTCGGTTTTCATTTTGGTTCCATGTTACGGTTTTCTTTGTCGGTCTTTCCCTTTGTGGTATTGGTTCTAGTCTCCATTGTCTCGATTGAATCTGAATCATCCTCGAGGTCATTCATATACACGGGGTCATCTCCTGTTCCTATGTTTGTTTTGGAACTTGGCTTTGAATTTCCCGTATTCTGCGACCTCTTCCTTCGTGTCTTCTTTTTCTTTGCTTGGATAACTGACGCGGTATCTCTCTCTTCGAGGATATGGCCTCGCCCTTGAAGCGTGGACTGTGTAATCGCATAAGCGGGTGCAACGGGTGGTATTGGCGATGTCACACTAGCAATTCCGACCAAATTTAGGGGTGTGATTTTAGGCGCATTTGGGTTATAGGGGCATTGGGCAATCAAGTGATCTATGCCACAACGATTACATGTGAGTATTGGCATTGCAGACGTGCTGCCTTGATTCATTTGCATCTGTGCAGCATTCTTTTGCAGCCTAATAGGGCACTCCGCTGCCCGATGTGGTCCACCACACTCGTAGCATTGAAGAGGTGGCCTCCTAGCCTGGGTGTTGATATTTTGACCTCTGGATGCGAGAGCAGCAGCTTGATAAACCGGCTTGACGTGTCCCCAACAATCTTCCATGTAGTATATAGGACACTCTTCCAATGTATCAAGTCCGTAGGCAATACTAGTGTCTATTTCCTCCTCACAGACATCGGCATAAGCATTAGATGGCTCGCAACCCACTTGGTTCATAGGGGCGACTCTTGGATGCGGGGGCTGCGGTCCTAGCACAGGAGGTGGTAGCGGTGTAGCTTGTACAACATTTTGAGATCTAGGGACCATGTGTTGCAGTAGTTGCTCAACAGGTGGAGCAGGCATCAATACAGGAGCTCGAGGTGCATCCGTCCAGGCTACAGGTGGTCTATTTGCCATCATACGTTTGATCATTAAACAATCCTTAGCTTGGTGACCATACCTACCACATGCGTTGCAAGTCCCGTTAAATTTTACTCTAAACGTAGAGCACTCACTAGTGCTATGTGGACCTAATCAAATGGAACACCATTGTTGCTCCCTTCTTGGATACATGTGACTATTTTGAGGGGGTCGATTATCCTTAAGAGACTCTTGGATTGCCTTGGTGAGGTCTGTCAAGAATGTCTCAAATACCTTTGGCTCATTGGCAATGGGCCTTGCAGTCATGGGTTCATACTCAATGGCTTGTGAGCTAGTGGATCTCGTGTCAGTAGACACCCTCATGCCTGCTATCATCAAGTTTTCCTCTAATTGGATTGCATTGGTAGTGACATCTTCCCAGGTTGTGATACCTCTAATCACTAGTCCATTATAGATTCCTTCATTCCTCAACCCTCGAATGAATCGATCAAGCAGTTGGTTATTGTTGAAGCACTCATTTACAGGGCAGCGAGAGTTTAAGTGCTTTAGACGACTAATGAAGTCCCTTACTGACTCTCCTTCCTTACGTTCGGCCTTCTGTAGCTGAGATGCTACACCCCAAAGCACACCTTCTCGTATGTACTCCTTTAGAAACAACCTTCGAAGGGTAGGGTAGATTGTTTTCTCGTCCACCTTTAGGGTTCTATACCAATCTCCAGCCTTCCCACTTAATGTCAAGCTTAAGGCATTGCACTTATGTAGTTCGTTGCGTTCCCCTAAGGAGTCACATACTTGTTCAAACACTTCTATGTGTTTTCTAGCATCTTCGTCCCCATTGAATTTTTGCGTGAGTTTGGCAATTTGTACTGCCTTACTTCTAGGCTCTCTATCAGATGCATGACGCATATTTTCCGTGATAGATCGACCTATGGTTTGAGCAAACACTGCCAAGTCACCTATGTGAGGAGGCAGGGCCGATGGAGGTACTCTTGGAATCATATGTGGGAGAGGAACGGGTACCGGTCTTGGCATATGTGTGGATGATGTAGGATATGGAACATAACCGGGCATAGGTCCACTCGGATAAGGGCTAGGGAGCGGCACTCGAGGAGCATAAACAAGTGGTACAATTGGAGGTGTGGGGGCCATGTGTGCATAAGGGGCTAGAGGCACATACGGTCGAGGCCCCATATTAGGTACTACGACACTAGGTAGTGGCACTGCGCTAACTGTAGATGTCATCGGTACATTCTCTGTCAGGCTTATCCCTGGAGTGAGCACTGTGTTTTCCTTAATAGAGGGTTGAGCCAAGTTAGGGAAGCTAAAGTTTTCGCTCGGAGGCTCAGATTGCATAGAGACCCCAGGTGAAATGACGTAAGATGGGTCCATGGGACTCATTAGAGGAGTCTCCATTTGTGATAGAGTAGGCTGTTGAGCCTTGCTCGTATCCAGAAATCTCATGGGGCCAGTTGAGAGTATATTTACCCCTCGGTTTTGCCTTTTCGATTGAATAATGCCATGGATAACATTATAGATCATTTTCTGTTGATCTTCGATGCTCGTGGCACTAGAGGTGGATTGTACAATCTCTATCCATCCTACATGGTAGGCGTGGCCAGAGTGTAGATCCGTCTACACCTCAGTGTGGAGGTCGTATGTCCAATGATCATTAATGAACAATCGTTAACGGTTTCTTGTGAGGTAGAAGCAAGGTTGCTCCCCGTGGTTTTACTTGTCACCAACGGTACTCTAGAGGGAACTTCTGAAGGAGGCAGCTCAACAGGGCCTTCTTGGTAAGAAGTTGGCAGGATATCCACATGGACACTCTTTGGGGGTGTGGGGTTCACGTGCGAAGTGAAAGGAGAGTCCACTTCCCCACCCCCTTCGTGTGCTTCATTTGCATCAGGTTCCGAGCGAGTAGCTCTACCTAATGTTTCCATGAAACGGCTAAACATACTAGTACTAGGCTGTGGAGCTTCGGGAGGTGCATGGCCTTCTCTCTCAGTGTTTTGGGTAGGGTATGCTTCCATGATTTCTGAGTCGGAGGAGGAATCACTAGCGGCTATTTTAGGGTCTTGGGTGGTGCTACCTTGTGTCCCCGCTGAGGGTCTAGAGCCTATCGTGGATGGGTAATGGGTGTCCGTATGAACAGAGGCACCCTCAATATGCTCGTGTTATAGCACCCGCCCAAAGCGTAAGTGCATGTGCTTTTGATACCCTAAGGTGTCAAAAAGCTGCTCTAGGAGGCCTTGTGACTAGTTTTTTGCGTGTTTTTTGTTTGTTTTTTTGCTAGATTTTTTAGAGCGTGTCGTGGAATGGACCGTGTGATAGCTCAAAACGAGCATATCGCTAGGAGGGACGCGTTGTGCTTTACAGCCCACCGTTTGGTTCTATTTTGCTCCAGAAAAGCCCGAAACAGTCTTTTCCTAGCTAGGGAACTAGGCTCCAAATAGCAAGTCTAAGGGTGCAAGTGGGAAGAGAAGGGAGGAGAGTGGAGGGCTTGTCCCACATGCTCTCATTCCCTCTTGAGGGAGTAGGGTATATATATAAGAGTGAGTCTAGTATATATCATAAGACTGAGGACTGAGGCCTGGGCCTGGGGAAATGATCCTGATCTAACTTTTATACAAACCAACCCGTCCGTTTTAAAACTCACGTTTTTTATAACCTCCCCCTCGCTCACGTTTTTATTTTTCGGGAAAAAAAATTTAATAAATTTTTAAAAAAATTTTTTTTCAAAAAAGAATTTTTTTTTCCAAAAAAAATAAATTTTTTAATTTTATTTTATGCAAAAAATGCAGAAATTGAAAATGCAAAAAATGTAGAAATTGAAAATGCAGAAAATTTAACACAAAAAATGCAGAAATTGAAACTTGACAGAACCAGAAAATGCAGAAAATGCAAAAACGCAAGAAATGCTAACTGTGCAGTGCAAACCAGAAAACGTAGAAAACGCAAAAAACAGAAATCTCCACACAACTACACACACTCATTCCCTGCCTTTCCTATGATAGAAATTGCACCACAAGAAAGCGTAAAGTGCTTAACCGAGCTTAGTGTAGGGAATTTCCCCGGAAGCGGCGCCAAAAATGTGTGCTCCTTGCCGCACTTTCGAAACAAGGGACTTGCCAATACACCGTGTGCGAGCCACAAATGGCTCCAAGCACACAACAAGCCTAAACTAGCAAGCTCAAGAGAGCAAAGGGTGTGTCACTCACCGCTCTACGCTCGCCTTCGTGGTGGATTCCTCGCCGCGATGAAGAAGAAGCTGCAGTCGTGCCACGCTCAACCGCTTCGCTGCCGTCGTGCCTTCGTAATGCTCGATCGCACACACACTCTCCCTCTCTCTCTCTCTCTCTCTCTCTCTCTCACACACACACACACACACACACTCTCCCTCTCTCTCTCTCTCTCTCTCTCTCTCTCTCTCTCTCTCTCTCTCACACACACACACACAAGGAGGTGAAGAAGAAGAAGATGGAGATGGAGATGGAGCAAGAGCACTCTTCTATTGCACAAATGAGAGAATGAGTAAAAATTAGGTTTAGTTGGCTTTTATATGAGCTCACCCCATTCACACTTGGGCGCCCATGCTTAGCCAACTAATCCCTTGAATGTCCCAGTTAGAGTGCGCCTCTCATCGGCGATCACTCTTACCCTTTTCCTATTGGTCCGACAAGCCCGATACCTGACTCTACCAAATACATAATATGCGTCCGTCGTAGGTGATGGGGTGTTCGTGTGCCGTGAGGGTTAACAGCCACCTATGACACATCATATAGATTGCATGGGCGAACACTTTTAGCATGTGTCCGGCCGGCCATTTTTGGGCTTTTATGTTTTTTGCACCAATTACACATTTTTGCCCTACCTCAACCTAAGTTTCTATAAATAGAATTCTTAGGGTCTTGTAGTCATTCAAATTGTGTATTGAGAGCATCATTTGCAGAGCACTTGTGTTTTATCTCTCTCTCTCTCTCTCTCTCTCTCTCTCTCTCTCTCCCTCTAGCGTTTTTTATGCACGTGGCTCACACTCTTTCCACTGCTCACTCTCACACTACTAGCTATGTCTTCTCGGTTGGAGGCACAACAGTAAGATGGGCTTCAAAGATGTAGAAAGTGGCCTCACTTTCTACCACGAAAGCAAAGTATGTAGCAATGACAGAGGCAAGCAAAGAAATTATGTGGCTTCACAGATTCTTAGAAGAGCCTGGATTCAAACAAGATAATTGTGTCTTGTACAATGATAGCCAAAGTGATATCCTTCTTGCAAAGAACTCAGACTTTCATTCAAGGAGAAGGAACATTGAGGTGAGATATCACTTCCTACACGCTCTTTTGGAAGAGGGACAGCTAAAGCTAGGAAAGGTATATACAACTAAAAATCCTGCAGACATGTTTAGTCAACAAGGAGAAGTTGAGATTCTGTTCATCTTCAATCGGCATTCAAGGATAAGAAGCCACGATGGAAAGCAATCATAGGTTTCGTGTGGAGATCAATCTTCAAGTGGGAGATTTTTAAGTATGGAGCCTGATTTACCTCTTGTAAATTTTTGCATTAAAAATGCACATTTATAAGGCCCCCGCTATGAGGAGAAGCCATCGTGCATGAAGAAAAATCACTCACTGAAAACCTAAATTTTCAAGGCCAGTTTGGAGCTTTACTCGAGACTGGATGGCGCCTGAATATTATGGGCGGATGGTGGTCAGAAAGTGGTTGAAAAACGGCCGTTCGTTTGGTCGGTTGACTGGTGGACAATAGTCAATGGCCGGTGGCCAGTGGCCGAATTCAATGGCCGATGGCCGATTTCAAAGGAGGACTTGTCTTCTCAAGGGCGGCCACACATGGGCGGATTGGAGAGTCCAAGTCGGACTTGTCAACACAAGGGCGACTACACACGGCTGCTTCTCATGAGAGCCGGCATCCCTTTTGGCCTATAAAAGGAGGCCTCTTCTACACACAAAAACGGATTGTGAAGCATTTTGGTGCATTGTGAAGTTGATGTGAGGTGGTGAGAGTGAAGCAAGGTGAGAGCTCCAAAAGGGTATAGTCCCTTTGTAATCTACTTCTTGTTTTGAAGTACTAAAGCCATTGAGTGGCTGCTTTCTTGTGGACGTAGCCCACATTGGGTGAACCATGTCTATTGTGTGTTCTCTCTCTCTCTCTCTCTCTCTCTCTCTCTCTCTCTCTCTCTCTCTCTCTCTCTCTAACCTCTCATGTGTGAAAATTATTTCTCTCCATTAAGTAAACTACTCAATTATCTACTTAGCTACGTCATATTTCCTAACAAGGTGTCGTCACTTGGATCCAAAGGGCAGCTCTTGGTCTCAACATTCCGACAAGTTCCACTATTACACCCACTATCTCACCAGTGAATACCTTGCTTCGAGATGTCCGACAAGCCATCCCCTAGTGCAAAGAGAAGCTCTTCATATCGCTCTCAGATGTTGTTGAAGATTTTCTGGAAGCATTAGCAAACCTACAATAGATCAAGGTACCAGAGAAACCACTAGTATAAAAATAAAATCTTACAAAAGAGACAATCTTGAAGAACACCTCCCAAGAAGTGTCGCTCTATGACATGTTGTAGCTAGATGCATGTTTTTGAAGTGACATCCTTGCAGTTATTCAGTCGCTTTTACCCGAAGTAAGTCCCCATTGGCGGGCACATCCTTGTGCAACCCTCACAGCCCTAGATGATATCCCAACCTATTGCTCCGTCTTAGGGCGGCAATTCTCAAGAGTGATAGTGGATGGTAGATCTGACATCAACCTGATGCATGAGTTCACTATGATAGTTTTAGGTCTAAATCCTACACGCCTTGCTCCATTCATAGTTATGTTGGTTGACCAGAGGATAGTCTACCCATTGGGCATGGTGGACAAGGTGCCTCTAAAGGTACAAGACTTCACCTTTAGCTTGTACTTTCTTGTTGTTCATCTCTTCCAGGTTGAGGGAGGAATTCCTTTGCTCATGAATAGACCATGATTGCGACACACTAAAGCACTGCATGAATGGGGAAATGATGCAATGTGGATACACACTCCTGGCTCCACAATGAAACCCATTTGACTTGAAGGAGGCATAGATCTAGTGGTGAAACATACAAGAGGATCTATAAGAGTTCCCACACACCTCAACCTCAACCCAATCTATGTCTCCCTCTTTGACCAAGCCAAAAATATCGTTTAAGTCTGGTGCACTACCCTTCACCACGCTTCCTGAAGAAGAGTTGCAACAAAATGATGTTGATTTCCATATTGACGAGACACCCGTTGATGATGTCTCTCTATTCCAAGGCGTGCCACCAAAGGTCTATTTTGTCTCCCTACTACCCCCCTCTCTTCCCTCATCCCCAACCCTATCCACTCCTCATCCCCTTCACCCTACCTTCCCTCTCTCCTCGCCCTGACCCTCCCTCTCTTTGCCCCTACCCACCCCCTCCCTTCCTCTCACCCCTCACTACCCCCGCCCCTCCCTCCCTTGCCCCTACCCACCCCCTCACCCCTTGCATCCCTCTCCTTTGTCCCTACCCACCCCCTCCCTTCCTCTCGCCTCTCACTACCCCACTCACCCCTACCCACCCACCCCCTTGCCCCTCACCACCCCATACCTGTTGGAATTAGGGTTGCAGAGAAATGCACACAGCTTGGTGAAGACGAAGGAAGCTCAAGGCACACAATAGAGAGTGTATTACTTAGTGTGCAATAGAAAGATAGATAGCCCTAGAGTGATGGGCATATATACATGCACGGGGGAAAAAACCTCCTAAAGAGGGAAAGAATGCCACGAACGTTCTAGTGTGTTCACACATATCACTACCACATGTATATGGTAACAAATCCCCTATGGAGTGATGCGGTGAACGAGAGCTGACACATGAGTAAAGGGAAGTGACATGCCCTAAGGACATGATCAGTCCACAAAGGGGAGTAAGCCCAAATCTTTGCGGAAAGCTGCAAGCTTCTCACGAGACAATGCCTTTGTGAAAAGATATGCAAGGTTCTCCTTTGTTGGCACATAAGCCAAGCTGACATAGTGGTAATGCACCTCAAAGTGCTTTGTGCGAGCATGGAAAACTGGGTTCCTCTCAACTACCAATGCGCTCTGACTGTCAATGTAGATGGTGTTGGTAGTGTCTTGTCCAACACCCAAATCAGCCATAACGCGTCCGAGCCATACACATTCAATTGTAGTTGCAAAGACTGTCCTGTACTTAGCCTCACAACTAGAAGTGGCCACAGTAGGTTGCTTCTTACTCAACCATGATATACATGAACTGCCAAGCATGAAACAAAAGCCACTTTTGGAGACTCGTGTGTCAAAACAACCAGTCCAATCCGAGTCCAAAAAAGCATGTAAGTCTGGTGGCAATGATCCGCCCTTGGGATAAAACAAGACAAGATGTAAAGTGCCACTAAGGTAGCAGAAAATCCTCTTGACAGCCTGCCAATGCTTAGACCTTGGGCTATGCATAAATCTGCTGACCTGTGAGACTACAAATTGAATATTTGGCCTCATGTTGCATACATAAATGAGGCATCCAACAACAGTTTGGTAAAGAGTGACATTGGCAGGATCACCAACATCATGAAGACTCAATTTCAAACATGTTTCCATGGGAGTCGCAATAGGTTTGCAATCCTTAAGTCCAAACTTACATAGAAATGTCTCTGAGTAACTTTTCTGACACAAGGCAATACCACCATCAGAATTCTTAAACTCTATACCCACGTAATGATGCAACAGCCCCAAATCTTTCATTTTGAAAGTAGCATTCAAATTATCCTTAAATTCAGCAATATGTCTCTCATTTGGTCAAGTGATCAGTAAATCATCTACATAAAACCACAATGAGAAGTACATCACCCTCACACTTTACATACAATGTGCTTTCTCTTGGACTGTTACAAAAGCCTTGTTTGACCAAATGAGTGTCAGCTTTCTCATACCAAGCACGCGGAGATTTCTTCAACCCATACAAAGCCTTCTTACATCTGCACACTTTGTCCTCTTGTCCTTTCTTGACAAAACCGCGAGGCTGCGTTACATAAACTTCCTCAAATATGTCACCATTGAAGAAAGCAGTAACAATGTCTGATTGATGTACATCCCAACCAAAATGAGTTGCCAATGCACATAGAAAATGCACAATAGTCATACGACAAGTGGGAGCAAAAGTCTCTTCATAATCTATGCCTTTTTGCTATGCAAAACCCTTTGCAACAAGTCGAGCCTTCTGGCAATCGATCTCACCATCCGGCTTGCGTTTCAACTTGTAAACCCACTTTGTACCTATGGCCTCTTTGCCAGGAGGCAAATCACATAAAGTCCATGTGTCATTTTCTATAAGTGCATCATATTCTGATTGCATGGCAGCCATCCAATTTTCTGAATTCTGTGCTTCATCAAAAGACAAAGGTTCCTCAACATCATGTAAGCTAGACATAGCCAAAGCATAAGAATCTGATGGATAAGATGCATGGCTAGAGCCTGAACAAGTATGACTAGACAAAGGTGCATCCAATTTACTGTCACGTAATGTATGCACCAGCCATTTTGGCATACCTCTAGCCTGCTCATTTTCAGCCCTTTCCTCATCAAGTACATTATGTACATCTGCATCAGTAATAGGTTGATCTGTAACATTTTAGAAACCCCCATAGGCTATAAATTTTCCTCATTGGAATTTACATTTGAACTTCCACCACTGAAAAGAGGCAACAAAGTGTCATAAATGTCTTTCGAGCTTACATTACTGTCTCTAGTACATGACGACAAGGGATAAACAGAATCTTCCACAAACACTACATCCCATGAAACCAGAATACACTTTGTTTGCAGATGATACAACCTATAACCTTTGCTTTCAGCACTATAACCAACAAAAATACATTTGACATCCTTATCATCCAATTTTTGCGTTGTGTATGTGGCACCAAAGCATATGCCAAACAACCAAAAACACGCAGGTGCTCAATAGAAGGCTTTCTATCATGCCATGATTCATATGGAGTAATAGACTGCAAAGCTTTCATAGGACACCTATTAAGTACATAAGTAGCACACATGATGGCCTCAAGCCAAAAAGAATGTGGTAAAGCTTGACTTTTGACCATACATCGTGCCATTTCCATAAGTGGCCTGTTTTTTCTCTCAGCAACACCATTTTGTTGAGGCATTTAAGGTACTATACATTGGTGTTTATCCCACGACTAGCTAGAAATGCATTAAATTCATGAGACATATACTCCCCCCCTCAATCGGAACGGAGGGTGCCCATAGTACATTTCGAGGAATTTTCAGCCATAGCCAAAAATTGTTTGAAGCACATAAAAACTTCGGACTTTAATTTAAGCAAAAATACCATGCATGCGTGGAGTAATCATCAATCAAAGTCATGAAGTATAGGTAATTGTCCAAGGACGGAGTTTGCATGGGCCCACAAACATCACTATGTACAAGCTGCAACCTTCATGTGGCCCTAACTGAACCATCCTTTGGAAACTTAGAACGCTGCATTTTACCGAAAATATAGCCTTCACAAAAGTTTTTGGCAAGTGTTTCAAGAGGTGGCTAAGAAGCAACCATATCAGATTTTTGCAAACGCAGCAAACTGATAAAATTCAGATGACGGAAACATGCATGCCAAAGTTTTGCATCTAGAATAGTTCTTGAATCTGCAATTGCATTTGCAAATTTTTTTCCACACTTGTCATAAAAAATGAGCTTATACAACCCATGCCACAAAAGACCAGATGCAACAATTTCATCACCAAAACTGAGATCATGAATTGTACATCTGTCATCCACAAATTTGACTACAACTTCAAGTCTAGCAAGTGCAGATACTGACAAAAGATTATTCTTGATCCCAAGTACATAAAGTGCATCAACAAGTGTGAAAGAACTACAATTTGCAGCAGTAATCACAATCTTCCCAACTCCCTGAACCAGATAAGAGGCATTGTTGGCACAAGTGACTGAATTCCCATGAGGGACACACTTGAGAGAAGTGAACAATTCACGATGTGAGGTAATGTGCTTTGTAGCACCACTGTTGAAATACCACACATGTGAATCTGTAGCAACTAGCATGATTGCATCATGGACAACAGGATTGTAAGTGCACTCTGCACTAAAAGCCCATTCTGCATCAACATCAACATCACAGTCTCCTTTCACAGAAGACTCAACAATGGCTGCATTTGTAGTGGAACTAGCATTTGCAGTGGAACCACCCTCGTTCTTCTTAGCCTCTTTGGCCTTCAACTTAGGACACTGCTTGATCAAGTGATCATTAGATTTACAATAATGGCAATGCATCTTCTTTTTTCCCTTATCACTAGAATTGCCAGACGAAGTGCTGCCAATAGAAGCATTGGGAACAAAAGTTTTGCCACTCGCAGCAGAACCATAAGAAGTGGCTGCATTGTTGTTACCACCCTTTCTTTGAGAAGTAATAAAAGCCTGTTCAACTGCACGCTGTCTAGTCCTGTTTTTTTTGGAAAGTGACTCTTGCAACAGCAATGTGTATAATGCATCAAACTTGACAACTTCAGGATTTCCTTGGGTCATAAGTCTCCAAGTACTAGCAAAAGTCTGGTAAGAATCTCGTAAGGCATCAAAAACAGTTTGCACAAGGGAACTGTTTGAAATGACTTCACCTGCAAAAATAAGTTTCTCATTGATATCCTTGACACTAGCAAGGAAAGTGTCCATATCATCTTCCTCATCAATAATCTTTGATTCTAGCTCTTTACACAGCAAAGAAATTTTAGCCTCATTGCCACTTGCATAAAGACTAGCCAAAATATCCCAAGCCTGTTTTGCGATTTTGTTGAATGAATGTGAGGAACAATGGTGCACTTCACAGAAAACGCAATAAATGCATGACCCTGCTCATCCTTTACATCCCAACGAGATTGTTCTACCATAGGCAAAACAACTCTAATAACAATAATCCTTGCAGCAAAATTTGCCACATCCTCAACATCGCCTGCATCATCAGAACCAGGACATATATCAATGCCCTGCACAATATTCCAGACGCCCTTTGACACAAGAACATGTTACATCATGTAAGCCCACATAGGGTAATTGTCCCCATCCAATCTGTCCTCAGCAGCAAACATCTTGAACACATCTATGTTGTTGTTAGCCATGGTAAATGTTGCACCTGATGTGAAAACTGCCCGAAAAGAGGAGAAATGAAGTGGGAACAACACATTCTATATAGCAAAAACGTAGAAGATTGTAAGGCATCTGTTATGAAAAAAACAGCACTGATAGAAATTTTGTACAAAATGACAAAATAGCTTGTGCAGTACTATTTGTAGTGGAAACAGATACCGAAATAAGACGAAATCAAAAATCTGAGCAGACTGAGCTCTACGAGCACATCAAAAAATTTTGTTGACCTACGAACGCTCGCCAAAGATCACTAAAAAGGAAAAAATGAGTAGGCGTGTACTGAAGCTGCTGGCAACTAAGCCCGGGAGGATGCAACCTGCTCTGATACCAATTGTTGGAATTACGGTTGCAGAGAAACACACACAGCTTGGAGAAGATGAAGGAAGCTCAAGGAACATAATAGAGAGTGTATTACTTAGTGTGCAATTGAAAGATAGATAGCCATAGAGTGATGGACATATATACAATGCACGGGGGAATAAACCTCCTAAGAGGGAAAAAATGCCCTGGCGGTCCTAGTGTGTTCACACACATCACTACCACATGTATATGGTAACAATATTCTCCCCCTCGCCCCTTCCCAACCCACCCTCTCTACTTGCCCCTACCTACCCCCCTCTCGCCCCTACCCTCCCTACTCTACACTACCCACCCCCCCTTGCCCCTCGCGCCTACCCACCCCTCCCTCCCTCTTTCCTCACCCCTTCCCACCCCCCTTTGCCCCTCACCACCCCATCCCCTCACCCCTACCCACTCCTTCCCTCTTTTCTTGCTCTCACCACCCCTTAGTCCCCTACCCACCTCCTCGATCCGAGAAGTTTTCATAGGCTAAAAAATATTTTAATCAAGATCCCCATTGGATTTCTAGCTTGCCTGAAGAAAACAGGGAAATTCTCACAAGTTTTAGTTTCAATACCTGTAGCAACTTCAAATATTGAGCTAGACTAGGAGCATTTCAATATTATTTCATTGTGGTGCAGTTGCTTGTACTTCTTCGTCATCTCTTGCAAATACCTGCATCATTTTCTTTGGTTTGGTTGGCTATTGTTTTTTCTTCCTTCCAATTTCAATGTTCTCTCTCATCGAGATGGTGAGTGGTCTTGTGGCATGCAACCTATAGCAGGGGTACAATGTCACTGGCATAGGAGAGGTAGCTAGTTTTAGTTGGTCACAGTTGGTCAAGAGTTCACAATAGACAGACTCTTGCATGTCTAGTGGCACATGGAAAGTGATGCAAATGGTGGTCTAGTGGACCCATGACCAGATCATCACCACCTCACTTGGGAGATAGCCTTAGTTGGATTGGGATATCTGGTAGCCATTGGTGTCTCTTTAGGAGATAATATTATGGTGCTAGTTGTCGCGGTCTATCATCATCTTCATCTACTTTGTATGTCCATTCATCTTAAGTCCAACATCTTGAGTTCATGCACAGCATGTCTACACCATCCCTACACTGTTGAGTGTGCTGCCATGCCAGAGTCTGTACTGGTTTCTTTGAGTTAGACGAGTCCCATGTTGTCAAGGTTCTACTATTGAGTCATTGTGTTGTTTGCTCTGAACAAATTGTATTTTGTGTATTCATTCCATTTGAGTGAGATTTCATGCACATTGCAATGAGGATCACCCACTAGTGAGAGCACGACACATTATCTCCACTACAGTCCCTGAAGAAAAGGATGATGGAAGAAGTTGAGACACCTAGCGAGTCTCAGGATGCCGCCAAGGGGGGCACAACCCTTCAAGACTTAAAAAGAACGCTCTTGCAAAGTGTGAAAGTGGAGGATGTGCTTACCATTTCCCTTCCTCCTACTCTAATTAAGAAATGGCTTGCCAAGCTTGCTAAATCAATGCTTATCTTTGGCTTCATGGGGAGGGTGCCTGTCAGAGCTTAGCTCATCAATTCGCTCCACAACCCCAATGTCCTAAATCATGGAGGACATGTCTCTAAATAAACCTAGGATAGGAGTCATTTATGTTGAAATATTGGGTAGGAAGCAGAGAAGGGGAAGATAGTAGAAGAGATGGACTTAATGATGCACCAAATCAACAATTGATTTATTAGCCACCATAAGTGCAACTACAATTATCATTATCCTTCTTCCACATCTATCTCTCCCTCTAGTGCAGGTACACACATTGTGTGTGTGTGTGTGTGTGTGTGTGTGTGTGTGTGTGTGTGTGTGTGTGTGTGTGTGTGTGTGTGTGTGTGTGTGTGTGTGTGTGTGTGTGTGTGTGTGTGTGTGTGTGTGTGTGTGTGTGTGTGTGTGTGTGTGAGAGAGAGAGAGAGAGAGAGAGAGAGAGAGAGTTTTGATTCTGGAGGTCTTTCCCAAAGTAGAAAGTCGGAGAATTAGGAGTCAATCCACATGAGATTTATTGAAAAGATTGTAGATGAACATGACAAGGATTGAAGAACTTTTGTGATGTCTAATGAAGGGACACTTCGAGAATACACCACGACATGGCAATTTGGAATATCACGAGCCGACATAAATCAACGATAATGAGTTCTTTCTCATCCAATTGCAAGATTTTTAAAATAAGAAAGTCCCCCCAACACTGGAGGGAAATCATAAGTCCCCCTTCAACACTAGAGGGGATAAAAGTGGCGGGGGAAGGGAACATTCCCTATGGTATTATTATAAATGTAGAGAACTGTGCCAACTCCACACCATACGTATGTATGGTTTTTTTTTTAATGGGCGCAAGCATCCCAATGCACGAAATGCATCATCTTCCATCTTAAAAATTTACTATATGCCAATTTTCTCTTCCACACATCCATTAATGCCAAATTTTGTTTGTCTTGTAAGGTCATGGAGTTTTTTGAAAAAGCTTTGAGGATATGTCAGGACACCGGCAAGGCCAGACTAGACAGCTAGGCGGTGTGGAACGGGGAGTCCAACTAGGTCAAAGGGCTAGGGGCTTTGCTATATAATGGGTGGTTGGGTGGTGGACTCTCAGGCTCTAACTTCCCTTGTCTTTCACTGGTATGAGAGCTAAGTGCCTATTTTGGGAAAGGGGAAGGCGTGGTGCTTTCTAGCCACACAAGCCTTGCATGTCGTGGTCCAACACAGTGGGGATCACCCCTTGCTAAGGAAGTCCAACGAAGACGAAGCTGTGGGCTCGTGAGCTTGGCAAGGGAGAGTCGTTAGGTGCAGGAGCACCAAAAGGACGACACACAGGCTTGTTAGAGGCACAAGGGCCTGCTTGGCATTTTTCGACACAGAGCCGAAGCACCTAATGCTTTGCATCGTCCGCCCCAAGCGTTCCAAGCCCCTGCACGCTGCCTCTCACGGCCATAGCCAACTGTGTGATTATTTTCCCACTTGAGGGCGCCCAAACCCCTTAGGGGTAGTGGCCATACACAAAACAATTTAATCTTAAGGGGTGGTACCCACAGTGGGTACCCCACCCCCCCCTCCACTCTACGTGCAAATATGGCAAGGCTAGAAAGGACGGCATCGACAAAGCCGGCACACATTTCGACAATTTTGTTTTGCGTATTACGCAGAAACGCAGAGATTTCAGGACCACCAATTTGGCGGAGTTGCAGTACAAGTTTTTGGTGAAATCAATTACCGCTTTGAAGCCTAATTGATTCGGCTACCAAGAACTTGTGGAATTCCATATACGGTGGACAATTCGAATCACTCTCCACCGGACTACTCTCGATTTTGACGATGTTAGCAAGGCTCATTATACTTTGGGAGTGCTCTCAATATCAGGTATTTTTTATGAGTACTCCTTGCACCGCACTGTGTAGCCATGGATTCGGATATCAATATGACATTCGATTTTGATCAAAGTACTCCTAATCCTTCCAATGATGGCCCATGGTTGGATCCTCTCAAGGAGAGTACCCGCAATGCTACGGCAGGTGAAGATACTTACGAATTGATCGATATTCAAGAATTTTGTGCACTTTAGACACTCATGACAGTCATCGATGAAAATTTTAAAGCTTTAAATGAAAATGTTACTAAACTATCCACATTAGTAATTCAATTAATGCATCAGCAGTCTAAGAGTCCTGCTGACATGCACATGCGTGAGCACGTTTCCACACAAGGGTAGGGCATTTATAATCTAGGGCAAGGCCCAAATGCTAATACGTTGCATACTCCCACTGCAAAAGAGGTGGATGAATTGTTAAAGAACACTAAACCACCAATTTTTAAGGGAGAAGACCGAGACCGCAATAAGGATACAGTGAATATCTTTCTCAGCAAGTGGGATGGAATTCACGCCTCCCGATGCAGTCAGAGCTCTACAAATGAGCTTATCTTTGGAAGGCAAGGCCTACAAATGGTGGATGTCTCTCAAGGAGAAGAACATCATACCACAGAGTTGGGTAGTTTTTGAAGCAATGTTTAGCAAGGAATTTTTGCCTACAAACGAGGCCGATCGGAATTGGACGGCTTGGGAGACATGTTCCATGCACCAATATCCATCACTCCTTGAATATATCTCTCACTATCGTGACATTATCCTCAAGTTGGAAGGCTTAGATACCTTTCAACAAGTACGGGGGTTCATATAAGGTCTGACACCCGAGCTTAAGAAGTATGTCAAGACCCAAGACCCTAAAACACTTGAGGAAGCCATAGTGAAAGCACATATTCATGATGATCCTGATGAGAAGAAAAAACATAATAGTCACGTGCCTACTATTATACATGGTAATACACGCACTCAGTATGGGCATAATAAACGAAAATTTCTAGTTGCCAATTCAGATGCATCTAAAGAACCCAAGGGGTCCAGGGGTCCTTTCTCTCCTGAGGACTTTGATAAAGCCAAGAAAGAAAAATTATGTTTTCAATGTTTAGGAAGAGATCATGGCAAAAAGGATTGTCCCAAGCGGAAATCTGTTGCTCAAGGCAAGGAGAAAGTAGTGTACACGGTGCAACTGCTACCGCTTGAGTCTTCCTCAAGATTCTCTACAGTGGAAGTAACACACACTGAGGTGGTGCATGAATGTTGTCTCACAGCTTCCATGTGGCAACCAACCTTTGGACCACATGAGTTACTACATATGCACGGATATTTGTAAGGGCACAAGGTGTGCATCTTGGTAGATGACGGTGCTACTCACAATTTCATCAATTACGGATTGATGAAAAAACTCAAATTGCCTCAAACTCTGAGTACCCACCGCTACAAGGTAGCAATGATGAATGGACATGATACTGAAATATGGGATACTCAATGCCGAGCTATTCCATTAGAAGTACAAGGGTACTCTACATGTTTGGATTTTTAGGTTATGAACATGGAAAGGGCTAATGTGGTTCTTGATAGGGAGTGGTTGCATAGCTTAGGACCATCACTGAAGCGTAGCTATGAGCACAACAACTTGATGTTTGAATCCCATGGCGCACATGTGTTGTTGTTAGGAGAAAAAGATATACCTTCATCACCACTGATTTGTATCGTTGAGCTTATGCAGCTCGTTTCTGATAATGAAATAGATCAAGTTTTCTTGTGTTACTCACTGTCTCATTTTCTTTGTAACATTGAGTCTGTTGAACATCCCTCAATGTCGCATGCATCTCTCTCCTCTATTCCACCAATTGCTAATTCTAAACAAGAAAACGTTGCTATTCATTTACACAAATTATTAAAGGAATTTCAAGATGTATTTCCTAATGATTTGCCATCAGGATTACTGCTGGCACGATTAGTACAACATAGCATTGACGTGGCTGCAGGCTGTAAACCTGTTAGTAAACCACCTTACCATATGAGTTATTGAGAAGCTGCCGAGGTGGAACGTCAACTTGTTGACTACTTTAGCAGAGGGTTTATACAACTCAATTCTTCACCATGGGCTTCGCCTATCCTCTTAGTGAAGAAAAAGGACGACAGTATGCGCATGTGCATAGACTACCGTGGCTTAAATGCGGTTACAGTTAAGAACAAATATCCATTGCCCAGAGTAGATAACTTGTTTGATAAGCTCACTCATGCTCGCATTTTTACAAAAATAGACTTGCAGTCTTACCGAAGGTTCGTTAAAAACTGTACTCAAATTGTTGTTCCTATGATGGATCAACTAAAAGGCAAAGGTAAAACTTTTTAGTGGGGATCCGCTCAACAGCACAGTTTCGATACGCTCAAGGATGCATTAGCTACAGTTCCTATACTGGCTATTTAGATCCTTTGAAACCATTCGTTTTGGAAATGGATGCCAGTGACCGTGCTATTGGAGTAGTCCTGTTATACAAGATGGATGGCCGATTGCATTTGAAAGCAAGAAGCTTGATGCAGCTCAGTAGAACTATTCTGCTTACGAACACAAATTCTATGCAATAGTGTATGCCTTAAAAACATGGTGGCATTATCTGTATGGTGTTGAGTTTGATATTGTGTTTGACCATGAAAGCATCAAATGGTTTACACAACAAATGGATTTAAAGGGTCGAAAAGCCAGGTGGGCCGAGATCCTTTAGTAATATGACGCCAAGCTAAGGTATCGCAAAGGCCGATACAATGTAGTGGCAGACGCTCTAAGTCGAATGCCAGAGATCAATTCGCTCTTGTCGACAGAACTTCGTAGTGAATTTTTAGATTCTCTCAAAGGAAAATATGAGCATGATACGCATATTCCAAAGTGTGGAGCCATGTTCAAAAGAGAGATCCTTCTCACTCCAATGAAGGTAGTGTACACTTAACTTCTACACCTAGTTCTCCTTTATCAAGTGATGAACTATAGCGATGGAAGCATTTTACCATCGACAATGGGTACCTACCCCATAAGGGGAGAGTTTGTGTACCGACGGACACAGACATTCGGTGCCAAATTCTTTATGAATGTCATGATAGTCCAAGTGCAGGGCACCCGGGGATTAGAAAAACTTATGCTCTCGTACAACGACAGTTTTACTGCCCAGGTCTACATGGCTTTTTTCAAGCTTATGTCTTGCACTGCCAAAAATGTCAAGTTAACAAAGCAGAGCGCCTGAAAGCAGGAGGACTCTTACATCCTTTGGAGATTCCCAATGGAAAATGGGAAAGCATCTCTATGGATTTTATTGTAGGTTTACCAACCACTGTACGAGGGCATGACTCGGTATGGGTGGTCGTAGACAGGTTGACGAAACTATGTAAGTTTATTCCGACCAAATCAACGATTAAGACACCAGAACTAGCCAAGTTATTTGTGAACAATCTATACAACTTGTATGGTTTACCAAGAAACATTGTTAGTGACCGAGTTGTATTTAAACGATTGGGTACACAACTAAACCTCAATACAGCTGATCATCCAGAAACGGATGGTCAAATGGAACGGGTTAACCAAGTGCTAGAGGATATGCTAAGAGCATACGTCAGCAAAAAACAGTAAGACTGGGAAGAATACTTACTTGTTCTCGAGTTTGCCTACAACAGTGCTAAGCATGTCACAACAGGTTTTAGTCCTTTCATGCTCATGTACGGGTTTCAACCTAGGTCAACAGTTATGGTGGGGTTGACAACCAAAAAACTCCAACAGGCTAAGGATTTTCTCCAAGACCACATGGATATGGTGAAACTTTCTCGTCAGAATGTCTGGCAAGCACAAGATAAGTATAAGAAGTACGCTGATGAGAAACTTTGGCAAGTTACCTTCGAAGAAGGGGAGGAAGTATTTTTAAGTGTGCCAAAACATTCAAAAAGTCTAAAAACTGGGCCGACACCTAAATTATCTCCCCGATATTGTGGGCCTTTCAAAATACTCAAGCAAGTAGATGATCGTGCCTACAAATTATTACTACCTTCACATTCTCGCATTCATCCGGTGTTTCATGTAAGCCGTTTACGTAAGCGGTTACATGTGGATGACAATGTCATTGACCAACAGGTTTTGGTTGATTTCATTGAACCTCATACCCTACCGCATGAACCTGAATGTGTTCTTGATTATCATGAGTTACGTACACATCATCACGTATGTCAACAAGCCTTAATCAAGTGGAAAGACCGACCTGAAGAAGGTGCCACTTGGGAAAACATTAGTGTTCCTAAGAAGAAGTTCCCCACTTTTGTTTTCGAGGATGAAAACTCTTCTTAAGGGGGGAGTAATGTCAGGACACCGGCAAGGCCGGACTAGACAAGGGCAGGGCCGGGCTAGGCGGTGTGGAACGGGGAGCCCAACTAGGGCAAAGGGCCAGGGGCTTTGCTATATAATGGGTGGTTGGGTGGTGGACTCTCAGGCTCTAGCTTCCCTTGTCTTACAGGATAGATGCTACGAAGCCTCCAGAATAAGACTACTCTACTGCTCTTCTTTAAGTCACACCATTCCACAGTGAATCAATCAAGGAAAACTAGTTCTGAAAACAATTGCTTTCCATGGAAGATCTAAAACAAAATTCTTGGCACAACCACCAAGCTTTGAAATTCAGTGTTTAACAAAGGAAGAGGGGATGTTGGAGAGCGCTTGATCAAGAGTGGCATCAAAAGGCATCTTATGGAGAGGGCAGATAACTAAGAGGTCGATGCACTAGGGTTTGAGGAATGTGCACGAAGGGAGCTCTAGTGAGGATGATTGATTGAGATTTCGAGGAGTAGTGGGGTATGAGTGTCAACATTTGAGCTCTCTGAATTTCTGCTATAGGCGGCGACCTCATCCAACTATGCCATACCGAAAAGACTGCTAAAGCAAAAGTGAATTTTGTTTTTGCAAATTTGGATGTCTAGTTAAATCATGCCACATGAAATACTTCTCCTTTTATTTAGTATTCTCTAAAGCCTTCCTAAACAATCAAGGGCAATAATCATTATAAAGAAAATTCAATAAAGAATGCATTAACATAGTTTGAAAATCCTACAAATTTTCAAAATCTTTATCTATACTGTATAGTTTATATGAAAGAGATTGAGAAAAGCTTGGATGTTCGAGGAATCCATGTGTATACAAGTCCTTGGTACCCTGCATTGTGCGTGACATTATGAGCTACTCTATGAAGAGGCCTCACGCGTGCAAGTGGCTTGGGAGTTCAAGCACTACCAACAAGCTGAGCCAACTCAATGTGTGTGTGTGTGTGTGTGTGTGTGTGTGTGTGTGTGTGTGTGTGTGTGTGTGAGTGAGAGAGAGAGAGAGAGAGGACAGAGAGAGAGAGAGATCCAATTTTCACTACTGCAAGCAGGCCCTCATTAAATGAACGACTGTGTGTAGAGAGAGAGAGAGAGAGAGAGAGAGAGAGAGGACGTGAATGTGCATTCTCTTACGTTGTGCTTATTTTTCCTCTTCCATCGTAAGTTCAAAATAATTCCTAGCCTTAGGCAACGATTCATTCCTTTACATGTGTCGCAATCTCTGCGACATGAAGGCTAAACTCCAAAACTTAGAGAAGCCCTTGTACGAGAGAGCGAGAGTGAGAGAGAGGCTGCCGAAGGCGGTCGCTCGTACTAGTGTGTAAAACAACGACACCAATGCCGATGACACATACAAATTGCAATGCATGCATCCACAAGGCATTTTTGACATTTTTCCATGTGGGAAATGAGCTCTTTTCTCCACCAAGAAATGAAAAGACAACGGAAAGTAGTCAAGCATAAACAAGTGAAAGGATCACGATGGCTTTCTAAAACAATAAGAAGTGATAGTCATTACATTGAGTTTTAAGTATTTGTGAAGGATTGCCACAGTTTAGCCTTGACTCGATTGAAAATCGAGACTAGCTTATTGTAATCCATGGTAAAAGGAAGAAAAACCGGTGAAATATGTGACAAAATACTTGCAAATTTCAAAATTTCTCCTAGTATTTCCAGTTTGCTTCTTTGTGACGAGGAAACTCAATCAATGGTGGCCACTTAATAAAAGAGATTTTTTTGAACATTGATTGGAATTAAGCTATAGAAAGCAAGAAAAGTAAAGCCATGTGAGTCTATAAAATGAAAGGTGACATAAAAAGAATTCATTTATATGTGTATATAAATATAAATAAATAAATAAATAAATATATATATATATGTATGTATGAACAGAACTCACTTGAATTATGCAAAATAAAGCTTCACTTTAGCATTTTTAAAAATAGAATATACATAAAACATATATATGTGTATATATGTATGTATGAATAAAACTTACTAGATTATGCAAAATAAAGCTTCACTTTAGCATTCTAAAACAATAGAATGCAAAAAATGTAAACACATTTCAGAATGTGAAATGAAAGATGAAATAAAAAAAACTATTTAATATTTTAAAATCATAGTAACATTCTAGGTATGTCTCAATCATCACTTGAGAGTAGAAAAAGGAAGATTCATTTAATATGTTAAAAAAGAAATAACATTTTAATATTTTAAAATCATAGTAACATTCTAGGTATGTCTCAATCATCACTTGAAAGTAGAAAAAGGAAGATTCATTTAATATGTTAAAAAAGAAATAACATTTTAAGGTAAGTCTTGATCATGGCATTGAAAAACAATGAAAGTCTCCCGACCTAAAACAACACTAAGGTTTCTTTCAGAAAACAAAAAAAACACTCTTAGGAGTCCTCACCGTTTGTTTAATAATGGCTTCTTTTCAATTGGCTTGTCTCATCAAATAGATGACATGCGGCATATCTATCCTTTCAACTTTCTCTAGGACCTACGCAGACAATAAAAGGTCATCAATTGTCACTTACCCAAATTCCCTTGCCCTTTTCAATCGCTACCTAGAAACTCTACCTCCATTTATTGAACAAACGTTTTCAATTAAAACTAGGTGAAAATTCACTATGGCTACATAAGGCTATCCAGAGGGATCCCCCCCCCCCCCCAAAAAAAACAAAAAACTCACAAAAGTTAGTAATATTGAATTAAAGTAGAACCAAAAAATTTACAATGAAAACATTGCTCAAGCCATCGAGCTAGGGCATCAGGGAGCAGCATAATAGATTAGACCAACATACCAAACAAATGAAGGATGGGTGAATAGGGGAGCCGCCTTATACCAAACCAACTACTAAAATTCCATCAGATAACATCTTAAAGCAACACAGACACCAACAAGGTTGCCACCCCTAATGGAAACCTTCTTCAAGATGCACAAAAAAAGAGACCTACCAAGCGAAGAAGAGATCGCATAACACCGCATCATGGAGGGGTCTTCACCACCATCACCTTGCAAAGCATGAAGCACCAGGAGCGTCCCAGAACAACACAATCCAAGCTATTAAAGGGGAGACTTGCCCCATCGAAAAGTAGATCGGATGTTGCCACCAAGAGCCTCTTATTATAAAATTCCTCTCAATGGCCAAACTATTGAGAGGAATTTTATAGTAAGAGGTTTCTTTGTAAAAGAGAAAACAAAAAGAGACACTAATATTCTAAACATTAGTTATCAAAATAAAATACTTTTTGAAAAAACAAGTGCAACAATGAACTGATTAGATTACAATATATTCCAAACACATCAAAAAAATTGACTCAGAAAACCCTAGGAAGCATTGTAATAAATTGAGAAAAATAGAAACTCACTAGTAGTTTAGAACATGTGATATCATAATAAAATACTATGTTTTTTTTTAAGTGTAACAATAAACTATTTAGATTTCAAGAAATTCCAAAAGCATCTATACTATAATAAAACGGGGAGGGATTTTGGGGGGGCGCTGAGCACAAGTTTGATCCAGGAGCATTCAGACGGTGTGCCTTGTGCAAGTGACACAGTAGATAGGCAGTGTGGGCCCACCACGCGTACACACACAAACACACAGATGTTGACGGGTATTGCGACAAGCTGCAGGACGTTGCACTCTCAAAAAAGCCATGAATTGTCCACCCCAACAAACGAGAACGCAAGAGAGAGAGAGAGAGAGAGAGAGAGAGAGAGAGAGAGAGAGAGAGAGAGGGAAGCTTGATCATAAACTCTACACAAGGGCCATATAAGCTTGAAAGGGGATCTTGGTAATCAACTCTGCGCAAGCACCATAGCTTGATTTCCTTGAGCAACAAGCTCTGTGTGTGTGTGTGTGTGTGTGTGTGTGTGTGTTGAGGTGGGGCTGTGGATTATCTTGCTGTAGCTATTTTTGCAATAACTGGTGTGGATCACAGGTTATAGTATTGATCTTAGAAGGCACAAGGTGAGTGGAGTCAACAGATGCAACAACAAGTGAATATCATTGCAACAGGAGATGTGGCTTATAGCTCACGGCCCACCAATTGTTGCTCCTAGCAAGTGTGGGGCATAGGCACCAGCTGATCCAAGTCTTAGTGTGCAGGTGTAGTCATTGGATGCCCTACAAGCATTGAGGGAAGGGAGAGGTAGCAAGGTCAACAGATGCAAAGCATGCAGGAGCTGCCATTGCTGCCACTGGCGATGGGGCTGCGATGCAAAAGGGGCAAGCTCAAGAAGAGAGAGGTGAAATTTGGTGTAAAAACTTTAAAATATAAATCTCGAGTAGTAAGTGTGTCTAATTTTGAAACCGGTGTTTATTGAGAGGAATCTATAAAGATTCTTACGGGACGGAACGTGGGGGGGAGTGGGCCTACAACCACGACCTGTCTTCCAACGTGCATGTATGCATGGAACACGGAAGGTCAGGAGATAAAGATCGAGATGGTGAGAGATGTTGCCGATAGGCAGTGGCGTTTGGGCACTTGCTGACATGGAGGGCTAGCCTACTAGCGTATGGAGGACTAGAGATAAGACACAAATGTCATTTTATATATTGAAGGGGTTGGATAGGAAACAAGGATGCCAAATGGTTAGGATGGCTAGCACATAGGACTCCTTTTCTCGAGTGAATGTCTATGTTTGATTCCAACATATCTGTGGAGATTCAAGCTAATTCATATAGGAAAGTGGAGCATGTAAGGTGAAATTTAGTGAAAAAAACTTAAAATTAGTCAACTTATCTTTAAAATCTTCCGTTACTAGATTTTGTGCTAGATTTGGCATTGATTTAGGCTTCCACATGTCCAAACATTTGTGTCCAGCATTCTTTTTAGTCCCCCGTCCTACCTGCAAATCCCTATAGCCTGTGGGATATCGATCAAATGAAACCAAAAATCTCAATAGTGGCTACATACAAGGATGTTCCTCAAGTCTCTAGGATGGGTCCTCAGTGAACCCTCTTACTTATATAGTAGAGAGAGAGAGAGAGAGAGAGAGAGAATTTTACATAACTTTATAATATAAATTATGGTTTTGTCTAATAGTTCAAATTTTTTCCATAATTTGCTGCTTGTGCAGGGAATAATATACTCACATCAGCTGCAGTGGCACAAGCAATGAAGGAAATTGACAGAGAGGACTTTGTCTTATCCAACAAACCTCCATATGTTGATTCTCCTCAACCAATAGGTTTGTCAATTCTTGTCACTCATTTTAAGTATTCTTTTACATCTATGTAGCGATACAATTTTAAGCTATAATTTGTAAGGGCCAATGAATAAAGATGGCTAGTAACTTTTGACTAATTTTGATAGGATACGAAGAAACTATTTTGGCACCTCACATGGTTGGTTGCTAGTTCATCAAATTTCTCTGTGCTATTTTCGTCATGTTCTAGGGAGCTACCAAAGGTTTCCTTTCGTTCCTCCATGTTAAGGAGTATGTTGGGAGAAACAGATTTGGAATAATTGTTTTCAATGACAGTCTACTTGTGATAAGAAATTTGCCACCTCTACCACATGCACATTTGGATATGGCAAAGGTGGAACTCCTTCTACCCCTTGTGGAGGTGGTCTTGCTCCATTTTGCCTTTGTAGAAGCCTTGGTTGCTGACCAGTTCCTTCATCTACATTCATCAATGTGTAGTTCAAGTTAGGTCTCCCTGGATCCCCACGGGGCCAAGGACAATTATACATTGCATGCCCAAATTCCCCGCAATTCCAATATTGTAGTACTCACTTGGGTCGTGGCTCTCGCTCCTCAACTTTATGTGTTTGTCCCTGGAGTGAATTCACACCAAAAATAAGAGAAGCTTGTATGAAATGATTTTTTATAAAATACATGGTAAGAAAGATCATGGTAATGGTGAGTAAATGTACATAGCATACTTAGGTAAGTAACACACACTTAGGTATTCATATTTAAATAAATACAAAAAATAATCATAATAAAAAATTCATATATTTAGGCCCTATATACATTAATATTGCTACACAAAAAAGCCATAATATACTTTTCTTTTTTATTTTATTTATTTTTTTGGCTCAACTAACCTAGTGACTAGCTAATTGAGGGTTTTTAAGGAGATATGGGAAAAATCCCCTAATTCACACATGCCTATGTATAGTGAAAAGGTAGAGATAGCCATAGTGTTCGGGTGATTTTGGTAGGGTGAGGTAGACGACTATGCCAATTTTGGATAGCCAAAAAAATGCCTATCAGTGACTTCGTTGATGCCAAGTCTAATCCACACATCTCTGCTCCTGTGCCACCTATGTAGCATTATTGCTTTGGTCTCCCTCTCGACGTGCATTCACATGCGGCTATTCTCACACAAAAATTAAATTAATGTATTCTTTCTTGGCCCTACTTCCCACTGCACTGTACCCCTTTGCCTTTCTCATTTGTCAAAAGAACTGTTTGTCCCTCGTTTCATTGTCCTCAACAACAACATAGAACTTAAGGGGAGTGTTTGATTGGCTACACAAATTGGCTCTCATCGCCATGTGCTAAAGGCTTCAAATAGTCATATGGAAAGGTCTTCAAAAAGCCATGTATGCCTCATCCAATTTCAAGATTTGCAAAAGCACTATTAGCACAAACATCATGCACTTGCACAAACTTTTTGCACATTTGCACAAAAACTTTGCATTCACATGTGCAAGCATGATCACATTCGGCTTCACAAAAATTACGTTTGTACAAGGATTAGACACTGCCCGATTTTGGGTAGGACCATCCTCACTATCACATATTTGCACAAAATTGAACACATATGGCATACCCCTATCAACATCCACTTTGACAATTTTGCTGACACACTTTGAGGGGAGGAGAAGCATCGACCACAACAAATTTGACGACACAAATACTTTGCAATCAACATCAACAATAACAACAAAAGTACTTTGAAGATTTGCAGTAGGCAGTCACCTTTTGACCTCCAACATTGAAAGAAGCCCCATTTTCCAATTTGACCTACCATCTAGTTGCCTGCCATTTTATAGGGGAGGTTTATTTTTGCCTATACCCTAGTGTTAAATTCTCTAGGGATAAGCTTTCTGAACCTACACCCAGTTGAAATCTCTTGGGAGAATGTTTCACTTTGATTTTACACCCTTCTATTAAATTCTCGAGGGGAGGTTACTTTGTACTATTTGGGTTCTACTATGATAAATATGGGGAGGCCTGTTGGGAGGTGTGACACATCCACACCACCAACTAGTGCAAACCCCATCTACTTTAGAAGCCTACACTTTGACATCATTGCTTATGCCATTAGATGCTTGCTCCCTCCTCTATAAAAGAAGCTTAAGCTACACACTTTGTATCCTACTCATTACACTTCCTTCTAGCCCACTTTATAGTCATGATTTGCAGGTAGTTTCTCATTAATCAACAAACCCATGTTTTTCTATCTCTATTAATGTCACCTCTCTCTCTAATCTCTTGTCAAGTAACACTCTAGTTACACTATGAATGACTCACTCTCATTTTTGCCATATCCTAGTTCCCTTACAGTGATGGCTACCCAAGCATTGATACCTCTAATGATTAGGCTATATCCTCATGTTGCAACCCACTAATGAATCTATCGAGTACCTATTATTGCTGGGGCACAATGAGAATTCAAATGCTTCAAATGACTAATAAAAAATCTCATTGACTCCCCTTCTTCCTGCTTGGCTTTTTGGAGTTAAGATGTTATGCCCCAAAGCAAATCCTCTTGTATGTACTCTTTCCATAACAATATCCTAAGAGTAGGATAATCATGTGTTCTCTTCAAGCCTTAAGATCATATACCATCTCCGTCTTTCTTGCTTAGAGTCAAGCTTGAGGCCTTACATTTATGTAACTCATTGTGCTCTTTCAAAGATTCACATATGTGTTCAAATACCTCAATATGCTTTCTAACATCTCCGTCCCGCTGAATTTTTGGGTGAGCATGGCCACTTGTACCGCCTTTCTTCTAGGATCCCTCTTAGGTATGCTAAGCATATTCCTGCAATATATTGATGGATAGTTTAAGCAAATGTTTCCAAATCACCTAAATGGGTAGGTATAGCGGGTGTAGGTGCTCTCGAAACTAATGGGGGACGGGGATTGTCACAATACCGTACCAAGCATGGGACCCAAGGACCATGTGTATGCCAACCCAAAGCTCAAAATTGTGGCCTTAGGCATATCAGATGTGGGATATGGTATACTATTTCTAATTGGCATGGCTCCACTTGAATAAGAGCTCAAATAATGTGATTGTGGAGCATACGCCATTAGAATGATTGGGGGTGTAGGAGCTACATGAGCATGAGCGGAAACATGTACATATGATTGATGCACACTTGTAGGTACTATTGTAGGCACTACACTACTAGGTAGCAGTGCCTTAGTACTAACGATCGAGGGCAAGGGTGCACTTTTCATTATGATCATCACTGGAGTAGGCTGATCTCCAAGAGAACATTGAGCTACATTTAGAAAACTAAAGGTATTCCTTGTGGGCTCAAACTACATTGAGACTCTAGGTGAAACAACATACGAGGGATCCATGGGACTCATTGAAGGAGTCTCCATTCTTGATAGGGTCATTTTTTTAGCCTTGTCCGTATATAAGAATCTCATAAGGCCCGTCAAAGGCATGTTCGTTCCTTTGTTTTACCTCTCTAAGTGGACAATCCTATGGATGATGTCACATACCAATCCGTTGCTGCTCCTCTAAATTGGTGGCACTAGATGTGGATGATACAACATCTAACCAGCCCACATGGTATATGAAGCCTGTGTATAGGTCAGAGGTCACACTGCAAGTTTTCATTGAGAAATATCCCATCTAAGATTGGTGTGCTAGAGGTTTCCCTTGAAGTAAATGCATTGTGACTCCCTATGGTTTGACTCTTAGCGATTACTAATTTGGGAGAACTTTGCTCGATTGGTATGGATGCTATCATAGGGTCCTTTGCCTTCATTGCTTGACATTGTTCTACTATGTGTAAGCTTATAATTTCCTTCTCTCTAGTCTCTTGCATTTAATGTTTGGCTTCTTACACTTTTGGCAGACTCCTGCCATCAGGTAATAGAACTTCTGCGGGTGATATCCTTGAGAGTCTTTAGTCAATATAGTGGGTATAATATCCACATGGACACTCTTAGGGAGTGCAAGGTTTACATGAGATGCGAAAGTTGAATCTACCTCCCCATACCCTTTGTTTACTTCACTAGTCGTAGATTCTGAGCCAATAGCTCTACTAAATGTTTCCATTAGGCCACTAAAAACACTAGCATTGGGCAATGGGGCTGGGATAGGTACATTTTGATTTGAATTCTCGGATTTTGATGTAGGGTGTCTCTCCATCACACCATAATCAGAGGAAGTGTCACTAGCCGCAATGTGTGGGTCTTGGGTTGCACTACCTTAGTTCACGGTCGAAGACCCGGAACCTAATGTGGATGGATAGTGGGTACTTTGGTAAATTGAAGTGCTCTCTAGCTATTCAACCATATCATAAATACTTGTGACGTCGGTGTCCTACAAGCGTTCACAGGCACAAGATGTTTGCCTTCCATTTTGTAGATCTTGGTACACTATATCATTTGACTAACACAGATGTTTTGGCCCCAAAACAAGCAATTTTTGTCTAGGTATGTGGGTGAAAGTGCAATTCTAAGCAAAGCTTTTGGAGGGAAAGAGATTTCCTCTATGCCACATGCCCTTTTTACCCTTGAGAGGATTAGGCTATATATTTATTATGGCTCTCACTATTTCTCTCACCAAGGAGGAGGCTATGGAGAATGTGTGTGTGTGTGTGTGTGTGTGTGTGTGAGAGAGAGAGAGAGAGAGAGAGAGAGAGAGGGGCATGGGCCATTGGGGCCTTTCTTTTTCCATCCGTATAGGGGCTAGTTAAAGTTATTTTTGTTTAATGTCAATTCAGTTCTTCTTTTGAAAAAAATTCTTCCCCTTTCTCCTATGCAGTGTTTTTTTTTTTTCATTTTTTCCCTTTTTTCAAAAGCTAAAGTTTTTAGAAATCAAAAGAAGAACCTTATCACTTCCACAACTATGGACTAACTATGTGCTGTTGAGTGACCTGCCTGCTACTGTGGTGCGATAATTCAAAATGAACCAATTAATGACAATACACACACAAATAGAATTGATAGGTCTGAACTAACAACAACCAAGGAAAATATTAAAAACCTATAGTTATCCCAAAATCAACAGCAAATGCATCCTTCATAGTCTTTCCTACTAAATGAAAAAAAAAACATGAGCTCAAACAATAATACAAAGTACAAGTAGAGCTTGTCACATAATAGTTCCCCGGTAGTGATTCCAAAAAGTTCATCTACAGAGGGCCTTGCTATGTACTATGTGCAAGCCATGAAGCCTACAACTACACAACCTTGCTCTAGAAAAGCTTGATAAATGCAAACAATGTGTCACTCACCTGCCATCACCCACGAGAGAATCTCTTGCTATAATGAGGGAGCTCGCCTCTGCTGCTAAATGGCCTCACCGGTACTATACCGTCATCTATCTTTGATCGTGCATGCACCCTCTCTCTCTCTCTCTCTCTCTCTCTCTCTCTCTCTCTTACGTTCACACACAATCACACATAGACATCTAGAGGATAAGGAAAGATTCAAGAAGAGCAAGAGAACTCTACATTGATACCTTTGAGAATGACCTCAAAACTTAGTTACAACATATTTTATGTGGGCCATTCTGTCCACATACAAGCTAGTGGGTAAAAGCACACTTTGGTGGTACAAAAAGGAGTGTCCTTGACAATACCTTTGACAAATCTTTGGGCTAAAATTTCTACAAGTCACATGAAAAACTACCTATCATATTGTATATCATTGGATAGATATTTGAAAGAATAATCTAAAAATACAAGGTCCGACAAGTTTTGACCTAAAATACAAAAAATTTACCAATCCCCACTTTTTCATTGGTACAATTGAAATGGGTCATTTTTTTTAACCACCAAAGCATGCTTTCACCCAAGTATCCACATTCAACCAATCATCACTAATTTCTTAACTAATAAAGTTTGTGGTGTGCCTCTCATTGACGATCACCCAATCAATGAACATGCACCTAGGGGAACTACAAGCCCAATCCATGACTAAAAATTCAACAAATAAGGAATGTCGTCATGGGTTAACATGCACTATCCCATATTAGAATGCCTCTAATGATGGAATTGTTTTGACCTACATATTGGCTCATGTCCACCACTTATATGACTATCCACAACTATTATAGCTATTTAAGGAGAGGTCAAAGATATATATGTGAGTGTGTGTTTGTGTGTATATTATATATATATATATATATATATATATATATATATATATATATACACACACACACACACACACACACACACACACACACACACAAAGTATTCTTTACATTATACAGACCGACACAATCAGATCTAAGAACATGTCCCTTCTTAGCTGCTAGCCATGATGAAATATTGTAGTTGAAAATGAAATTGTCCATACACTATAGAACATGTTCCTTCTTAGCTGCTAGCCATGATGAAATATTGTAGTTGACAATGACAATTGTCCATACACTATAGAACGTGAGTGTTTTTCAAATGGGTTGACGCCATCTACAAATTTTGTGAAACTTCGTAGACTCTGGCCACATTGCCTATTAGCAAATAGAGGCGTATCTAAGTAGAGATTAGAGTGTTTTACTTAATGGAGGGAGATAATTTTCACGCACAAAACATAGAAGAGAGAAAGAGAGAGAGAGAGATCACATGATATACGTGGTTCACCCATTGTGGGCGACGTCCACAGGAAAGCAACCACTTAATGGCTTTGCATTTCAATCTTGAAGTAGATAACAAAAGAATTAGCAACCCTTTATGGAACTCTCTCCTTGCTTCAATCTCACCACCACTTCACACCACCAACTCACACACCTTCACAATGCACCACCACAATCCGTTTTGGGTGTAGAAGAGGCCTCCTTTTATAGGTTTATAGGCTAAAAGGGATGCCCTCTCTCATGAGAACTACCCGTGTGTGTAGTGGTTCTTGTCTCATCGATCGGTCATTGAATTC
The DNA here is from genome assembly GCF_014529385.1 of Adiantum capillus-veneris. Taxonomy (NCBI): domain Eukaryota; kingdom Viridiplantae; phylum Streptophyta; class Polypodiopsida; order Polypodiales; family Pteridaceae; genus Adiantum; species Adiantum capillus-veneris. Next base: position 38,337,963 of record NC_140935.1, read on the forward strand.
GGCCATCGACCAAAGACTTTCGACCACCGATGCACTGGTCATTTACTACCAACCAATCATCCAATAGATCGATCGTTTTTTAATCATTTTCCGAGCGTCGTCCCGTTCATAATAATTTGACGGAAAAGAATATTTCGACAAAGTGATTTTTTTATTTTTTGACCAGTGATTTTTCTCACGCACGATGGCTTCTCCTGAAAACAGGGGTCTTATAAATGTGCATCTTGAGTTAAAAACAAGGGGTGAATCAGGATCCATACTTAACAATGCCATCAATATGCTTTCACGCCACACTATCTGCAAGAATCCTTAGCACAACATTTGAAGATAGATTCTCCTTGTGCCATGATGTTAGAGCTACCATTAAATTGCATTGGAAGAAGTACTTGATTCAAGGCACAAACAAACAATGTCTCAACACCTTCTTCATCACTTTTTGTACGTGGAGATCTTTTTAATATCTATCTACTTCACACTTTGGACATAGCTCCACGTGTGTACACTCCCCTCTAACAAAGTGCAATCATTAGGGAAAGCATGAATGGAGTTATAATCCATTGCAAGATGTAGTAGAACTCCATTCACCTCCCATTGCAAGATGTCTCTTTCTTTTCTTTAGAAGTTCCCTTCACCTCCTCTTTTTTTTTCCCCATAGGTTTCAATGGGGATGGGAATTGAGGGAGATTTTTGAGGGAGCCTTTTTCAGATTTTTGTTCCCTTGAGCAAAAAAAGAAAAAGCTTCTTTAAAAAGCTCCCTCTTAGAGCCACCTTTTAGGAGGTAGTTTTTTTTTTCTTCCTCTCTCTCTCTCTCTCCTCTCATATATATATATATATATATATATATATATATATATATATATATGTGTATATATATATATATATGTGTGTGTGTGTGTGTGTGTGTGTGTGTGTGCACGTGCGTGTGCGTGTGCATGTGTGTATGTGTGTGTGTGTGTGTCTTTAGATCTCTCTTGAGGAGATCAGGCAATGGGAGACATTCACAGAGGGAGATTGTTGACTTCTTTAAAGCAAGGACCCATTAGCTAGATGAACATGCCTCACAACAGACTTCAAAGGGTACTTATACGAGAGATATATTAGTTGATAGAGACATTGAGCTCGAGAGATCTAGAGACCCACGTCTATGAGGGCAACCATGACATCAACGGAGGATCAATAATATTCTAGCAGGACATGGGAGACGTCTAGTACGACTATTTAAAGAGGTGGACATTGACGAAGCTCTTTAGCGATCGATGCAGTACTTTTTCGGACAACATGTGATGCCACACATCCTCAGGCACTGATGATGATGATGATGATGATTTTAGTCTTTCACTTTCACTTCATTTTTATTTTTGTACCTAGACATTGGATTAGATCCACCAAGATTGTATCAATTTGGTCTCATAGATCATTTTGGCCTTTTGAAGACGTTAATATAACATTTCATTTCTCTCTCTCTCTCTCTCTCTCTCTCTCTCTCTCTCAAATGACCTCTCCAAAAGTATAATTGAATCCAAATAATGTTGTGTCCAATCTAGTCTATTACATCCTCATTGGGTGACTCTCTAAAAAAATAATCTTTATGTGAATAATAAACCTATGAAATTTATGTAAAGCTCACTTAGCATAAATAGGGACCTTCTTTAAATGATGCCTTAGTTTCAAATTTCTTATAGTGATGCAATCTGAGGGTATCTTCACAACCTCCAACATGTTTACATTCAATGAACACATTCGGCATAGTTGATTGTCCTATAAGCCTCTACAATGCTGCTTGAACCTCTCCTTCATCAGCAAGTTCATCAAGCTTGAGGAGCAGTGAGCAGTGAGATGTTGATGTAGATGGCACACATGAGAGGAAGGAAGGAGTCAAGGCAGAAGCTGCCATTTCTCTCTCTCTCTCTCTCTCTCTCTCTCTCTCTCTCTCTCTCTCTCTCTCTCTCTCTCTCTCTCTCTCTCTCATGCTAATGTTCAAGTGGGTGCTAGTGTCTAAACAATTTTGTTGTTGCTGAGAATGAATCCATTGGGAGAGAGCGATATAATTTCATGCAGAAAATGATCTTGCCATGTGGTTATTAACCCGAAAAGTTGAAGAGACTGATTGCGGAGGGTGGGCATATTATTGGCAGTTGAATCAATCTTGATGAGAGGATTTGATGAATTATATTGCAATATCAACAAGGACCATGCCAAGATGATTGTTGAGTGCACCAAAAACTTGAGTGTTAAATTGAAGATAATTTATCGTCATGAGGGATGAACGAATCACAGTGTTCTCAAAAAATAGAGGGCTAAATGAAGGCTTTGGGAGGCTGGAAAAAGCAAGGCCGAAGAATGGAAGAAAACGAGGTTGCAAGGCGGTGCTGCAAAGAATAGAAGCATGTTGAAACCAAAGGGTGCGGAGAGTCAAGCGAGGAGTGAGCATTGAGAGTGAGAGGTCATGAGCATGATTTGGATCCCATCATTGTATATCGTTCTTCATAAAAATTAGCATGGGTACTTCTCTGCTCTACCCGGGATTCAATGTGATTTTGTTCTCTCCAAAGAGAGAGAGAGAGAGAGAGAGAGAGAGAGAGAGAGAGAGAGAGAGGAATACACACGCACGCACGCACGCACACACACACACACACACATATAGATTGTGTATATATACAAAAATAAATAAATAAATATATAGATATTATACACACACATGTATATATATTGTACACACAGACACACACACATATATATGTATAAGAGAGAGAGAGAGAGACACGGAGGGAGAGAGAGAGGGAGAGAGAGAAGGAAAAAAGCTCCCTAGTAAAAGCTCGCTCTAGGAGGGAGTTTTTTAGGGATTCTTTTTTTTATGTTTGCTCATTTCAGCAAGAAAAAAGCTCCTCAAAAAAACTCTCCATACCTCAACTCCGTATCAATGGTATTGTTTCCAAATACTTCAAAAAAAGAAATCATTTGATTGCACATTATATAAGTATCTATTCCCTCCCTCCTCCTCCTCCTCCTCCCCCCCCCCCCCCCCCCAAAAAAAAAAAATCTCTATTTATCTATATATCGTTCTCTCATCCTTCATTCTCTATTTTTGTTAAGAGGATGTTTCTTGGGGGATTTCGCGTATACAAAATCATCTATTTCATGTGCATTTAAAGGGTATTAAAAAAACCCTACACTTACATGGTACAAGGTAATAAACAACCCCTTTTTATTACAATACGTAAGGAGTTTTTTCCAAAATAAAATAAAAAACCCCATTTGTAAGTGTAATCTTGCTGAATTTTGTAAATTTATGAACAAAATACCCCTTATTTTGAACTCATATGCTATACTTACATTTTGGAGGTGTACCCCTTGAGGGTTGTTGTGACTCGTGAGTTGTCTACCTTTCATCTATCCCTATACCTTGTTTCCTTTCTACGTCTCTTTCTTTGTCTCTCGCTCTCTCTACCTTTTTACCAATCTTCTTCTACTTGGCTTCCTCTTTTACCTAATGACTTTATCTCTCAATCTCTTTACCTCTCTAGCTAGCTATCTACCCCTATCCCCTACTTTATCACTAACTAAAATGTGCCTTCTTTTGGTTTACATAGCAAATGCTATGAACATGCTTGTTTGCATGATGCCTCTTTTTCGGCGTTCTTTAAAAGTAATAGTCCCAAATTTCTCTAATATGTGCATCATAGAAAGGCACTTTACATGTGCTTGTTTTGGAGGTTCTCGTGAGTTATTTGCATATGTGACTAGTATATAGGTCTATTTTTTTGTAAGTTTCTTGATGTCCTATTTTTACAACATTCTCTCTCATGGCAGCTTCTGTCATTATCAAATCCATTTTTATTCTCAAAGACGATGATTTTGCTGAGATTGTCTTGGGTAACAAATTGTGTCTCCCTCAACCTTTTGATCTAGATAATGATAATGCATTGATTCTTGTTGCTCGTGTGCTTGCTCACAGGCAAGTTTCTCATACGGATTGAGCACACAAAAATATAGTTTCTCATCGATACCTTCTTTCATCTCTACATGATTCACTTATGTAAAGATGTGCATCATCTTTTTACTTCTCAGGACGTATGTGCCTATCGTGTTCTACATATGAGAAGAAACCATATATCAAAATTCTTCATTGCAAGAATAATTTGGATAATTTCAAGAGTAAGTTGTTGACCTCTATGCTTTCTCATATTGAAACTTTCAAGGGAATCATTACTCGTCAGCTATCATTGGTGCCCCTTTTAAGGGCAAGAAGGAGTGGTGATCAAGAGCTCAAGAGGATCCTAAAAAAGGCTTGTTGCTACTTTCTTAGACATGGTCCTTTATGGAAGCATCCAACACGTCGAAGAGAAGTATCACAAAGCGTTTTTTGTGATAAAGCAACTCAATAACAGGCGATCAAAGAGTTTCATAAGAGTTTATGGACTGGACACAAAGGGATATGGGCAACTTTTGTCAAAATCAAAGATCACTATTGGTGGAAAGGAACGTACGTACAAAGATGTTGCTTAGTTTGTGGAGACTTTATGGTGTGCTAGAATATTTCACTTTATGGCATCAAGACAATTTACATCCTACTTATCCATTAGCCAGGCCTTATAAGTGGGTTGTATATTTGATTACAATGCCAATGGCTGTTTGGCATATAAGGTATATATTTCACTTTATGGCATCAAGACAATTTACATCCTACTTATCCATTAGCCAGGCCTTATAAGTGGGTTGTATATTTGATTACAATGCCAATGGCTGTTTGGCATATAAGGTATCTTGTTCTTGCTAGAGAAAATTTCACTTACCAGCTTGAAGGAAGAGCTTTGTGTACAACAAGCTACAAGTTCTCTATGCAAATTTTTGCTTGAGGATGCGATTTCTAGATATGGTTCTATTGGCAAGATCACTACTGATAGAGGAGAGCCGGATGCAAATAGCTCCCTGATATTCTCTCACACTTTTCCTAGTACCTCCTGCTTTATATGTTGTGGTAAGAGCCAATCTGATCATACGGTTACATCTTTGGCAAAGGCATGTCAAGGATGTATTATGATTGGCTTAAGCTTCTATCTTTTGCTTTATCAAGATTCAACCAGCTTAGCTACACTCTTTGAGTAGTAAGACACTTTTACATGCTTCACAACCAGGAAAGCTTTAAAAACAGGTGCTTTCCTCCTCTTAGACAAGCTAAGTTTTTGCCCTGCTTACTGATCGACCCCGGCCACGATCTCTTTGTTTGCTTGAAGAAGATGCACCGGCAGCTTTGGCGAAGCCTGGACAATCGAAGGATTTGATGACGTGAAAAGCAGACCATAGTCTGCTGTGGTGTCCAGTTCTTTGGCTATTCTCCACTCAAATGCTTGAACAAGATTCGCCACCGCAATTTGGACCATCACTAGGCCCAACATCCACCCAGGGCATACTCTCCTCCCAGACCCAAAAGGCAACAGCTCAAAATGCTTTCCATTCACATCTATTTCTTTGCCCAAAAATCTCTCCGGACAAAATTCCAAGGGACTCTCCCATGTGTCTGGATCTCTGCCAATTCCCCAAACATTGATGTATGCTATTGTATCTGCTGGAATTTGATATCCCATAACCTCACAAGCTTTGCTTGCGGGATGCGGTATTAGCAATGGCACAATTGGGTGCAACCTCATGGTTTCCTTCACCACCGCTTGTAGATAAGGTAAACTAGAGAGATCCGATTCCTCTACAAGTATCATAAATGTCTGATTCCAAGAAAGTAAATGCTTTTCCTAACCTCAAACCAGACATACAATTGAAGTAGTAGATCGAGGAAATCTGGAGTCATTTCTGTCTGATTATGACTTCTACGTTCATGGTAACGAGTGTCGATGATCTCTTGCAAGACAGGGTCAAACCTCTTAGCAAGAGCCCTAGTCTGTCTGTCAAACCCTTGTAAATCCAGCTTTTGCAAGTACCTAAAATGGACAGCCAGGTCGGATAGACGTTTCCCAAATGCCATTCTGCACATGATATTGCCAGAAAGTGTGTGAGCATGGGAGCGCATGGTGATGGGTGTCCCAACCGACGCGCAAGGATAGAGCTTAAAAGGGAACGCACCTCCTGGGCACGCATAGAGCGGAAAGCCTCCAATCTCTTCTTGATGAAGAGCTGAGACGAGCAAAGCTGCCGTCGGATGGAGATCCAAAGAGGATGTCGGCACAGCCATGGAGGTGACGAGGCACTGACAGGGGAGGACAGGCAGCGAAGATGAGGTCGTTGGTCTGAAGGATGTGACGAGCCGCAGCTGGAGTGGATTCAACAATCACAGATTGCTGGCCCAGCTGCAGCCATAAGAGGGGGCATGAATGCTTTCTGCTGAGATTGTAGAGTAAGAAATGGGGTAACTTGGCACCAACGATAAGATGCAAGTGGCCAATGATGGGCAGGCGGCCAGGTGGAGATGCGGGCAGCCTTGCCCTGCTGCTTCTGGCTAGTGTAATGCAGAACAGCAGAGCCAGCAGTGCTATTATGCTTACAGCAATAGAGGCTACATCTAGCACCTCCATCGTCCCTTTACATGCTGCGTGTATGCAATTAAGGTGCTGATGATGGTGAAGCTCTCTTAAAGGGATAAAGCCATTCTAGAAAGAGTTCCGTGCCCTCGATAAATTTCTGGAAATTGAAGGGTTCCTTGTTGGCATGTAGAAGGCCATAAGGTTAAGTGTGCAAAGTTGTTGCAAAATTGAAGCCATTGGATTCTTTGGCTAGATGAGTGCCACATGGCAAGGTTCTTTATAAAATATCTTTGTTGTCCTTTTTGTTTTTTTATATCACCTTCTTTGAGAGACAAGTGTCACTAAAAGATTCAAAAGTTTTGTGAATAGAAAGCTTAAACTACGGGCAGCGTTTACTTTGTTTGCATGCTTGAAAATGATTTCTATATTTTTATATTATATATGAAGCAGCTTAAATTACTTTGTTTGCATGCTTGAAAATGACTTTTATACTTCTATATCTGTATCTATACTATATATAAAGCAGCTTAAATTTTCAAAGGAAAGAGAGACCCTCCATGTGTCACTCACTGTTCCATTCAAGAGAAAACCTTATAAGACCTCTATTTTAAAATGCAAAACTCAAAGGTAAGAAGATTTAAAATGCAAAAGTGAATAGTAACATTGCAAAAAATGAAAAGACTTTTGGGAATTGAAAATCAAATGCTTTCTACTTTACACAAAGTAAGTGAACCATTTAAGTACACATAGCAAAAAGACTTTGGAAAATGTAAAGTCAAAAGCCTTTCTACTTTACATAAAGTAAATAGTCCAACTTAAGTGCATATAACAAAAAGATGACAATTGTTGTGAATATTTTATTGTTTTATAAGAACTTAATTTTTAAAGATAAAATTGCCTTTGTTTTTTCAAAGGGTTTTTTTTAAGACCAATATTGATATCTCTTAACAATTTGTGAAAGTGTATTTTCAAATATAAAAATTTGGTCAAAATCACAATAGTGAGTGAATGTATTTAAATCTCAAAGAAATTACAAAAAGACCTCAAGCTTAGCCGAGCCTTGAGGTGCTAAAGATTACACATTGTTCTCTCCCAGAGGCTACCAAGAACAAATTAGGTGTACTATACTAACAAACTTTTACTTATCGTACCTTGCCACAACGGCATCCGTGTATTTTGGAAAAAAACAAGTGTATTTTTAAAATTTTGAAAATAACTATAAAGAGACACTTCTATACCCTTTTTGAAAGTGCTTGAAAAATTGTTGGCATTAGGCACCTGTGTTGGTGTCCCTTCTCTCTCAATTTATCGGTTACTATAGTGAGTGTATGTATGTATGTACATGCACATGACAGAGACATTAACAAAAACTCAAACATTGAGTATATTTTATAAAGAGAGGAGGGCTTGCCTGCTTATGACAAAGCTCGGACATCCATGGGGTAGATCTCGATGCAACTCAAGTATGTAACCAGAGAGAGAGAGAGAGAGAGAGAGAGAGAGAGAGAGAGTTGACAAAGAGAGGAATTTTGTGGACAACCCACTATTAGATTTAGCAGGAGTACATAAATCAGCTTTTGGGATGGTAGATAGGTCAATTTCAACACGTGCATACATGCTTGTGTATTTGTGTATACGTGTGTGTGTGTGTGAGTAAGTGTGAAGAGAGAGAGAGAGAGAGAGAGAGAGAGAGAGAGAGAGATTTTATTATCGTCCTCGGAGGTCAAATATGACCTATGGGACCAAAGTTACATGTGATGTAGTATGTGTATGGCTGATGAGTGACTCTCGATGCTCCAAAATTGTAGTGATGAGAGTCGCAATGGAGAGCCCACACTTTGGCTGGGAGAGGAAAGTGTGTAGGTCTAAGTTATGGCTGAAAATGTGAGAGAAGCAAGTTCGGATGGATCAAAAGCTGAGCACTCTAGTAGTGTGTGGTACTCAGACTCTGGAACTTGTAGTGAGCATAATGTGCACAATCGATTTAACTCTTCTCCATTGCCCCAACGCCCTATCTCGCATCGAAGGAAATAGGAGCTAAGCCGAATTGCTACGATAGTGCGTATCGCGGACAAGGGAATAGGCTCAAGCATGTAAGTGTGAGTACGGTTTTCTCTCTTAGCGAAGAACATGGTTTTGTAGTTGGAGGCAATATAGGTGGTGTAATGTATGAAGCGTGACCCACCGGATTTCTCCCAAGCCGTAATACATTGGCGTTGTAGAAAAGCTTCATTCACTTGAGAGTCAATTGAAGCATCATGTAGCAAGTGTAATGCATCCCATCTCCCAAACCACTTCTTTATGTCTTGCATCCATCCCGTGCGAGAGAGAGAGAGAGAGAGATAGTTAGTTCTATTATCGTCCTGGGAGGTCAAATATGACCTATGGGACCAAATGAACATGTCACGTGGTGTGAGTGGAGTTCATAAGTGACTCTCGATGCTCAAAAATGGCTGAAATGAGCGTCGCAATAGAGAGTCCACATCGTGGTTGGGAGAGGAAGGTATGTAGGGAGAGCTCATGGCTGAATATATGGGGAAAAGAGGACCTAATGTGGTCAAAAGCTGAGCACTCAAGTAGTGTGTGGTACTCACTCTCTCGCACTTGACGAGGGCATAAGGTGCAAAGTCGATGACACTCCTTGCCAGTGCCCCAACGTCCTGTCTCGCAGCGTAGAGAATGGGAGCTAAGACGAATGGAGGCAATGGTGCGGATCGCACTCAACGGGATGGGCTCAAGGATATAGGAATGGGTTCGGTTACCTCGTTCCGAGAAGAAGAGAGATTTGTAGTTTGGGGCAACGTGTGTGGTGTAATGGCTGAAGCGAGAACCTCCGGATTTCTCCCAAGCCATGATACATTGGCGTTGTAAGAAGGCCTCATTAACTTGGGAGTCGATCGACGCATCCTTGACCAAGTGACATGCATCCCATCTTCCAAACCATTTCTTGATATCAAGCATCCACCCCGAACTTAGTATTTTGCTCTTGCATGTCTTTTGAACCTTTTGACTTGCTTCATATGTGATTCTAGGAAGTCGATGCAAAGGGCTACGTTGTGTCTTATGCATGTACTCCACAACCCTTTCCATGTCCAAGACCTCAATGGGAAGCGATCCGGACTCAAGAAGTAAGAGCATGTAGGGTGTTTGTGTCTTGACTTGGAGAAAGTTGGTGAGAAAACGCTTTTGGACATTCTCAAACTCTTTCCAAGTAGACTTCCCGATGCTTCCACCCCACACCTCCACTCCATAAAGAAGCACCGGTGTCACCAATGTGTCAAAGAGGTACTTTTTGAGAGCCCAACACTTGATCTCTCCTGCATTGCACATGTTCTCAAATGCATAATAAGCCCTCTTTCCGGCTTCCAAGCGACGCATTGCACAATCCTTCCATTTATGATTGGATGGAACCTCAAGGCCAAGGTACTTGAAGTGATCTACCACTTCAAGTTTCTCATTGTTGTATACAATGCATGGATTTTCATCATTGAGGGTCTTTACAAGCATAACCTTGGTTTTGGATCCATTCACGATCAGCCCGCTATGTAGGCAAAAGCGTTCCAAGACACTCATAAGCTTTTGTGCATCTTCTAAGGTATGTGCCAAGAGCACTACATCATCGGCATAAAGCAAAAGCATGATCACCGCATTTCCAATCTTAACCTCTTCTATGCCTTCTTGCTGCATAAAATCAAGAACCATGTATTCCAATTCATCAATGAGTAGCCCAAAGAGGGTTGGGGAAAGTGGGCATCCTTGTTTGACACCAATAGTGCTTGCAAAAAATTCTGAAATTCCATCTCCCATACGTAATCGACATATCACTTTTTGGTAGATGCGAAAGACTGCATGCATAAATTCTCTCGGCACTTGAAGGCTTTGCATACGTCTTCAAAGATTTCCTCGCGGTACCATGTCAAAAGCTTTCTTGAAATCCACAAAGCAACAATACAACTTTTTTCCTTTCAATCGAGACGCTTCCATAAGAACTCGAAGAGTGACAAGGTGATCAATAGTGCTATGATGCTTTCGGAAACCTGCTTGGCCAAGCGCACGTTTGCCATTCTTTTCAGCCCATTCACTTATCTTCATCTCCATGATACATCCAAATAACTTTGCCATCAAAGAACCAACCATTATAGTGCGATAGTTGTTCACATTGTTTACATCTTCTCCTTTGTGCAAAGGTTTGATCCAATTTGCACTCCAATCATGAGGCATGCCATACTGAAGTGCAAGGTTAAACATATCGCATATCCAATATCGTGTTTTCTTGCTTGTCCATTTAATCATTTCAGCCTTGACACCTTGAAGGTCACCTGCCTTGCGAGTAGCAAGTTTCTCAAGCGCGCGGCATACATCTTCAATGGTAAAGAAGGGAGACATAAATGGAAGGGAGCTACAACCCTCCATCTTATCAACATTGGGTTGCTCATAGAGGTTCTTACAATGCATATACATATCCTCAAGAGTCAAGTCACCAAAGCTCTCAACGCGCTTGCCTTTTAGATTTTGCCAAAACTTGCCACATGCATGTGCTTTCTCTTGTGCTAGCTCTAAGGTGATAAAATATAAGTTTAAACTTATTAAAATTTGAGCCTTAACACCTAAATCAAAGAAGAGATAACATTTTTAATGTGTTATTTTTAATGAAGACCTTCAAAAAATCAAAATACGACAAGATTTGAGAGTGGCAACTCATTAGTTGTGCTTTTTATACAAATGTAGATGCTCTGCAATGCAAAATTTGATGCAACCAGACTTAGAATCTAGTGACCTCTAAGATCCTCCTCTAATGTCCTAGCCTTTAGTGAGCGTGTGACTACAATTGAGTTTGGGCATAAATCTTTTGAAGGAAATGAGGAGATAGCATTGAAGCTGAAGGAAACAAGTCACAACAATGAGCAAGGATCCCGGATCAGACATTGCTTGAGGATTCAGGAGACAATACCTATCGATATTTAAAGGTTCTTTGAATCCAAGGATGCTCCATGCCTTATCGGTTGTGTAAAGTTTTAAGTTGTGGATCTAAACATTTATTTGATCTCTCTCTCTCTCTCTCTCTCTCTCTCTACGCATTTATGGCCTCTGCATGGCTTTGCATGAGAGATGAACACTTTCTATGTACACTTCTTTCTCTCTTTGCACCACCCAATTCTCTCTCTCCTACTTGCAGCTATAGCATGCAAGTAGGAGCATGTACGTTGAAGGGCCACTATATGCCAAAAAAATCTCGAACCACATGTTGGCCCCTCTATCCTTGTACAAACTCCTGGGTCATGTCGTCCCTGCCTTTGTGGTGGTAGGCATTGACCAAGACACCTTCCTCTCAGAGGGTCTCATCTCGTTGAATTGTCTCTCTCCTCTTCCTTTTCTTAGACGGCCTCACCTCACAAATGTCCTTGCAACTTGCACATGCTTCTTGTGACACATGTTGGCTAAAGTGAGTGCTCTCAAGATGGGTGTGTGTGTGTGTGTGTGTGAGTGAGAGAGAGAGAGAGAGAGATGTGTGAAAATTAATGGTGATGCTTTTGTGGGGAAGAGGAGAGGACAGAGCTAAGGTATAATATACCAATATTCTTAAAAATTTCTAACCATCAAATTTTATTAAAGAATACCTAGTATGTTTGCTAACATGCTAGCTCCTCTTAAGTATGGAACAAAGAAAGATACACCAAAAGCAAGTGAATATTTCATTGGAGCAAGAAAATTAAGGGGTATGGATGGGTGGGTGCATTTTTGCCTTCCATGATGATGGACAAAGTGTATGATGGCCCTTCCTCTCGGATGGCCCTTCCTCGCCTAAGGGAATTCCCCTTCCCTAGGAAGGACAAGGGAACCCTTCAATTTCCAGGCATGTCGCCATTCCATAATTCATTACGTGAAGTAAGCTCTTAGTAATATCCAGGGGGACCATAGACCAAAAGATTCAAATTTGACGAGGACGCGGAACTCTTTATCTACTAGGAGAGCCTGTCTCTCAAATGGCGATTGCTCGATGCAAGTGAATATTTCATTGGAGCAAGAAAAATAAAGGGTATCGAGTGACGGGTCGGTGCATTTTTACATTGCATGATGATGGACAAAGTGTATGATGGCCCTTCCTTCCCTAGGAAGAACAAGGTGAGGACTCACGATGGCCTGTTGAAGGTAAGGGGGGAGGAAAGATTTATTCAAGGGGGAAATGGTATAACCAATCTACTACACTTGGGTGATAGAAAGGTTATACCATTTTCCTCTTGAATAACAGGTCTTGAGTTCAACTCTCCTCGTCGGCTAGATCTCTAAGGTCTCTTGGGATAGTTTCCTACGACGTTAAAATTCTCTTCTTCTTCTTCTTCTCTCTCTCTCTCTCTCTCTCTCTCTCTCTCTCCCCCCACACACACACACACTCACATGCACACAAACATATACATGGAACCTCTCTCTACTCTCTTCTTCTCGTTGATAAGTGCAATGCTCAATAGGATCTATGTATATTAAAGAAGAAAAACACTACAAACGTCTTGGCATTTATAGGGACCCTCAACCCACCATTACAGACCATGAAAACCCCATGTCCATCACATGCCACGAGGAGCATAAACACCATAAAGACTAAGTTTTTACAAACAATATATTTGGACACAGATCTTGAGTAACGGATGCCACCACATCGAAGTGCTTGCCACCCCACCCCAAATGTCCAATGGATAGGAAGACAAAACGACACATGACAACATAAAATTATAATCTACTAGAGAAACTTCCTACCACCACAAAGCTCGAACTAAAACGAGTCGATCCTGAATGCAGCACATCCAAGTTACACCTTAGAACTTAGGCTCATGTTTTAACTGAGCAACCTTATATTTTGAATTCTTTTTGTTGATATTTTATAGAGTTTATCTTTGAAGGGTATTTTCAAAACTTGCTCTTCCTAGTGAAGGGGCCTCTCGATGGCATGCTCTTCACCGGGAAGGCCTATCACAAAAGTGCCATGCATATGTAGGGCTAGACCCCTAAGGAAGGGTTGCAATTTCCAGCACTTAGCTCGATGCAAATGCCTGATCATAGGCACCATACAACAGTGAAACAATTTCTACATGTAACAAAAATGGTCGTGCGAAGTGAATCATTCCAGGGTGAGATATGGCTAATAGACCAACAACGAAATCTCACAGGAAAAATCTAACCTTTCTCGCCTTGACTAGGAAAGAATTGGCTGCTCGATGTCTCAATATTGGATTGTTGTTCATTGGGGTAGCCAGATCTCATGTCGCTTAGGTGGCGATCTTATATTGGCCTCTTTACCCTATGAATGTTACAGAGAAACTTGGTTTGCTTCTTGCCTATGAGTCCTTTTTGGTCAGTTGAAAAAGCTTTGAGAGTTACACATCTAACGTAATATGGCGTAAGGGGTAGTCCTTTACATTTGTCAAAATCTGCGACATGAAGGCTAAACTCCAAAACAAAGAGAAACGATAAAAAGGGAGAGAGAAAGAGAGAAAGGCCGCCGAAGGCGGCCGGCCGTACTAGTACTTTCAATGTTTTCATTGATGGTTAACATTTATCTTAAATGTTTGTTTGTTTTTAATATATAAGTGGGTCTTTGTGGCATGGTGAGGCCTTAGTGATGCCTCCCCTTTTTAGGGATGAAAAAGGAGATTTTTTTTATAAAAAATACGTACTTTTTGATTGGTTGAAAGAGATGGACAATATACTCATTACAGAGACAAGCACGTCAGTAGGTTTGCCCTATCTTGGGAAATCTATTTAAAAGTGAAATCTACTGGAGATTCTCTTTGTTAAGGAAGAAAGTGAAAAGTATTTATTTAAGATACTCTCTCTCTCTCTCTCTCCCCACCTCCCCCCCCCCCCCCAACGGGGTGGCGTTCTTTGAGGCCTTTCTAGGAATCTCCCATTGTCTCTACAGCTGTCAAGGTCGCGAGTCAGGGGGAAACAGATCTACGCCTTCCATCCGCTTGCCTTTCCTGCTCAAAAAATGAGATGTGACTGTTAGATGGTGGACAACTCAACGATCGAAATTGCCAGAAGCTACATTCAGTCTCGACACCAATCAAGACTGTCCAACTCAGCATGCAAAATGTTAGAGAGCTATGCACAGTCTACAGATCAACCAAGCCTCTCCACCTCAACGTTGGGAATATGGCATCTCCACATCTGGAATGGGATGAGGTATTGCTACCTCATCACACGTAATATTGTGGATGATGGTCGGTTCTCTCTACATGCATCGCCGACGATAATTTTTGCATTCGCACCGTTTCCCACAGTGACTCTTGATCTCACATCAAATAATCTTGCAACACAACAAGATCTCTACACTCCATTAGCAGTCGGGCTCTTTGATTTTTGGGAGCATGCAAGATGCAGCAGCAGCAGTGACAGATGCTACCTTTTAGCACTAGCTATGGTAGCAACATAAGTGGTGCCACAAGCTCGACGATCACGACAATGGCAGGCCTGCTAGAGATGAGCTCCAACTACACTAATGGTAGTAGCAATAATAGATGTTGCATGTTGTGCAGTATGAAAACAATAGGAAGTAGTAACGTGCTTTACGAGAAGTTCAAGCAGCAGTAGACGGGTGTGACATCATCGACTACCAGGGCAAGCAAGCTGAAGAGTTTGTTAGGAGAGGTGGAAATTTTGAGCTTGGTAGGGTCTTCACACCTCTCATGGCCCCCCTCCTCCCGACCCTTGACAACCGAGAATGGTCATTTAGTGACCAATCCCCATAATGTTGACTTATTGAGACAGATGTGTAAGAGAAGGACAAGAATTTTGATGCCGTGAAAACATTTTCTAGATACCTCTTTTGGCCACAGTTGTATAGCCGCCATGCATCGCCTATTTGGGAAATTTTATAATGAACAGTTTCTCCAATATAATTAAACATTTGATTTTGGTCCAAAGTTTTTGTGCAATGAAATTGTTGTTTTTTAATTTATTAAATGTATAGTAAAAAAAAGGCAAATGACCATTTGGATGGATCCTACCAAGGACCATCCAAATGGTCATCTGCTTTTTTAAAAAAATACTCGCGTGCTCGGTAATGGTTGCTGTAATACTTGTGGTAAGTCTCGCGGAAATAAGCGCAGGAATATAGTCGGGCCGATTACCGTGTGCATTGCTAAAGGACCATTACCGCGAGCATTACCGTCCCCGAGATTTTTTGACTTGAACTTTTTCTTTGTTTTTGTGCGTCTATCTGAGCGGTAATGTGCTCCAAATGTCATAGTGAACCCTTGTTCACGTTTATTCTCGCACATTAAATTATCAATTTAATATGAGAAAAGCATTTGGGTTGGTTAGATATTAGATTTTATGACATATACATGCCATAAGTGACACTTGATCAAGAGAATATTGCAAGAAAAAAAGGCATTAATTAGTGGCATTTTTATGAAATATTTTTTAATTAATTCAAATTTTACACAATTAGGCTATCATTCCTTCAATATGTTTCTATAATCCAATGATCTATGTCATTTAATCATACTTTGATGTTATTTAAATGTCACTATTAACTCTAAAATTCAGCCTATATTGAAATAGTCGCATTGTTTTGACATTAATCTACAAAAGCAACCAACTAAACTTCCAATCTCGGCCAAATTTGATCAACAAGTAGCTTCTTCATGTTTACCAATGAAATAATAACTTGACCCATTAGTCACCTTTTGCCATATATTTATTACTACCTTTTTAAATTTATACCCTCTCTGCAACCTTTCAAAATATTTGTTGTGGAAAAATAAATTTACAAACACAACCCTTATCTACTTTTGCATTACATTTCCTTAACATGACATCGTGATTCTTCTTGTTTTTTTTTTATTAGATGCAAAAAAGTGAGCATTAAGAATGAAAGTGATGGAAAGGAATCGTTACTTTTTTTAAGAGAAGGCCATAGGGGAGTGGTAGAGAAAACGTGCAATTCCTCTTTGCACCTCTCATCATCCAATGATGGTCACCATCACTTTACTGATTGTTGATATTTCAATTCATTTATAAAATAATTTAATACCATATAGTTTTTAAAGTTGATTCAATCATGGCTTAGCATTTTCTTAATAAATGATGAATAATATTTATTTGAATTTCTAGTATGCAATGTTAAATGCTATTTCACATACACACACACACACGCACACACACACATCTATACTATTATAAGAGGGGGAGGTATTCCGCCTCGCCTGAGACGTGTCGCAACCTCCTTCAACCGGCCAATGTGCCTTGCCCCGAGGCTACAAAACACAACACACGTAGCTATAGAGAGAGAGAGAGGTGGGGGGAGAGAGAGAGAGAGAGAGAGAGAGAGAGAGAGAGAGAGGCCGCCGGCCATACTAGTATATATGAG
Organism: Adiantum capillus-veneris; assembly: GCF_014529385.1. Lineage (NCBI taxonomy): Eukaryota > Viridiplantae > Streptophyta > Polypodiopsida > Polypodiales > Pteridaceae > Adiantum > Adiantum capillus-veneris. The sequence goes on from NC_140935.1 coordinate 38,354,805, forward strand.
AAATAACTTTACAAATGTGCTAGAATTCATGCATATCTCTCTTTCTCTATATATATAATTTCTCTCCATTAACATGTCAAATGTGTTCTAATAATCAACCAATTTATTACAACAAAAATTGTTGCCTTCTTGAGGCCACCGTGAAGTCTTCACCTTGTTCCACATTTGTTATGTTACTTTGGCCTTTTAAATTAGTAAATTCAAAAGAGTTGATATTTCGAAGCAATAAGATGGAAAGAAAGTGGCAAGTCTCTTAAGTGAAACTAGTGTGTGACTCATGCATTGTTGCAGCCAAGAAAATCATGGCCATTGGGTCTCTCTCTCTCTCTCTCTCTCTCACACACACACACACACACACACACACCCATATTTGTATATGTATGTGTGAGTGTCCATATACACACAAGTGGAGAAGGTGGATTGTATTCCATGTGATCACTCCAAGAAGATGACAATTCTCTCTCTCTCTCTCTCTCTCTCTCTCTCTCTCTCTCTCTCTCACACACACACACACACACACACACACACACACACACACACACACACACACACACACACACACACACTCACTCACACACACACATGTGTTGGTGCACAATCCCTCAATTATTCTCTCTATCTCCCTCCATCAATCTTTCTCTCCCTATAGGAATATTCAAGCCCATAAGGATCTATAACTACTCTCTCTCTCTCTCTCTCTCTCTCTCTCTCTCTCTCTCTCTCTCTCTCTCTCTCGCGTGTAATTGGAAGGGAGTGACTACAAAAATGCATAAGTAATAAAATTTTGACAGTTGATCCTTGTTGGTATCTTCTCTAGTAAATATATGCTTAATTGCACGGCCTTGATCTCTTTATGTGGAAGAAATTATCAAGATAAACAATCCTTTAGGCAACCGATACCTATATATGGAAAAAATCTTCAAGAGTTCTATATCAAAAAGCAATGTCTTATGTAGCACAAATGCAAGGGCCTCTGTCTGAACAAATTTGTTGAAATCAGTATCTAGATGTTCAAATTCTAATGGTAATATAGTTCTGCACACACCACCTAAGCTCATGCGTCCAAAGCCGCATTCTAAAATAACACTTCTCATTTCCCTCAAATGAACCACCCTTTGCTTTATTTCAAGCCTAAAAAATATGATCTCAATAGACAATAGTGTAACCATCTCAATCTAGCACAACAATTTCACCCTCTTTTGGTTTTCACAACCTCAGGTCTATGAGTCGTAATGAAGACTATATCAATGTTTATAAGGAAACTTATTCTTGGCTTTTCTCAGTCTTTCCCTCGCAAGGCGAGCATCTCTAAAAACTATAACATCTACACTCTTTTATTTTATGGAGTATTTGAAAGACATAGTAGTAAGTGCTACTTAGGTAAAGCATTTTCCATTGCAGAACACCTAACACCCATTTTCCTTGATATGATATGTAGTTGCTTTTGAAAGGTGTCTTGTTTGTTAAGTATGCAGCCTGATTTACCCCTTGTAATTTTTTCTATTAAAAACCACATTTGTAAGGCCACCATTAAGAGGAGAAACCATCGTGCGTGAAGAAAATTCACTCGCCAAAAACCAAAATTTTCAGGCTTTGTCGGAATGTTATGGCCGGACAGTGGCCGAAAAGTGGTCGCGAAAAACGGTCGGTCGTTTGGCTGGTTGGCCGGTGGGCTGGTAGTCAATGGCCAATGGCCGGTGACCAAATTCTATGGCCGGTGGCCAATTTCAAAGGCGGACTTGTCTTCTCAACAGCGGCGGCCACATATGGACGGATTGGAAGGTCCAATTTGGACTTGTCAACACAACGGCGTCTATGCACGGCTCCCTCTCATGAGAGAGGGCAGCCCTTTTGGCCTATACAAGGAGGCCTCTTCTACACACAAAAATGGATTGTGAAGTATTGTGGTGCATTGTGAAGTTGATGTGAGATGTTGAGAGTGAATCAAGGTGGGAGCTCCAAAAGAGTATAATCCCTTTGTAATGTACTTCTTGTTTTGAAGTACTAAAGCCATTGAGTGGCTGCTTTCCCGTGGACTTAGCCCACATTGGGTGAACCACTTACATTGTGTGTGCTCTCTCTCTCTCTCTACTCTATAATCTCTCATGTGTGAAAATTATCTCTCTCCATTAAGTAATCTACTCAATTATCTACCTAGCTACTTCTTATTTCCTAACAACTGGTATCAGAGCAAGGTTTTGAAGCTAAAGTATCTCAAGGAAAGGATTCCTTGAATCAAGTGGGAGTGATGGCGGAGAAAGAGAAGCTCAAGATTGAGAAGTTCAACGGCAAAAACTACCAACATTGGAAGATGCAGATTGAAAACTATCTCTACCAGAAGGACCTTTATTTGCCACTAGGTGGTCTTGCAGAGAAGCCCGTTATGATGGTAGATGAAGCCTAGATTGTCCTTGACCGAAAGGCACTGGGAACAATCTGGTTAAGCTTGGCATCAATGGTGGCCTTCAATGTTTTGGAGATGAAGACCACGGAGGACTTGATGAAGTCAGTTGTTGACGGCCTCTACAAGAAACCATTAACATCCAATAAGATATTTCTCATGAAGCGCTTACTCAATCTAAAGATGGCAGAGAATGGTTTGGTTGCAAAACACCTAAATGACTTTAACATCTATATAAGTCAACTTTGATCGATGAAAATCAATTTTGAGGATGAAGTGCGAGCTCTCCTTATACTATCATCTCTACCAGATAGTTGGGACAACCTTGTGATGGCTATAAGTAATTCTATCTCTGGCACAAATACTCTTAAGTTTGATTACATTGTGGGTGTTCTCCTAAGTTAGGAAATGCAAAGGAGAAGCATAGGAGAATCATCAAGTGCTACCCCTATCAGTGGAAACAAGAGGAAGGCCTAAGAAGAGGTTCAAAACCAAAAGGGGTCGTGATCGCTCAAGGCGAAGCAAGTCACACATAAAGCCAATTCTTGAATGTTGGAGCTGCGGCAAGAAGGGCCATGTCAAGAAGGATTACTGGTCCAAGAAGAAGAAGGAGTCGAAGTCTCAAGACAACAAGCCAACATTGGAGGCCAATGTGGCAGGTAAAGTAGAGAAAGATGCTCTAATTCTCTCATTAGACAATGTGTCTAATTCCTAGATCGTAGATTTCGAGTCTTCATTCCATGAAACACCACACAAGCAACATTTCCAAGATTACACCAAAGGTAATTTTGGGTATGTATACTAGGAAGATGATGAAGATTGTGAAATTGTCGGCAAAGGTACAGCTTGTGTCAAAACTGCTAACGGAAATGAATGGAAGCTTAAAAATGTTAAGCATGTCCCTTCTCTTCACAAAAATTTGATGTCTACAGGATAATTGGACGATGAAGGTCACAACATTGCATTCGGAAACAAACGGTGGAAGATCTCAAAGGGATCTTTGGTGGCCAAGGGAGAAAAGGTCGGTATACTTTACTTGTGTACTCTCAGAACGCAATCTTCAACTTGTGCAATAGCTACAGAAGTCGACAGTGAGGTGTGGCACTATTGGCTTGGGCTTATCAGTGCCAAAGGAATGAAAATCCTTCAATCAAAGAAGCTTCTACCAGGTTTGAAAGAAGTGGACTTAGAGGTCTATGAAGATTGTGTTTATGGTAAACAAAAGAGGGTCAAATTTCAGAAATCAGGAAATGAAAGAAAAAATAAAAAACTTGAGTTGGTTCATTCTAATCTACGGGATCCTGCAAGTACACCATTCCTTTGTGGCTCATTCTACTATGTAACATTCGTAGACGATGCAACTAGGAAAACATGGGTTTATGTTATGAAGAATAAATCCGATGTGTTTTCTATATTTATGTAATAGGACTAATTTTTGAAGTTCTTAAAGTAAAAAAAAAAAAAAGAATGTAGTAGGACATATCTTTTGTTTAGCACGATTTGAAAGATGATTGAATAGTCTATTAAATAGAGCTTATATGAATGAGTTTGAGCTTATATGAATGAGTTTGAGATATTAAGAGAGAACATATATTATTTTTTTAAATAATACACTAGAGACGTATTTGATAAAGATTAATGAATAATAGATAGTCTCTCTATGAACAGTAAAATTGAGATTTTTATTAATATCAGTGTTCTATATTTATGTGTTTTAGTTCAAAATGCATGGGTAGGCTTAAAATAAATTGAAAAAGTAGTGGAGATCCAAAAATAGAGGTTTTATGAGTCGTGACCTAAAAGTTGCGTTTTTAGCAAAAAAAAGACGTTTTTCACAATTCTGTTCGCGATGCCTTGTAGACCAGATCTATTCCCATCGTTTTGAGTACCTGGATTGCTTTGTTCTGAGTTCGTTTGTAAAAGTTATGATGAAAACAAACAGAAGGCAGCAGTAGTGTAGTATATATAGAGATAGATAGACATACAACCATACAACTCTCCCTGCTATCAACCAAGAAGTGGATTTGTTTCTTCATGGAAGACTATTGCAATTGAGATTATGAAGGTACATGATTATGTTTTTTTATTTTGATTATCATGTTGAATTGGTTGCACGAGTATGTTCTTTTGGCTATTTTGTAGGCAATGCAGAAATCAATGTGTGAAATAGGATCGGTGCAAAGTGTCATGATAAAAATCTAACCTTTACGGATCGCTTAAGGATCACATTCTTATCTTATTCTCGCAGGTATACTTGGTGCAAAAATCGAGTTGAATTAACGCCTAAAAAGCAGCTATTTTGAGAAGTCGCAAGCTTTTCGAGGAAAAGAAAGATAAAAGCACGATGGGTGGTGCGTTTGGAGATCATTCACAGATCTCCTGTTCTGCGATTGCGATTGCGAGTGCGAGTGCGAGTGCGAGTGAGACGCTGCATGCAAGCGGACTGAAGCCCGGGGTGGTCGGGAGGTTCGAGCTGTGTACAACGGAGTGCGCCCATATATTCCATTGCTCCTCTGTTGTATCAAAACTCCGCAAAAATCCATCAATACAAAGATCTCTTTCTCTATCTTTCGCTGTCTATCTCTATTGTTCTGTTCCTGTGACAATTGGTATCAGAGCAAGCGGTTGATTCTGGACATAGAAGGATACGAGAGGAGGATGAAGGAGCAAGAAGACCTAATTTGGCGACTACGAGAAGATCTGGAAATTGCAAATCGGGAGTTTGCTGAGGCTGTATGGGGCAAAGCAGCACGAGAGCCTGATATCTATGTGGACCTTCATGGGGCGAACATGAAGGCGAAACCATGCTATTCCACCAGGAAACAATAATCATCGTGGCGGCATTGGGGCACCTGGCGGTGGTGATAGTGGTGATGGTGGGAATGATGATGGTGGACGTAGAGGTCGTCAACGCAAAAAAAGAAATGATGACGATATGGGAGAAGTGACAACCAAATCATTCTTAATGAAGGATAAGTTTAAAGAGTTTGATGACATAAGAAAGATATGCGAATATTTAGAAGCGTGGATTGAAGAACTCAAAGATTTGGATGATACTTTCAATATCGAAAACACGACCACCAGACTTTCGAATGCTCGAGCAAGGTGACCAATAAGACAATACGTACCAAGATGGCTCAATTGGAGACTTTTGGCGATGCGTACGATAAAGGTAAGTCATCTACCCCTTCTTTGTGATGTTTTATGTTTTTGATACGTCCTTTGAAAGCTTCTGTGATCGAATTTATGCGTAAAAGTTGAGATTTAAATTTGAATTTCTTAATTGATTTGGATAGTATTCATTGCTTCTTATTGTCTAAATTGATTGAAAAATTAAACTTGAAATTAAATTGAGAAGTTAAAAGACTTCTGGACTTAACCAGTGGTAATAATAGTTTCACGAAAGAGTTAGTAGAAAATTTGTTTTTTTCTTCTTTGAAGAGTCGGAAGCATAAAGATGATTTCTATATCATAAACATTGATATGCATGATGTTATCATTGGTATGAATTAGATGATTGAAAATCATGTTTTGATTGATTGTCAGGAAAAAAAAAATATCTTTAATCATTTGATGATGATAAGTCACACTCTTCGAGGAAAGAAAGAGATTCTAAATCTAGTTTTGGCCATGGAATTGATAAGGTGACTTAGATAAGAGTCTGAGATGTTTCTTGTGTTGGCTAATGAGATTAAAGAAGAATCTGGGGATAAAGAGAAAGAGACAAATCTAGAATTTGTAGAGGATCTCTTACATGAATTTAAGGATGTGTTTCCGGATGATCTTCTTGTGTTGGCTAATGAGATTAAAGAAGAATCTGGGGATAAAGAGAAAGAGACAAATCTAGAATTTGTAGAAGATCTCTTACATGAATTTAAAGATGTGTTTCCGGATGATCTTCCTGGTATACCTCCGCCTAGAGCGGTAGACCATGCCATAGATCTATATCCAGGAGCAACACCTTATTCAAGAGCTCCATACAGGTTCAATATTGATGAGCTTAAAGAGCTCAAGATACAACTTGATGATCTTTTGAAAAAGGGTTTCATTAAACCTAGTGTATCTCCTTGGGGTAGTCTTGTGTTATTCCAAAAGAAAAAGGATATTACATATAGGTTATACATCGACTATAGGGGATTAAACAAACAGACCATTAAGAACAAATATCCTCTTCCTCGCATAGATGAACTGCTTAGTCATTTGAGTGGTGCCACAATATTTTCAAAGGTTGACCTTCGTTCTGCCTACCATCAAATCCGCATTAAGGCCGAGGACATTCCAAAGACTGCTTTTCGTACACGTTATGGGCATTATGAATTTACAGTTCTTGCTTTTGGTTTGACTAATGCACTAGCAACTTTCATGTGCTTAATGAATAATATTTTTCACCCGTATCTTGATGACTTCATTCTAGTATTCTTGGATAATACTTTTGTGTATTCTACGAATGAAGAAGATCATGCATTGCACTTAAAGAAAACATTTGAGGTTTTGCGTAAACATAAATTGTATGCCAAAGCAAGTAAGTGTTCTTTTGCAAAGGATCAGATTGTGTATTTGGGAAGAGTGATTTCTAAAGAGGGGATTCACATTGATCTTGATAAATTTAAGACTATGTTAGTAAGAGATGTAAGAAGCTTTTATGGGTCTAGCACAATTTGACAGAGCACACATTAAAGATTTCTCTAAGATAGCAAGTCCTTTGACCGAATTTAACAAAGAAAGCCAAGGGGTTTGTGTGGACTTCTAGCTGTGAGACTGCTTTTGAGACCTTGAAGGATAAAATAGCAGAAAATTGTGTTCTAAAAGCTCCTAAGATGGGCAAATCATTTGTTGTGTCCTATGACGCTGTCACGAGTTTTTTGGAGCAAGGGATTGCGCATATGTACATATACATGCATGGTGCATCAAATAAAGAATTGTCCATTTTTCAGAGCCAGGTGGTTACGTGGGGCCCACATGTGTACAGGTAGGACAGGGTGTACATAGTGTATCGATTTTCACTATTACCAGTACCACTGTGTTTTTTCTACAATAAGGAGGAGTTGGTAGCGCGTAAAACTTCTTGAGGAAGCTATCCGTGGGCCGACGACATGAGGTAAGCAGGTGTGTTTTTGGGGTTTTTGGAGCCTGTTTTGGCCGTAAACTGCTCATCCGAGGTCGGATTTGAGCACTTTGACATTGTAGACTGGGATTTTGAGCCATTCCGGACGCGATGGCGCTGTCCATTTTGCCAAATTCCTCACTCTTTTCCTGCTGTTTTTCTGTGTAAGTTTCTCCTATGAGCGAAGTTTCTGCTCTAGTTTGTGATTGTATCTGGCTTAATTTACCCATATTGTGTGAGCTATTTGCCCCATTGGTGTTGGTCCAAGCTCAATTGTATCTAAACATCAGAAATTCTCCTCTTTTGAGCTGAGTTTTTTGGGTGTGTGTGTGTGTGTGTGTGTGTGGAGTGGGCAACTGGATAGTCTCTCTCCTCTCACTCCAGAGGTGTGTTCCCTGTCTCGGCCAGGTGTGTTGTCTAAGCCGAGTGGTGTCCCATAGTGTGTGTGTGTATCTTCCCAAGAGTGTGTGTCGGGTCGTTATAGAGGCGCTGTGTGTGTTTTCATCCCGCTCACATTCTTTTGGTGCCCCCACGGAGGATCTTCTTCGAGTACCTTCTGCTTCAAGCTTCAAGCTTCGAGATTCGGGATTACAGGTTGCAGGTTGTAGATTACAGGTTACAGGTTACAAGGACAGGCACAGGTACATGTGATACACACAGGTACAGGTAGCTAGAGTACAGTGATATACTAGCTTTGGTGTCACTTGCAGTTGTTATGGGTATGCATCACTTGGCCCCTGTTTGAGCGCATTGTTTGTTGGATTGTACATTACTTGTGGAAACTGTCATGGTATGCCTTTGTGGAGACATATATGGTTTTATTTGGCAGTCCCAGCCATTTCTGAGACTTGGTCTGGAAGATAGTCATTTCTGAGACTTGACTATACGCGATTTGCATTAGCCTTCGTGTGAGGGTCGATAGCATGAGGTTTTATTGAGCTGGGGGATTCTCAAATGTGGGGATCCTTTCGGTGATACAGGTAGTTGGAGCACCCTTTTTGTGACCTCGCCATAGGCTATGTACTAGTGAGTCCTACTTGATGCTCGGGTTCTATTGTTGACAGTTTATGCATACATATACAGTCTATATTTTGGGTTCCTACTGCTCTATTTCTGGGGAAACTCTGCCAAAATTTTTCCAAGTTATGATGGCTAGTTTTTTGGTCTTTTGAGCCATTTATGCTGTTATGCTGCTGAAATTTTGGCAAAATCAGAGGTTAAGTCAGGTGTGCCTTCTTGGGAGTTTCATGGTTGGCTTTAATGGATGATCAAAATGGCCCTCAATTCACTCCATTTCATTTAACTCAAAGAATCCAGATAAATGTTCATGTGTCTAGGAAGATTTTTTTCCAGCAGCGCATAGTCTTTATGTTTGGGCCAAGAAGATTACGAGAGATCTTGGAATTTCCTTTGCCTGTTGTAATTCCGATGATCAACTATGAAAACTCATTTGATGTGCATGTGTTTGTCCTTATCTAAAGTTGAGCTCCATTGAAGTTTTTGGGGATTGGGTAGTCAAAAGTTTTGGGTTCTTGCACGTGTGTTCAAAGGGGTTCTCAAAGCATTGAAACTTGGGTAGCCATGGCTTTCTCTTATCCGGAGTTTCATGGAAGAAGTGATGAAGATGTGGAAGAATTTTTGGAAAAGATGGAGGTTGCCTGCATTAGCAACCATATTCATGACCCTACGCAAATGTTACGGCTTCTCCAAATTTGTTTGAAGAGTGATGCACGAGTTTGGTCCAAGGCATTTGAAGAGGAGTTGCGTGCAGCGGATCCACCTGTAAGATTGAGTTGGGACAATCTAAGGCATGGATTGGAGGTGGAGTTTGTGAAGATAGAAGATCCTGACAAAGTGTGGCAAGAAGTACAAGGTTTGGTGCAGAAGGAAGGTGAGCCAGTAGATGCGTACATACGTAAGTCTTCATTGTCATGGGAGTGAATGTGCAAGGCCTTAGCACCACAGGTACCCCCGCCTTACATGATGAAGAAGGATAGGTTCTTGGCTGGTCTTTGGGAGAATATACGTTGGAGAGTGGAGCTAAAGAAGCCTAGGACATATGAAGATGCACTAGAGGTAGCAAGGAACAAAGAGTGAAAGTTGAGGAAAATGAGCCAGTTAGGGGTGGAGTCTTTGCCAATGAGGTCTGAATTTCAGTCTATAGAATCTTTACAAGGTCGCATGTCAGGGGTTCACCACGAACCAGTGGTTCCTGTTATAACTACTCAGGTTATGCCAGCAGTGGTCACTACAGCAGTGCAAGATGATGACCTAAGGCAAGACATGAGGCAAATGGTAGATTTGATGAAGAATCTCAGCCTAAACATGCTAGGTCAAGTGGGAAATAATCGAGGTCGAGGGAGGTATGAAAATCAGCCAGGAGGTGAAGAAAGACCTAGGAATGGTGTTGGACAAAGCAATGGTAGGTTTTGGAGGCAAACGCCCACCTGTTACAATTGTGGAGAGTTGGGTCACATCAGCCCGCAATGTGATAAGCCACCAAGGATGGGGGGAGACATGTATCCATTGCCAAGATAGGTGTTATCTAGGTCAAATGATTGTGGCATCGAAATTAAGGGAGACGAAGGAACCAGTGGACTGACCCAGGAGGAAAAAGGAAAGACAAAAGTGCTAAGTGTAGTCACCTTGGAGAAGGCATCAAAGCTAGAGGATACATTAATGATGCCTATTGGGAAGAGGACCACAGAGGAAAAGGAAGGAAGAAGTGCCCCAGGTCCTAGTAAGAAGAAAGGAAAGAGCCATGAAGGCGAAGATGTCAAGGCCAAGAGGAAAAGGAGAGCTCGTCGAAAGTTTCATGTTTCAGATTTTCCACTAGGGGATGGGCAATTAAGCTATGACTTGAAGGAGGATCTGACGAGCAGGAAGGCAGATGTTACTTTTGGGCAGCTTATAGAGATGGTGCCTAAGCTAAAGCGACAGTGGAAGAGAATGGTTAACCCAATGGAGAAAGAGCCAGAGAGAGGTTCAGTAAAGGTGTTGGCAATGGATGAGCTACCAGACATTTGTCCAATAGTAGATGTGTGGCATAAAAGGAAAAATTTGGGACAAGGTTATGTGGATGGCGGAGCCCAAATATGCGTCATAACACACTCATGCGTTGAGAAGATGGGTCTCATAGTGGCTGGGGTGTCAGGGTTTCGGATTAGATTGGCAAACCATCAAAAAGTAAAATGCTTGGGTGTTGTAAAGAGCTTAGAAGTGGAGGCATATGATGCAAAGGCAGTGGTTGATTTTCATGTGATGCCAGCAGGGTTGGGAGCATATCCTATTATACTGGGTAGACCATGGTTACGTGCAGTGGGAGCTGTTCAAGATTGGCGACATGGTACGATTAGCCTCTATGGAAAGACAGGTACCAAAAAGCTTTATAATATGGACACAAGGAAACGATTAGAGGAGCTTTATGAAGATGAGGATGAGTCTAGTGATGAAGACTCTTCCACGGTGATAGATGAGGACAGTGATAGCACTACCAGCAGTGATGAGGATGCTGATGTTGCATTTCTTTTGATGGACAAAGGAATCTAGGAGTTTGGTTTAGTTGCATTTGCGAATGAGGTTGAACATGAAAGTGAAGGGCCTTATGAAGTGATTGAAGGGCTGATGCAAACCAAGGTTGAGTTGTCAAAGAAACAGGAATTGATGACACAAATGATCAGTGGAGACCTCTCAACTATGGAGAAGGATATATATTTGCACATGTTGGCTAGTTTTCCTGATTTGTTCATTACTTCATATGAAGAGATCAGAGGGTTCAAGGGTGAAGAGATGCATATAGAGCTGAAAGAAGGTGCTAAACCAGTGCGTCAAAGGCTAAGAAGGATGGGTCAAGAGAAAATGGAAGCCTTGCGAGAAGAGGTGGACAAGTTATTGAAGGCAGGGTTCATAGTCCCTGTGGAGACCACAGAATGGGTGAGTCCAGTTGTAGTCAGTCCAAAGAAGGATGGGAAGTGGAGAATTTGTGTAGATTTTAAACCCTTAAATGTAGCCACTAAGAAGAACCCATATCCTCTTCCATTCATTGATCAGATCTTGGATTCAGTGGCAGGTTATGAGAGGTACAATGTGTGTGATGATTTTTTAGGCTATTTTCAATTGAAGATTGCTCTTAAAGACCGCACAAAGACAACTTTTATTACGCCATGGGGCTGCTATTGCTACACAGTATTGCCATTTGGGTTGTCAAATGGACCTTCCTTCTATCAAGAGAGAGCAAATAGGGTGTTGGAACCATTCATTGGTAGTTGTGTTAAAGCTTTTATGGATGACTTCTGTGTTTATAGCAGTAGGGCTGAACACTATGAGAAGCTGCAGATGGTATTGGATCGATATGATGAATGTGGAGTACAACTAAATCCAAAGAAATGTCATCTAACACAGCCAAGGGTGAAGTTATTGGGCCACATGGTGTCAGAAAATGGCATTGAGGCTGATCCAGACAAGGTTAAGTCTATTATTCTTCTTCCATCATCTACGAGTACGAAGCAATTGGTAACCTTTATACACAAAGTGAAGTACATGGCAAGGTTTATTCCATTTTCTTCTCAGATCCTTTATCCATTACAACAAGTGGCAAAGCATGATCCATTGCAATGGGATGACAAGTGTGAAGAAGTGTTTCAAGAGGTGAAAGAGGTGTTAGGGGGTTTGTCAGCCATGCAGGCTCCTGATTGGGAGAAAGTTTTTTATGTAAATCCCTCAGTAGGGGATGATGCCATTGGAGCCATGCTATTGCAAAAGGGGAAGGGCAGCCATTATATGAGGCCAGTGTATTGTGCAAGCCGAGTGAAGTTGGTAGCGGAGAGAAAGTTCTCGGAAGTAGAGCTAGTGATGGCCAGTGTAATATTTGCTTGTCGACGATTTCGTCATTACTTGCTACGACGGCCTTTTGTTTTCTTGACGAGTTATGCCTTTTTGACATAGTTAATTAATGGTACTAACATGTCAAATGTGGTGAAGAAATGGGTAATTGAGCTGCAAGAGTTTGAGTTCTCTTTTCCAGTGGAAGATAGTACAAGGGCTACTCTAGCTGATTTGTTGACCTACAAGGAGAATCCCCTTATTGTTAAGGAAGAGGTGGTGAGAAAGGTAGTTGAAGAAGTGCCACAGATCAGCAATGCACATGTGTTGTTCTTTGATGGTTCATACAGAAAGAGCCATGATGCAGCTTCAGGGGGTATAGCACTTTATGATCCAGAGGGGAAGCTAGGATGCAAGAGAGGGTTCAAATTGGATGCTCATAGTAACAATGAGGCTGAATATGCTACTCTGGAAGCCGGATTACACATTTGTTTGAAGCATGGGGTTCGAAGGTTGAGCATAAAAGGTGATGCCTTGTTAGTGGGGAAGCAAGTGCTGGGTGTGTGGAAGAGCAAGAACACCTCATTGAAGGAAATGTGCTTCAGAATTAAAGGCCTGTTAAAAAAGTTCAAAGCATGGATCATCAGACACATTGAACGTGCTCTAAATAGAGAGGCACATGAAGCAGCTCAAGGCATGATTGGGGAGCTATTTGTGTTGAGGACCACTTTACCTCTTTATCATGGCCGGGAAAGTTTGGATCAAGAAGAGGAGTTTTTGCTAACAGGAATCATTCCAAAGGAGATTCAGAAGTCTAAGAAGTATGGCTTTGTGCGTAGAGCATACAGGTACAAATTGATTGGTGATGTCTTATACATGAAAGGGGATGATCTCGTGTTGAGACGTGTACCTTGGCGGGAGGAGCTTTACAGAGTGTTGGAAGAGAATCATGAAGGCGCATGTGGTGGCCATTTTGCTCTAAAGATCACCTTGCATAAGATTTTGCAAGAGGGGTATGTATGGCCTAATTTGCACAAGGATGTTCACCATTGGTGTAGGTCTTGCAATAGGTGTCAAGCATTTGGGAAGAGAGTGTTGAAGCCAGAGCTATGAAAAACCATTATGGCATTTGATGTGTTTGAAAAGTGGGGGATTGATGCAATAGGCCCGTTACCTATCACAAGCAGGGGCAAAAGCTATATTTTGACGGCAGTGGACTATCTTTCTAGATGGGCAGAGGCTATAGCAGTAAAACAGATCACTGCAAAGGATGTGGCAAAATTTGTGTATGATGAAATATGTTGCTAGTTTGGGGTGCCACTGGAGCTACTTTCAGATAAGGGGCCTGGCTTTAGAGCTAAACTGCTAGATTTTTTATGTGCAAAGATGAAGATTAGGCACCAGCATACCACTCCTTATTACCCACAGTGTAATGGCTTAAATGAAAGATTCAATGGTGAGTTGGTACAGATTCTTTCGAAAGTGACAGAGCACCAAGGAAAGAATTGGGATTTGGAATTCCTAGTGCATTATGGGCTTACCATACTTCGGTGAAGACAGGTACAGGGTTTACTCCATTTCATTTGGTGTATGGAAAAGAAGCACTATTTCCTGTGGAAGTAGAGTTGCCTGCGGTCAAGATGTTAGAGAAGTTGCTTGGGCCGCCTAGTGATGCATTCGAAGAGAGGCTCTTGCAACTACAAGAGGTTCAGCTGGATAGGATGAGTGCATTGGAACATTATGGGCAGATGCAAGATAGGGCTTTAGCAAAGATAAATGAAAAGGTCAAAAGTAAGGGTATCAAGAAGCATGATTTGGTTTTGCGCTACAACAGTAAGCTGGACAACACCTTCCAAAATAAGTTTCAAATTAAGTGGGAAGGCCCTTTCAAGGTAGTGGAGTGTTTTCCAAATGGCACATATCAGCTGGCTAACCTGGATGGTGTTCTACATAAGTCAAGGGTAAATGGATTGCGTCTTAAATTGTATCACGCTAGATTGATGACGGTGGAGCAAGATGAACTGTCTGTGGAGCAAGCAATGTTGGTCAAGGATGAGGAGACCTGTGATGCCGCGAGTCTCATATCGCTCTTTGCTGCTGCTGATCATGAATGATCTAGCAGGCTAGGGGATCGGCAAATTATGTGAGGAGTTTTTTGGAGCAAGGGATTGCACATATGTACATATACATGCATGGTGCATCAAATAAAGAATTGCCCATTTTTCAGAGCCAGGTTGTTACGTGGGGCCCACATGTGTACAGGTAGGACAGGGTGTACATAGTGTATCGATTTTCACTATTACCAGTACCACTGTGTTTTTTCTACAATAAGGAGGAGTTGGTAGCGCGTAAAACTTCTTGAGGAAGCTATCCGCGGGCCGACGACATGAGGTAAGCAGGTGTGTTTTTGGGGTTTTTGGAGCCTGTTTTGGCCGTAAACTGCTCATCCGAGGTCGGATTTGAGCACTTTGACATTGTAGACTGGGGTTTTGAGCCGTTCCGGCCGCGATGGCGCTGTCCATTTTGCCAAATTCCTCACTCTTTTCCTGTTGTTTTTCTGTGTAAGTTTCTCCTATGAGTGAAGTTTCTGCTCTAGTTTGTGATTGTATCTGGCTTATTTTACCCATATTGTGTGAGCTATTTGCCCCATTGGTGTTGGACCAAACTCAATTGTATCTAAACATCAGAAATTCTCCTCTTTTGAGCTGAGTTTTTTGGGTGTGTGTGTGTGTGTGTGTGTCTATGTGGAGTGGGCAAGTGGATAGTCTCTCTCCTCTCACTCCAGAGGTGTGTTCCCTGTCTAAGCTGAGTGGTGCCCCATAGTGTGTGTGTGTATCTTCCCAAGAGTGTGTGTCGGGTCGTTATAGAGGTGTTGTGTGTGTTTTCATCCCGCTCACAACGCTAGTGGTGAACAATTAGGTTGTGTTTTGACACAAGAAGGAAGAGTGGTTGCATATGAGTCTAGGAAATTAAGACGACATGAATTGAACTATGCAACACATGATCTAGAATTGCTTGCTATTGTTCATGCATTGAAACATTGGCATCATCTTTTTCTTGGTGTCAAATTTGAATTGCGTACTAATCATCAAAGCTTGAAGTATATTTTCACTCAGCCATTGTTAAACAACAGACAAAGGAGATGGATTGAATTGCTGGCTAAGTATGATTTTGATTTGAAGTATTTGTGTGGAAAAGAAAATAAAGCTGCAGATGCATTGAGTCGTAGGCCCATGTGTAATTTGTTGACTGTTGCGCGGTCTAATTTGATTGATGATATGCATGGTGAAGTTGAAAATGATTCCTTTTATATGCCTATTTTGAAATTCTTGCGTATAAGGGAAATCTGTATTATTATGACCGCTTGTGTATTCCTGCAAATTCTACTTTTAAGAGTCAAAAATTCTGCATGAGTGTCATAATTCACCTTTTTCTGGTCATCCTGGATTGAATAAGACATATGAAAAGATTAAAAGTTCATTCTTTTGGCTGCGTATGAAATTGGATGTTAAGAATTATGTGCGTGATTGCTTTCAATGTCAACAAGTTAAGATTGAGCATAAGAGGATGCCTGGTGACCTTCAACTCTTAGACATTCCTTTACAGAAGTGGGAGTGTATATCCATGGACTTTATCATTAGACTTCCTATTACTTGTGGAGGGTATGATTCGATCTTTGTGGTGGTAGATAGACTCACAAAACAAGCTCACTTCTTTCCTGTAAAAATAATTGATACTGCATTGACCATTGCACGCTTGTTTGTGAAAGAGATATTTTGTTTGTATGGTATGCCTAAGAGTATAGTGTCTGACAGAGATTCTAAGTTCACTTCTCATTTCTGGAGAGAAACTTTTGACTCTATAGGTACCCAGTTACGCATGTCTACTGCTTTCCATCCTCAAACAAATGGGGAAACGGAGAGAGTGAATCGTATTTTAGAAGATATGTTATGAATGTATGTCAATGAAAACCAATCTAATTGGAATGAATATCTGCCTTTGGTTGAATTTGCATATAATAATTCATATCATTCATCTATTAGGATGACTCCGTTTGAGGCAATGTATGGCTAAACTGTGCCACACCTATTAATTTTCTTAACTCGAGGAATAAGATAGAACTGTCACGTGAGATGCTTGAGAAAATGGATAGCGAGTTGGCCAAAATCAGGGGGAATATTAGAGAAGCTCAAAAGAGATATAAATTGTATTATGACAAGAAACATTGTGTTGTGGAGTATGAAACTGGTGATATGGTTTTCTTAAAGGTTATTCCTGAGAAGTCTCATTTGGTTCTTGGAACGGATAGAAGATTGTCTCCACGATTTGCTAGGCCATTTAAAATTTTGAAGCGCATTGATTCATTAGATTACAAATCGGAATTGCCTTCTCATGTTAAAGTGCATGCTGTATTTCATGTGAGTTTATTGAAAAAAGTATATTCGTAATGTGCATCATGTTTTACAGGACAACTCTAAGTTGAAAGATGACGGACCATTGACTGTAGAACCAGACTTAGTGCTCGATAGGCATGTTAAACATCTGAGAAGTAGAGACATTGTGAAAGTTTTGGTCAGTAGCATAACTATCCAGTAGAGGATGCATCATGGGTTGATCTTAGTGTTTTTCAAAGAGAATTTCCCTCCTTCCAACTCTGAGGACAGAGTTAATTTTGATAAGGGGAGAATGTTATAGGACTAATTTTTGAAGTTCTTAAAGTAAAAAATAAAATAAAATGTAGTAGGACATATCTTTCGTTTAGCACGATTTGAAAGATTGTTGAATAGTAATTAAATAGAGCTTATATGAATGAGTTTGAGATATTAAAAGAGAACCTATATTCTTTTTTTAAATAATACACTAGAGACATATTTGATAAAAATTAATGAATAATAGATAGTTTGTCTATGAATAGAAAATTGAGATTTTTATTAATATCAGTGTTTTATATTTATGTGTTTTAGTTCAAAATGCATGGGTAGGCTTAAAATAAGTTGAAAAAGTAGTGGAGACCCAAAAATAGAGGTTTTATGAGTTGCGACCTAAAAGTTGCATTTTTAGCCAAAGAAAGACGTTTTTCACAATTCTGTCCACGTTGCCTTGTAGAACAGGCCTATTCGTGTCGTTTTGAGTACCTGGATTGCTCTTTTCTGAGTTTGTTTGTAAAAGTTATGATGAAAACAAACAGAAGGCAGCAGCAGTGTAGTATATACAGGGACATGCAGACATACAACAACATACAACTCTCCCTGCTATCAACCAAGAAGTGGATTTGTTTCTTCATGGAAGAATATTGCAATTGAGATTATGAAGGTACATGATTATGTTTTTTTACTTTGATTATCATGTTGAATTGGTTGCACGAGTATGTTCTTTTGGCTATTTTGTAGGCAATGCAGAAATCAATGTGTGAAATAGGATCGGTGCAAAGTGTCATGATAAAAATCTAACCTTTACGGATCGCTTAGCGATCATGTTCTTATCTTATTCTTGCAGGTATACTTGGTGCAAAAATCGAGTTGATTGAACACCTAAAAAGCGGCTATTTTGAGAAGTCGCAAGCTTTTCGAGGAAAAGAAAGATAAAAGCACGATGGGTGGTGCATTTGGGGACCATTCAGAGATATCCTCTTCTACGAGTGCGAGTGTGAGTGCGAGTGAGACGCTGCATGCAAGCGGACTGAAGCTCGGGGGTGGTCGGGAGGTTCGAGCTGTGTACAATGGAGTGCGCCCATATATTCCATTGCTCCTCTGTTGTATCAAAACTCTGCAAAAATCCATCAATACAAAGATCTCTTTCTCTATCTTTTGCTGTCTATCTCTATTATTTTGTTCCTTTGACAATTTCAAAGGTGGAAAGCCTTTGTGGAGATGAAGCAGGTACCAAAGTTAAATGCCTTAGATCTGAGAATGGAGGTGAGTATTGAAGCCAAGCTTTTGAAAGCTGTTGTGCTAGCAATGGAATTCGAAGGCAAAAGACAACCCGAAGGATACCTCAACAAAATGGGATTTTGAAAAGGATGAATAGGACAATCATGGAGCAAGCATGAAGCATGCGGCTACATGCAGCCTTGGGGGGTTCACCATTCAATACCCCCTATATAACGTGTGTTCGTAGGGTATTAAAATAAACCCTCTTTTTAACATGTCTGAATGAATAAAATGACCCCTTATTTTGGGAAATTTTTCCAAAATTGAATATAAAACCTCCTTATTTTAATGTATCTCTATTAAATTTCCTAAATATTTTGCATTTTTTAAAGCCCCTCTTTTTGAACTCACATTATACATTAACATGATTACATAGTGCACCCCTCGAGCATGCAGCTTACCACTTAAACTTTGGGCGAAAGCAGTAAGTACGTATGTGTACTTAATCAACCGGTCACCCTCAACGGCATTGGATGGGGGAGTTCCAGAGGATGCATGGATAGGTAAACCGGTGAATTATTCATTTCTCAAAGTGTTTGGGTGTGAGGCTTTCATGCACATAGATAGAAGCCTAAGGTCAAAGCTAGATGCAAAGTCCAAAAAGTGTTTCTTCATTGGAAATGGAGAAGGTGACTTTGGGTATCACCTATGGAATCCTGAAGATGGTAAAATATTTAGAAGAAGGGATGTAATTTTCAATGAACAAAATATGTACAAAGATTACTTGGAAAGAAAACAAGCAAAACAAAGAGGTGATAAGTACATGGAACTTGAGAATGATGAAGACTCAAGGAGTGCAAACGGTTACAATGAACAATAACGTCAACCAAATGAGGAGCCTCAACCTATTCCCCAAAGATCTATAAGAGAAAGTAGACCTCTAAAAACGTTAATTCCTTCTTTCAACCATCTCTTGACCTCAGATTCTGGAGAGCCAGAATCATACGAGGAAGCTATGCAACACGAATCCAAAGAAGAATGGATAAACAACATGCAAGTAGACATGGACTCATTACATCGCAACCAAACATGGGAGTTCGTTGAGTTGCCTAAAGGTAATTGGGAACTTCAGAACAAATGGGTGTACAAGCTGAAGGAAGAAGAAGGTGGGAAGAAAAGGTACAAGTCTAGGCTTGTGGTAAAAGGGTTTTCTCAGAAGATAGGTATTGACTTCAATGAAATATTTTGTCATGTTGTAAAAATGAACTCAATTAGGCATGTCTTAAGCCTTGTGGCTATTCATGATTTAAATCTCAAGAAAATGGATGTAAAGACATCATTCCCTCATGATGACTTTGTTATAGAATTGACATTTTATTATTTATTGCAGCTGACACGTGGAAAAGGCTTGACAGAGCTAAGCTATTGCAAAAAATACCATATTTTATGTACATTTTATTATTCAAGTGCTCTTTATGAGCTTTGGCCATTTATGACCGGTTGGCCAGTTTGTAACCAATTTGACCATTCAAGAAATCTATATAACAAATATGTGCAAGAGGGAAATGGTCACTCTTGCACGGGGGGAGATTGCACTCACTGCTTGCGTTGTTCTTCTCCCCTCTTCCCTCTTCTCTCTCGTCGTGCCGGTGTAGCACTCCGCTCTAGGAGGTGCGCCTGCAGGCTTCCTTTCTCTCTCTCCCGCCCTCTATCTCTCTCTGTTCGCGTATATCATCAATTATGTGCTCGTGGATTCGCCAGGTATGGAGATTTGTCCGTTTTACGGCTTGTAGTATATTGTTTTTCGGTATTTTGCAGGGCAGCCACGCATCCCATTGTAGCAGTGGTATTAGAGCTTTAGGCTACGGTTTGGATAACAAAGAGTCGGGCATTCCGAGTAGAACTCCATGATTTGCCTCCAACAAATCATGGAACATTACAATTTTTTTCTCTTCAGCTAAGTTACATCACCTCTTCTATGCTATTAATTTTTATTTATTTTGTTTTGTTTTCTTTTTCCTCTCTGTGCTTCTGCTGCAATATTCAAAGACCTGAACATTAGTCTTTCATCATTTTAAGCGCATTGATGTTATCATACTAATTATATATAATAGGTATCGATATTATTTCATATTATAAGCTTGATTTAGACAATTAAGTGGGAATATGGGACGAGTAATCAGCATAATTATCATAATAGTATAGAATAGTCACCACTCCTTTGTGCATACTTGGGTATTGTTTGTGTTACCAGCTTGAGAAGAAGAAGAGTGTTACGATACTAGGTACACGGATCCAGTGGGAGAAGTAGCCGAACAGTACCAATCCGATGTGGCGGAATCACAGATCAGGGTCGTGACGAGAAACCTTGTAGAGATGAGAACCCTTTCCACAGCTCAGCGTCATCAAACTTGATATGAGAACATCAAAACCACTGTACGTTGCATGTGTGCATGCGTGCGTGCACACACACACACCCCTACAGACTTTGCGTCTCCCTCCATTCTTTCTCTCTTGCGGGAGTTCTCCCTATTTCATTGGACGCGGTCAGTCGATCTCTCTCTATCTCTCCTTTGCAGACGCCAGTCCCACTGCATGTCTCTCTCTTACTCGGGCCACCAACCATTCCGTGTGTTATCCATGCAAGCTGGTCGAGACCACTTCCAGGTTCACCGGGCTTCACCCACTCCTCGCCATGCTTTCTCTGCACCCTAGTAGTTACCTCTCTCTTTCAGTGGCGCCCACCTTGCAGCTATCAACCACCTACAGTTTTCTTCTGTGGCCACCACTCCACCAAAACCCTATGGCTTCAACTCCTAGCTACACACACGCACGTTCAGTTGCATGCAGTTTCTCTCTCTGGTCTACTAGCGGCCACAAACACAGTGCCTGTTTTACTCTCTCTCTCTCTCTCTCTCTCACACACACACACACACACACACACACACACTCTCTCTCTCTCATGCGGACCACACTTTCACTATCGCTTTCTGATCGTATTCAACCACCCTTCTCATCGAGTGGACGACCAAAAAATCCTCCCATATCTCGCTCTCATCCAACCACTTCACTGCAAGCAATTCCAACCATTGGATATCTGTCCGTTTCTCTCTCTATCTTCATCTCATGCATCCTTCACCACCCATTAATTCCCTCATCCATGCAGACTCAAAGGAGCCGCTTGCAGACTCAACAGCAAACCAATGAAGCACACACACAATGCTCTCCTAATCCGGACAAGCCCTTTCTCTCTCTGTCTTTTGGTGGTGTTGGTTGCTTGAAAGAGCCATGCAGGATAACTGTCGCACACCATAAGCGACCACTAGTCGAGCCACCACTGCAAGCACGTTCGGTCACCACTACAGGCCTAGCTAAGTACTTGTTTTTACAAATCATGTACACCCGAAGACCACTCTCGTACATCCTTAACCCACTCTTAGTTGATTGTCTCTTTCTGCAGATTATCGTAAGCCCACACCAGAAAAAATATGTGCACACACTCAGCCCCTCTTGTCTCTGTCAACTCATCCATTGCACACACAGTAGCAGTAACCCTTGACGTAGATTCCATCTTCAATCTTCCCTAGCAATAGCCATCGCGTTTGCAACTCCTGGAAGCAGTGGCAATATCGTCTGTAACCGCCTTCATCTGGTCAATCCGTAGTTTGCAGGCAGAGGTTGGTGTCTGCATTGTCCTTCATATATTCTGACACCAGAACGACCCTTGTGGCTTAGTACTTCTACAAAAACCCCTTTGAGCAATAATGGTTGGTCCTTCTCAACTCTGGATCAGAGAATGACCGCAAATACAAAGTCGACCTGTACAGCGTGTCACGTTAAGTGGCTCACGGAAACTGGAGATGTGGCGGTCATGGAAACGGCGTCAGTGCTCATTCCGGTGGTGTGGCAGTTGATCAGGAGAAATAAGATGATGCGAGGCGAGCTGCCTCCCAGGGTCATACTTGGCCGTTTTATTTTTATTCATTTTCTGTCCTTGATGATAGGGTTCATTCCCACGCTCGTGGCTTCCCACATTATTTTTGCCAGAACTAATTGCTTAAGCGGCCCAAAATGCAGTCTTTTGCAAATCGAGTGTTCTCAGAGGTTACGCACTGCGCCAATTTTTAGCAATCGTCAAATTTTTGTATACTATACTAGTGGCGACATGTCCCCACAACAACTCACTGATTTTTTCAACTTCCACTAATCAAATAGCTTTCTTTATTTTATTTTATTTTTATTTTTTCGGTTACCTATGAGCACCATCATCCCCTGCACAAAAGTAAATGCATCGTGTTCCTCATTAGCGTGTATATTACAATCCTCTATTTCCACTGATAATGCAAACTTTTGATTTGCCCTCATAGATAATTATGTCCTTTTGATGCCGGTTAAAGGTTAATATAACATTTCAATTCATTTCTATCTCTCTCCCCCTTACCTTTTGGATCACTATTGATATCAATACTACACCCGAGCTGCGGACCCTACTTTTGTATTCGATTGTACCCGACCTCGCAAGTCGGTGACACTCACTCGTCACTTCCGATGACATATGCATACCCACATTCACAACCACACACACACATACTTACTGTGAGTGTTCTATATGATTGACTTTCATAGCTTGAAGTTGATGTCCGAATCATTGTCAAAATTGTGCAACAATACAACGAATTTTTGCTAAGGCTTAAGTTATTAGGTTCTCTCAAAGGAGACTCATGATTATTTTCTTCATGTTTCAAATTTTTGTAAAGCAATGGATATAGCGTTGATAGTCAAAATTCTTTTATGGTTTTGGTGTCGTGTGAGGGGCTCACGTACTACGGTCCTATCGCATCTGTCACATGCTAAGTATCTGTCATTGGGATGTATTTTCCCTCATCTTCAATATTTTGTGCATGATCAATATGTATCAGGCCTAAGTATTACACGCATGACCATCGGAGAAATCTAACTACATCCACTTCTAGCTACCAACACTTAAAGTGACATGCTATCCAGACTACAAATGGGTATAATCTTACAATACATAATTAATGGCATAATATACAAACAGTGATGTAATGGAATTAGATTTTCAAATTGATTGCTCTATTTTGTTCCATCATATGGTACAATGGTATTGCAATTTTTGTTACATATTACTTGATATAGTTCCATTTATTTGCTTATGTATCACATCATTGCCAATGCTTCCCATACTCCTTCACAAAAGACTATATTTACTGAAGGATATTTACCTCTATGCCCGATTTGCAGCCACCTACTTTAGGAAACCTACTGTTGACCTATCCTAACATTCATACATTGAGTGTGGCCTCACTTTCTCTGACAACCGATATCCACTAGTCATCCCAATCTTGCACACCACCCTGTCAAGTTATTTAACATCTCTCTTATCCGCTCATTTGTAGTTTAAGTTATCTACTTTCATTCTTTTTTCTTGGCAAACAAATTTGCATCAAATTTTTCCTTCATGACGTTTCAAATGTTAATGCATTTGATTGCACTTATTAATGTCTTATTCAATTTAACAAGCAATTGTTTTTAGTGCTTTGTTTTTTTAGAACAGTTTTGTAGATAAATCTAAATACAATGTTCTCATATAAAAATCTAGGTATGACACTCCTTAATGCATTATGGTAATACCCCTCTTCAAACATCATTACAATTCTCCCTGATAAGTAAAATCTCGCTACGTATCTTTAGACCTAAAAGTAAAATTATTTAATTCACCCCAACTGCTTATTCCATCTCTTCTCTTATCTTGGCCCCTCCACATTCCCCCACCCTTCACCACATCTCATTATGCACAAATCCTCTATTTTAATAGTGGTTTGATAAATTAATATTTATTATATTTGATTTCTTTTAAGTGAGTCATTTTGTAGATATTCTCACACCCCTACAGATACCCAACACCTTTGCAGCAGGCAAGAATTTTTCAGATGCTCCCTTACTTGTTTACATTATGTTGCAAAATCCATTGTTTCTAATGTCATGCATTCGGTTCTACTTTCCTTGAATTGAACTCTTACTGAGATGACTTGTCATACCACTACTTACATGAGCTCAGTTGGTATGCGATGATCGCTAACACATTCCAGTCTATTCAAATTTTATAGCAAACAGGTCATTTATTCTTCACTTTTTATGCCATGTCTAGTCCATTGGTCACATGCACATCGATTCGCCGATTTAGGCAATGTGTCAATGCTCATCTAGTGCAGATTCGCCGATTTAGGCAACACAACAATAAACTACAGATTCACGCTTTTTGAACTTATATCAAATGCAGATTCGCCGATTTAGGCAACATTAGTACAGATTCGCCGATTTAGGCAGCACGTCTTATTGGTGTAGATTCGCCGATTTAGGCAACACCAATCACAAAATCATGCTGCAGTGGCTGGCCACCACTGCAACTGGTATGATTTTGTTACCCGGGTACATAATGAAAGTGATTTGGATTTGGACTTATATTGTGGAATTGGAATTGGATTGGAATTTGATATCTGATGATTATTTTATCACGACAGTGTTTATGTGATGAGACTTGACATTATGAGATTGATGATGAGTGTGACCAATGATATCCTGATTTATCAGGGTATGCCACAAACTACTTATTCTAGTGGTATGGGACACTAGAATAGGTAGTGTGTGGATGACGGCAAGCATAAGCAATGTTGTTTAGTTTCATTATATGCTTTTTTTTTTGTTTTTGACACCGATTTCTAATCACTGTTTCTTACAAGTATCGTTTGCAGATTTCTTATCTTTGCAACTGAGGACAGTTGCTTTCCAACGGAGAGGTATGTTATAGAATTGACATTTTATTATTTATTGCAGCTGACAGGTGGAAAAGGCTTGACAGAGCTAAGCTATTGCAAAAAATACCATATTTTATGTACATTTTATTATTCAAGTGCTCTTTATGAGCTTTGGCCATTTATGACCGGCTGGCCAGCTTGTAACCAATTTGACCATTCAAGAAATCTATATAACAAATACGTGTAAGAGGGAAATGGTCACTCTTGCACAGGGGGAGATTGCACCCAGTGCTTGCGTTGTTCTTCTCTCCTCTTCCCTCTTCTCTCTCGTCATGCCGTCGTAGCACTCCGCTCTAGGAGGTGCGCCTGCAGGCTTCCTTTCTCTCTCTCCCGCCCTCTATCTCTCTCTGTTTGCGTATATCGTTGATTATGTGCTCGTGGATTCGCCAGGTATGGAGATTTGTCCGTTTTACGGCTTGTAGTATATTGTTTTTTGGTATTTTGTAGGGCAGCCACGCATCTCGTTGTAGCAGACTTAGAGGAGGAAATTTACATTGACGAAGGAAATTTGGAATGGCGGCCTCTACACCAAAACAAACTCCATTGCGCCACAAGGGAAATGAGA
This sequence comes from Adiantum capillus-veneris, assembly GCF_014529385.1. Taxonomy (NCBI): domain Eukaryota; kingdom Viridiplantae; phylum Streptophyta; class Polypodiopsida; order Polypodiales; family Pteridaceae; genus Adiantum; species Adiantum capillus-veneris. The sequence continues at coordinate 38,380,402 of NC_140935.1, forward strand.
TGAGGGCACCACCTATTCTTGGAAGCGTGAACTAGGACCGCTACACGAAGAGAGAGAGAGAGAGAGAGAGAGAGAGAGAGAGAGAGAGAGAGAGAGAGAGAGAGAGAGATCACTATGAATGAAGCATTAACCGTGGTGTGTGTACAAGGAATGGATGACTTCAAACACTCCCAACAAAAATAGCATATAGATTACCAAACAATCACTCAAGGATTAGCCAAGATCACATCAAGCACTCTCACACGCATATAAAACATTTCTCTTAATTAACATAAGTAAGAGGAGGAGAGGTTACTAGCATGAAACAATTTGCACTCTAGAATGTGCAAGAATAGAGTGAATGAATGAGCTTATGGGCTCATGGTGAGTGATACAAAGGCTCAATGGGCTAAGGGAGGCTTGGAATTACAAAGGGGAAGGCCTCTTTATATAGGAAAGAGAGTGATTAGGAGTGAGGTTAAGATACAAGTGTAATTTGTACAAATGAAGCTTGATTAGGGACATTCAACCAATGAAGAAGCTCCTTCCAAGTGATTTGTTGACCAATTAGCTCCATCATCACTTGTGTTGTCTTCACTCCTTCCTCCATAGCTTGAGTCCAAGAGCTTCCTTATTTTAAAATGTAAAGAATCTACATAAAATCAATACATATCTAGTAATAATAGAAAGGGGTTGAGTGAGAACTTATGAATTACAACAAGATTAAGCATGACTTGAGAGGTGATTAGAAGAGGAACTTTGATGGGTTTTTGAGCTTGAGAGAGAGGAGGAAGGAGAGGAGGGTGAGAAGACTAATGGCTGATTTAAAAGAAGGTCTCAATGTGGAAAAGGAAGGGTGTGTGTGTGTAAAGGTAGGGGGGTGGTCTCCACCACAGTTGAAAAAACTACCGTCCACCATTTTGGCCATATCTCCTAGACCGTAGATGCAAAAATTATAAAAAAAATATGCCAGAATCTTCAGCTCGTCAGTTACAACTTTGATGAAGACAACTTTTCTTGGATCGGAGTGGAAGTATTTTTAAAAATTCAACAAAATCATGTGCCTGGTTTCTTCCTTTACCAAGTCTTCCACTTGGGTCCCATTTGTTTGAATCATCATATGGCTCCAAAGCCATGATGATATGAGCCACTCATGACCCTTGAATCATGGGTGCATGGCTCCACAACCACATCATATCTTTTCTTTTCACATTTACATATTTTCCCTTCCCTTTACCACTAGGTTCTCCCTCTACCTTTCACCTCCGGTGAACTAGTCAAGAAAAAATCATTTTTTAAAAATTTTTCCAAGAGGTTGTTCTCACTCTTTCTTTTATTGTAAACCTCTAGAAGCAAGGAAAACCAACAAAATATGATAAACAAAAATTTGTGATAGGCTCGGATCATAGCCCCCCCAAACCTGGCTAGGGGTATTTATGCCTACTACTTCTTTGATCTTGAGCTGACCTTTCCTGATGTTATAAGTCTTTAGACGCCATCCATTTGTCCTGGTCTTGTGCACTTTACCATCAATGTCTTGAAGTCTGTAAGAGCCATTTTTGAACTTTTTGGTGACCAAGAACGGGCCTTCCCATCGGAAAAGAAACTTTCCATCCTTACGAGTGTCGAAGCGATTGTCATATCGAAGCACCAGAGATCCCTTTTTGATGTCTTTGGATGCTAGCTTTTTTTGAACTTTTCTCTGCGCTTCTCTGCTTCTGAGCTGAGAATAGTGGTTGATGGCTTCTTCACGATCCAATTGCAGCCTCTCTAGATCCATGATCCTTTGATGTACTTTCTCCTTTTGAGAGCCTACCTGGCTACCCAATATTCGAAGACTTGTTAACTTCACTTCAATGGGCAAAAGCGCCTCCTTTCCATAAACCAAATGAAAGGGTGTGTACCTAATGTGGTTTTGAAGGAGGTTCTATAGGCCCATAGAGCTCCATTCAGGTGTTTGTCCCAATCTTGGCGCCTGGCATGTACCTGTTTGGTGAGAATTTTGCAAATGATTCCATTTACCTTTTCCACCAAACCATTGCACTGAGGGTAGTAAGGAGTAGAGTGTTGATGCTGAATATTTAGCTTCTTCATGAGTTCTCCTACCAAGTCTGCTCTAAACCCTGGTCCTCTATCAGATAGTATTTCAGGGGGTGCCAAACCGGCAACAGATGTGGTCAAAGATGAACTGACTCACATCCTTAGCAGTAATTCTATTGGTCGGCATAGCCTCAGCCCATCTAGTCATGTAGTCTACTCCCATGATGATGTACTCTTTACCTGACTGAGTGCGTGGTAGAGGCCCTATGGCATCAATTCCCCACTTCTCAAAGGGCCCATATACCTTTATTGGGTTCTGAGGTTCAGCTATGAGCCGTCGTGGTCCTGCTTTCTGACATTCATCACATGTTTGACACCAATATTTGACATCACGATGAAGACTTGGCCAAGTAAACCCAGCTTGTAGAACCTTTCTACTAGTGACGTTGTGTGCAAAGTGTCCTCCACACATATCATCGTGACAAGCTTTTAAAATCTCTTCAATTTCACTCTTCAAAGGAACTCTCCTAAGCACACTATCCTTACCAAGACAATACAAGTCATCATTTACTATGCGATACCTGGTAGCCTTCCTAGCTAACCATTGCCTTTCCCCTGCATTCAAGTGTTTAGGAGCCTCTCCTTGCTCCAGAATGTGCATAATATCTTCCAAGTCCTCCTTGCCTTGCTGAAGTGGAAGTTTGATGGCCACTGCTCCCACTATTGACTCATTTAACTTTGCTGATGCTAGGTGGTCTGCATCCTTGTTCTGGTCTCTTGGTACATGATGTACTTGTGCCTCCCTAAATCTCCTCATAAGAGATTTTGCTTCTCTCATTTTAGCAGAGAGACGGGCATTTTTGCAAGCCCATGTACCTTGCATTTGCCTTACCAAAAGCATGGAGTCACCAAAAGCGTTTAATCTCTTAATTGAATTATCGAGGCACCAACAAAGGCCATGAATTAGAGCATGATATTCTGCTTCATTGTTGGAGTGGACATCTTCTAGAGTGATCCCTTCACCATGGATCCTCTCTCCCAATGGGGATAAGACCACGATGCCTGCAGCTGCCTTATCCTTGGTTCTCTTGTATGCTCCATCAAAGTAGAGGCTATAAGCATTGACCAAAGCCTCTAGAGCTGGAGGTGGTGGAAGTTCCTTTCTCTTCAAATGGCAAACTTTTTCATAGCACTTGTTTGTTAAAATGTCGGCTAAGCATGCTCGAGTTGTTCTTTCAACCTGTATTGTATAATCAAACTCTTGAAGTCGCACCACCCACTTTGCTATTTTGTCAGAGATTTCCATATGTTGTAGTGCATAGGGAAACATATCCTCCACAGTGATAATTACAAACCTCTTCGGCAGCAAGTATGGCCGAAATTTGGTTACCGCAAACATGAGAGCTAACACTAGCTGTTCCATTAGGTGTAGGCCTTCTCTGTGTTTTCCATGAGGCGGCTAGCAAAATACACAGGCCTCATAAAGGAGGTTTTTGGATCTTTTTGTAGGAGGGCAGCACCAATGGCTTCTTCTCCCACACTAGGGTTTACAAAGAATGTTTCTTCCCAACAAGGTTGGAGGATTACAGGGAGTGACCCTAACATTTTTTTAATCTCTCTAAAATGCCCTTCACTTTCTTCACTCCAAACAAGCGTCTCTTGACGAGTCAGCTATTGTAGAGGAAATATCACTTGGGAGAGTAAGTGTATGAATCTACTCAAGTATCTTAGCTTTTGCAAGAAGGAGATTAATTGTTTGATGGAAGTTGGGGAAGGTAGATTTAGCAATGTTTCTATCTTTTCAGGATCTACCTCGATTCCATCAATGGACACTACATGCCCTAATAGTGTAACCTTGCTTTTTCCAATGTGACATTTGTCCTTGTTTAGTTGTCCACCCAGCTTAGCTAAACGAGTAAATCCTTCATCAATCTTGCCGAGATGCATACTTTTGGAGTTGTAAATACAAAAGTCATCTATGAAAACCCTTATGGACTTACCAAAGTAAGGTTGGAAGACCATGTTCATGAATCGTTGAAAGGTGGCTGGAGCGTTGGTGAGACCAAAAGGCATGACTCGAAATGCAAAACATCCCCATGGTGTGATGAAAGTAGTCTTTTTCTGGTCCTCCTCTGCAATGCGTATTTGAAAGTAGCCAGAGTAGCAATCACACACTGTGTATCTCTCATGGCTTGCTACTTCATTTAGAATCTCATCTTGAAATGGGAGAGGGAAGTGGTCCCTCTTTGTTGCAGCATTTAGTGGCTTGTAATCCACGCACACTCGCCATTTACCATTCTTCTTTGGCCTCACCACTACTGGGGAGACCCATTCTGAATCTTCTACTAGGTATATGAATCCTGCTTCTAAGAGTCTCTTCACCTCAGACAACAGTGCATTTTGTTGCACAACTCCTAATCTTCTTAGTTTTTGTACTACTGGCTTGCTCCCTTCTTTTAGATGGATATGATGCTTCACTGCCGTGACACCTGTAATGTGAGTGTAATCAGAAATAAACAACGATGCATGCTTCTTGAGAACATTTACATAACCCTCCTTTTCTTCTTCCTTTATATCCTTGGATAACATCTCCTCTAGGCTGGCATCCCACACATTCTCCATTTGGATCCTTGGGTTGTCTTCTGATGAGGTAGTTTCCTTTATGGTGATGCCCATGACTTCGAGAGTGCTATCACTCTCTTCACTTGAACTCTCTTCCTCGTCCATGGATGAGGAGCATCCACTTGAGCTCCACTCATCAGCTGACGTCTCTAGTTCAAGGTTCTCTTGTCGCCCATTCTTTAGGTTATAAACCACCTTCCGACTATGGCCACCCATGCGAGGCCTCAACTCCAAGTCTCCTGTTGCCCAATCTTGCCTAGCTCCTATACCCATGAGCCAAGGTCGTCCTAAAATAAGGGGGTATCCTTCTCCCTTTACTGGCATCACATAAGCATCAACCTCTGTAGTGATTCCAAAAACAGAAACTCTCAAAGCTTTCACTACACCCACACAAGTGACAGAGACATTATTGGCCATTTTTGCCCTAAAGTTTGATGATTCCATTACCTCTAAACCCAATTGATGCATTAGCTTTTCTGTCATGACACAAACCTCTGCTCCACTGTCAATGTAAGTTTTTGGAATCCGTTGTCCCTTGATTTGAGCCTCCACCAAAGGCACTATATCCTTGAGACCATATGTTTTGATTACACTTACTAGCTTACTTCGCTTTGCCCTCGTGCTCACCATTTTTGACCATTGTCGTCGAAGCTTTGGGGAGATATGAAGTAGTTGTGGCCAAGTAATCTTTGGTCCTTGAGAACTCACATCAGCTGTCAAGTCATAAGGTTGTGTCCGAGATCCCATAGGGAAATCAGAGATGTCAATTTGAGACCTAGTACGGGTCTTTCTCTTCTTGGCTTCATCTTTAGTTGCCCGAGATGTACTTGCTTCATTGCTTGCATCCTTGCTTGTTTCTTTACCTACTTCATCTTGGACACGCACACGTTTGATAGGCATTGTAGCCACTTCATCTATCTTCATCTTCCCTTTAGCTATTTCTTCCTGGTTGCTTCTGCCCTTGAGGACCTCCTCCATCCTTATGATGCTCACATTTGGTTGAGTAGCAGGGGCTTGAGCTTGAGCACGAGGTGGCTGCAAAATTTGAGGTTGCGGTTGCTCTTGTGCTTGAGCTCTAGCACGGGGTGGACTTACTTGTTGTCGAGGACCTCTGACAGGGTAGTCATATCTTCTGGGATGAGGGCAATTATACATGCCGTGGCCAATTTCCCCACAATTGTAACACAACATTTCCCTTGCTTGACGTCGCATTGGTGGACGATTCCCACCATTTCCCTCAATAGGCCTTCTTACACCCTGCACAAGATTTACTCTCAACCCCTCTAGCTGATTTGTGAGATTGTTTATTTGTTGGAGCATATCTTCTTGTTGACCTCTATTGAGGTCTGGTGCATTAGGAACATTTGGAGGTATGTGAGAAGCTTCCATAGTTGTGATATTGCCTCCCAAAGCTAGCTGGCCAGCTTGGGCTTGATAGAGAATCTTTCTATTCTTTTCCCTAGCAATTCTTAAGGCATCTTCAAAAGCATTTGGAAAGGGGTACAAACCTGAGATAAATCGATCCTTTTGGAGGCAATTGGGAGCTCGCTCACCAGGGTTTAGTAAGTCTGACCATTGCCCCCAAAGTTTCAGAAAACCTTCCTCATAGGTTGCATAACCATGAGGGTCAACTTGATGAAGGGACAGAAGCCGTTGCCATAGTTCTTCTGCCGAATTGGCTCGTTGAAATCTTCGTAGGAAAGCCACCTTCAATCCCTCCCAATCAATGCTTTGGGTTGGATCTAGAGCCTGGAACCATACCCTAGCTTCTTCTTTGAGCACCAAAGGAAAAGCTCTCAATTTCACTGCTTCGTCATCCCTCCCGGAGACAAGGAAAGCCATCTCCAAGTTATCCAAAAAATCCCCAGCATTTTCCCCACTACGCCCGAAAAAATTTGGGAAAGCCATCATAAAAGTGGGTTGCCTTCCTCTCAATATAGCACAAAGATGAAAACGTCTAGGCCCAAATCATATCTTATTAAGGGTAAAATAAATGGATTGATAGATGCATTAATCTCAGCTAGACGACGAGGGCCTAGTAAGTCCCTTATGATGTTTTGGAAGCTAAGCTTTGTGCTAGCTATTATATGCACAGTTTGTCTAGCAAGAGGTTGGAAAGGTCCATATAAATCCCTATGATTCATGGAGTATTCTTAAAGCAAGATGAAGATGTGAACATCAAAAGATACATTATACTCCAAAATAGGAAATATTATAGGGTCAGGGGACAACAATATCTCTCTCAACCTCTCAGCTCCAAAATAGAAGACCAATCTTTGTTGGAAAAAAATCTTTTTATCAATGCGCACATTCACCCTAATATTCTGAACTGATTGAAAGTTGTGGAAAATGGGATTATTCATTGGTGCATTAATTACAACCTTCCATGAAGCACTTCATTGAAGTTGAGCTCTCTTGGATCCCACCATTTGAGAGATGCGAAGAATTTGTTCACCAGTGATTAGCCTAGCTTTGGTGTGACCATCTTCAGCTTTGTAGAGTTCATAGGGTTCGATGGCTACCCTCTCAACCACCTTGAGCCTTCTTGCTAGTAGTAGTTGGAGTGCATCACCATATGTAGCCTCTTGCCAATACCGCACCCCATTGATGTGTAGCTCCCCCTCCAAAAACTTGTTAATACCCGAGTTTGAGAGTGCTTTCACCACCTGAAGTCGAGGCTTCAAAGGAAGTGTGTTCACACTAGCCACAAAGCACTCCACACAATTTTTTGACCTAGGGACTTGATGACTACAAGATTTTCCTTGAAGTAAAGAAGGGTGTGTGTAGTTAACTCTCTTTACCCGCATACGTGCCGTTTGTCGATAAAGACGCTTGTTTTCTCGAGCTTCTTGGGGAGACCATAGTGGAAGTCTCGGAGAATTTGATGGATCTTCCTTCATAGGATTGATAGAGCGCTGCTTGAGAACTCCTCCGTGGGGGCACCAATTTATGACGAAGGAAATTTGGAATGGCGACCTCTACACCAAAACAAACTCCATTGCGCCACAAGAGAAATGAGATGAGGGCACCACCTAGTCTTGGAAGCGTGAACTAGGACCGCTACACGAAGACAGAGAGAGAGAGAGAGAGAGAGAGAGAGAGAGAGAGAGAGAGAGAGAGAGAGAGAGAGAGAGAGAGAGAGAGAGAGATCACTATGAATGAAGCATTAACCGTGGTGTGTGTACAAGGAATGGATGACTTCAAACACTCCCAACAAAAATAGCATATAGATTACCAAACAATCACTCAAGGATTAGCCAAGATCACATCAAGCACTCTCACACGCATATAAAACATTTCTCTTAATTAACATAAGTAAGAGGAGGAGAGGTTACTAGCATGAAACAATTTGCACTCTAGAATGTGCAAGAATAGAGTGAATGAATGAGCTTATGGGCTCATGGTGAGTGATACAAAGGCTCAATGGGCTAAGGGAGGCTTGGAATTACAAAGGGGAAGGCCTCTTTATATAGGAAAGAGAGTGATTAGGAGTAAGGTTAAGATACAAGTGTAATTTGTACAAATGAAGCTTGATTAGGGACATTCAACCAATGAAGAAGCTCCTTCCAAGTGATTTGTTGACCAATTAGCTCCATCATCACTTGTGTTGTCTTCACTCCTTCCTCCATAGGTTGAGTCTAAGAGCTTCCTTATTTTAAAATGTAAAGAATCTACATAAAATCAATACATATCTAGTAATAATAGAAAGGGGTTGAGTGAGAACTTATGAATTACAACAAGATTAAGCATGACTTGAGAGGTGATTAGAAGAGGAACTTTGATGGGTTTTTGAGCTTGAGAGAGAGGAGGAAGGAGAGGAGGGTGAGAAGACTAATGGCTGATTTAAAAGAAGGTCTCAATGTGGAAAAGGAAGGGTGTGTGTGTGTAAAGGTAGGGGGGTGGTCTCCACCACAGTTGAAAAAACTGCCGTCCACCATTTTGGCCATATCTCCTAGACCATAGATGCAAAAATTATAAAACAAATATGGCCAGAATCTTCAGCTCGTTAGTTACAACTTTGATGAAGACAACTTTTCTTGGATCGGAGTGGAAGTATTTTTTAAAAATTCAACAAAATCATGTTCCTGGTTTCTTCCTTTACCAAGTCTTCCACTTGGGTCCCATTTGTTTGAATCATCATATGGCTCCAAAGCCATGATGATATGAGCCACTCATGACCCTTGAATCATGGGTGCATGGCTCCACAACCACATCATATCTTTTCTTTTCACATTTACATATTTTCCCTTCCCTTTACCACTAGGTTCTCCCTCTACCTTTCACCTCCGGTGAACTAGTCAAGAAAAAATCATTTTTTAAAAATTTTTCCAAGAGGTTGTTCTCACTCTTTCTTTTATTGTAAACCTCTAGAAGCAAGGAAAACCAACAAAATATGATAAACAAAAATTTGTGATAGGCTCGGATCAACATCTTCAACCAAAGGGGTATGAAGTAAGGCGTAAGGAGAAGATGGTTTGTAGATTAAAGAAGAGCCTGTATGGTTTAAAGCAAGCATCAAGACAATGGTACTTGAAGTTTGATCAATGGATGCTAGATCATGGATTCAGAAGATGCAACTCAGATCACTACATTTACACAAAGAAATTAGGAGATGGAAAGTTCATCATCCCAATGTTGTATGTTGATGACATGCTAATTTCAAGTGCTAACATGCAAGACATCAAAGACCTAAAAGAGGATTTGTCTAAATCTTTTTCAATGAAAGATTTAGGTGCTGCAAAGAGGATACTTGGAAGGAACATGACTAAGAAGACTATAAATCTATCTCAAGAGGATTAAATCAAGAAGGTATTATAAAGGTTTGCAATGAAAAATGCAAAAATGGTTTCTACACCTTTGCTTGGTCACTTTAAAGTAACCAAGGATATTCTTCAAAGACACAAGAGAAGATAGCCTATATGTCTAAAGTTCCATATGCTGCAATGGTAGGTTCTCTTATGTATGCTATGGTCTGGACAAGGCCAGAGATTGCACATGCAGTGGGAGTTATAAGTAGGTTCATGGATAATCTAGGTAAAGAGAATTGGTAAGTTGTGAAGTGAATTCTTAGGTATCTAAAGTGGACAATCATGAATGCTCTATATTTTGGAGGTACTAACATTTTCTTGCAATGGTATGTTGATGCAGATATGGCAGGTGACAAAGACATTCAAAGGAGCATTATTGGCTATATCTTCACAATTGTAGGCACAACAGTAAGTTGGGCTTCAAAGCTACAGAAAGTGGTTTCACTTTCTACCAAACAGATACAGAATATGTAGCAATGACGAAGGCAAGCAAAGAGATTATGTGGCTGCACAGATTCTTAGAAGAGCTTGGATTCAAACAAGACAATTGTCTCTTATATAGTAATAGCCAAAGTGCTATCCATCTTGAAAATAACTCAGCCTTTCATTCAAGGAAAAAGCACATTGAGGTGAGATATCACTTGATACACACTCTTTTGGAAGAGGGACAGCTAAAGCTAGGAAAGGTGCATACAAGTGAAAATCTTGTTGAAATTTTTCTTATCTTCAATCGGCATTCAAGGATAAGAATCTAGGATGGAAAGCAGTCACGGATTTGGTTTAGAGGTCAGTCTCCAAGTGGGAAATTGTTAAGTATGGAGCCAGATTTACCCCTTGTAATTATCTGTATTAAAAACGCACATTTATAAGGCCCCATTATGAGGAGAAGCCATTGTGTGTGAAGAAAAATCACTCATTGAAAACAAAAATTTTCACGGTCAGTCTCAAGGAAAGCTCGAGACTGCCTTCGCCGAAATATTATGTTTATGGCCGGAATATTCTTTTTTGCCAAAATATTATGACCGGACGGCGGTCAAAAAGTGGTCGAAAAACGGTCGGTTGTTTGGCCGGTTGGCCAATGGCCGATTTCAAAGGTAGACTTGTCTTCTCAAGGGTGGCCACACATGGGTGGATTGGAGGGTCCAATTTGGACTTGTCAACACAAGGGTGGCTACACACGACTGCCTCTCATGAGAGAGGGCAGCCCTTTTGGCCTATAAAAGGAGGCCTCTTCTCTCCCTATGGGTATATTCAATCCCATAAGGAGTCATAATTATATTCTCTCTCTCTCTCTCTCAATTGTAATTGGAAGGGAGTGATACAAATCGTCTCTACAAAAATGTATAAGTAATAAAATTTTGGCAGTTGATCCTTGTTGGTATCTTCTCTAGTAAAGATATGCTTAGTTTCACAGGCTTGATCTCTTTATGTGGAAGAAATTATCAAGATAAACAATCCTTCAGGCAACCTATGGAAAAATATATTTAAGAGTCCTATTTCAAAAAGCAATGTCTTATGTAGCACAAATGCAAGGGCCTCTATCTGGACAAAGATGTTTAAATCAATATCTAGATGTCCAAATTCTAATGGTGATATAATTCTGCACACACCACCTAAGCTCATGCGTCCAAAGCCGCATTCTAAAATAGCACTTCTCATTTCCCTCAACTTAACCACCCTTTGCTTTATTTCAAGCCTAAAAAGTATGATCTCAATAGCCAATAGTGTAACCATCTCAATCTAGAACAACAGTTTCACGTTGTCAGGCATTTTTTGGGTGGAAATGAAGTTGCTAATCCATGCTAAAAAGCTTGCTCACTAGCCCGGAGTACATAGATGTACATAATGCTTTGAGTTTTTTGGAGTGCTCTTGTAAAATTTATGTACAAAGGCTTGGTTTTGGTCAAGCTTTTGGTTGAGTCTTGGGTTGCTCGATCTTTCAAAAAATAGTTTTTAATGAGCATTCCTAGCCGTGCTTGATAGCTTGCAAATCGGACTCCGACATCATGAGTTACACGCACTCGAAGTGGATGGTTTTTTCACTTACAAAGTGGCGGCGGATGCACGGGGAAAGACCGCAAGTGGGCCGACTTGATGGTTTTTTTTAGCAACGGTATGTTTAGAAATTTCTGGAGTTAGCCGGGGTAATAAGCTCCAAGCCATGCTTTACGGCGTTACATTTGGTGGTCGGGGTCACCCGCTACGCCTCCGAGAATATGGCTTAGGTTGGGGGCAAAACAGAAATTTCAGATTTGGACATGGGGAAGTTGGGGAAGGTGGGAGGATGGTGCCAAGTGGCAATGGAATAACCCCACATGGGGGGGAGCATGTGACAAATGGAGGGTATAAGGGGGGAGTGGGTACCCCCTATGAGTGTATCAAAGGAGTTAATGGAGCTTCTTGGGCTTGCTTGAGAGGGCTCGTGGACTTTGGGGAGAGGAGGGGGCACCCAATATGTGTTCCCACTGCTTGGACAGGTGCCTGGCCCATTTTTTGGTCCCCGGACACTGTCCGCCCCCACTTGCCTTGGTCAAAAAGTGGCCGACAACCCATTTTTAACCCAAAAAAGGCTCAAAATAGACCAATAAAAAGGTGCCTAAAGGGGGAAATGAAGTCGGCTAAGAGGGGAGAGAAAATCCCTTGAAATAAGAGCCAAAAAAATCCCCATTTAATAGCGGCATTTCTCTGCACACCTGCAGACACTTTCCAGAGACCTTTTTGAAAACCCCCGAACTTCAAATGCTTCTAATTTTCTCATTCCTTATCGGAATCAAGCATGTGGATGCTCTACGAACATCTACACGAGCCAATCTACACACTCATGTTCTTTAATCATTATAATTCCAAGTGTGGTTTATTTTAGAGCTGTTCTTCTCCAAGCTTTATATGTGTTTAGCACAGGTGAATTTGACGGTGCAGCTGTTGTTCTTTCCAACGGTGTGATCGGTGCAAGGCTATAGGGGCATTCATTTTCATTTTTGTTTGCACTCCACATCGTTTTGGTGTCCCCACGGAGGATAAATCCTCATGTGCTCCAATTTTTGCAAAATTTGTCCACTATGCAGGCAGAGAATGTAAAGGGGATGTGGGTTCTTATGGACAACCGCCTATGTATGTGCTATTTGTGGATAGTATTTGAGGCGGTTGTTTAATTTGGATTGCAGCCTTTGTGAGGGTCGTGAGGTTTTGTGAAGCCGAGCACTGGGGGCCGGGTTACCCAGTGTGAGGTGGATTAGGTACTGGAGCGATCCATCGACATCCCTTGAGTTTTCGACGTCACATGGCAGACGAGTTCCCATAGTTTTATGGATTGCCTAATGAAAATGCACAAACGTTTATTGAAAATTTGGAAGTCAATTGCTTACTGTGCAATATACTAGACCAAGCTATATTGTTGCGGCTGCTGCAATATAGTTTACAGGATGAGGAAAAATTTTGGTTACACAATTTTGAGGAGTTGACGCAGGTACAAAACACAGGGGTGGTTTTGGATTATAATTGTGTGAAGCAAGCTTTCCTGGCACAATACCGATCCATCAAAGTACCAGATGAAGTTTGGCATGAAATTCTAGGATACACTCAAAGGGCTAGTCAAAGTGTTGATGATTTTGTCATGCAGTTCACCCGTTTATGGGATAAATGGGCTCGAGATTTGGGAAATGAGATCCCTCCATCCATGTTAAAGAAGGACCGTTTTGTGGTAGACTTAAAAGAAAGTTTGAAGTTCAAAGTTGAGCTGAAAAGGCCCGCCACCTTCGAGGAGGCAGTCGCCATTGCCAGAGAGAAAGAATGGAAAGCTCAAAGGCTTAATGAATACGGGAAAGCGGTCCCTGAGCAAAATAATGGTAGCCAAAAGGAGGAGAATCAGGCAGAAGCTGAAGGCCAACATGTTCAAAGGGCTGCTAGTACTGAACAGTTACAACGAAATATGCAAGACATGATGACCATGATGCAAGAATTATGGCTTAGCGTTCTTGGTGGTGGAGGTGGTCGTGGTCTTGGACGTGGTATAGGGATGGCTCATGCATGTGAAGCTCATCCCAATGCTAACTAGGGTCATGGGCAAGGTGGGTTTGAGCCGCAGAGGAGGTTCATTCCTACTTGTTGTAATTGTACATGTGGTGAGCTTGGTCACATCAGTACTTATTGTCCAAAGCCAACAAGGATGGGAGGGGATATGTTTCCACTTCCTCAGCAGATTCCTAATAGAGCTAATGATTATGCATTGGATATATGGGGAGATCAAGGTACTGGACAAGAAAATCAAGCCTCAACCTCTAGTGGTCATGTGGGTATTGTGCAGGTGGAAAAGAAAGACGCAGATGTGTTGCCAATAGGAAAAAGAGAGAGGGAAGGTTATGCAGCACCAGGGCCTAGTCGAAAGAAAGGGAAGGAGAAGGAGGGTGAAGATGCAAAATTCAAGAGAAAGAGAAAGCCTCGTAGACGATTTGAAGTGGCAGATTTTCCTTTGGGAGAAGGCCAAACAGCTTACAGTTTAAAGGAAGACCTGATTGGGAGGAAAGTAGATTGTACTTTTGGAGAGTTGATGAATATGGTGCCCAAACCCAAAAGGCAGTGAAAGTCATTAGTGAATCCAAAAAAAGAGCCGAAGCATGGACAAGTTAGAGTGTTGTCCTTGGGAGAGTTACCCGGCATCTGTCATGTGGTGAATGCTTGGCACAAAGGTGTGGGCATGGGAGAAGCCTACATTAATGGAGGTGCTCAAGTTTGTGTGATCACACAGTCATGTGTCAAGAGACTGGGTCTCATTACATGCGAAAGCTCTAGGTTTCGGATTCCACTAGAAAACCATGCCAAGGTGAGATGTTTGGGGATGATCAAGAATTTGAAAGTTGAAGTCTTTAACGTGAAAGTTATGGTGAACTTTCATGTCATGCCAGCTGGTCTAGGAGCCTTTCCTCTCATTTTGGGAGGACCTTGGTTGAGAGCTGTTGGTGCCGTGCAAGATTGGGACAAGGGCACAATCAGTGTGCATGGCAAGAAGGGTGAAAAGAGGGTGTTTGATATGACTACCAAACAACCTATGGCACTTGAAGATGTGAGTGAGAATGATGAGTCCAAAACTACTAGTGATGATAGTTCTGGAGACTCAGAAAGTAGCACTACTTCAAGTTCCAGTGATGAGGGTGAAGTGTCATTCTTGTTGTTAGACGAGGAACAGAGAGAAGTTAGTGAAGTGCTACAATTATCAGGGAATATAAATGCTTCAAGCCGTTTAGAGCAACTTGAAGAGTTGATGCAACCTAAACAGGAACAGCCAAGAGTTGATTCAAAATATGCTGAGTACTGATCTGACACAAGGAGAAAGAAGGGAGTACTTAGCAATGTTGGACATGTTTCCAAATCTTTTCATTACCTCATATTAGGAAATAAGAGGTTTTGTTGGGGATCCTGTGAAGATCGAGCTAGTTGAAGGGGCAAAACCAATCAGACAGAAGTTAAGGAGGATGGGCAAGGTGCAGATGAATGCCTTAAAGGAAGAAGTGGATAAGCTTTTGGATGCAGGATTCATTGGGCCAGTGGATAATGCTGAATGGGTGAGCCCTGTCGTAGTCACCCCAAAGAAAGATGGGCGTTGGAGAGTATGTGTTAATTACAATGTCTGTGATGGGTATTCAGGATACTTTCAGCTTATCCTTGCTCCTGAAGATAGGAAAAAGACTACGTTTATCACGCCATGGGGTTGTTTCTTGTCAGGCCAAGGGCCAAACCAAGGGGTCACGGACTCGGCCAAGGGCCGACTGTCAGCGGTAAGGGGTCCGAAAGGGGCTAGGAGCCTATTAAAGGGAGGCTGGGCAGATGGACCAGGCATGGCAGTCCCTTGGTGCTTACACTGGTATCAGAGCTTTAGGCTATTTTGGGACTGAGGCACGTTTTATGGGATGCATGTTGCATGCAATCTCTAGTGGAGGGGAAAGAAGCCAAAGCCGAAGAGCTAGGGCGTGGGCAGAACCTCCAAGCCGGGAAGTCGACCTCCCGTCGACCTGCGTCAAATTGCACGCGCTTAGGCTCAGTTGGAGTGCAAGGAGATTTCAAAAACATCTCGTGCTTGGCCCGGCCCCAAAAACCTGCTGCATCGCGAGCTTGCATCTCCTTCGTCATCGCGCAGTGAGCCGCTTTCTATTGCAGACAGAATTCGTGAAAAAAAAAATATCTCTTCACTTGAGTCACCCTAAGACTCAGTGAAGAGCCTTTGCCCACGGGGTCACGGACCGGCACGGCCGGCTGCCTTCTTTCGAAGCCCTCTTTTCATCGGTAGGCATACACAACACACACCGGTGGTAGCTTCTTGCAACTTTTGCATTCCGTACCTGCTGCAAACCAGATTTTGAAGTTTTGACAAAGTGAAAATTGGTCATCAACCTTCAACCGATTTGGTGGTTGCATACGATGCAAGCCACCTCGGCAGTGACTATCCATTGGGTTGTGTTTTCATCTTCCTCATCGGTTGCCCCAATTGTCGGCAACTTTCAAGTTTATTTGGTGTATTGCATACGATGCAAACCAGACTATTAGCACCTCGAATTTTCTCCGTGCTTTCGAGTGCATCATCCACTTCAGTTTTGCTCGTTGTTGTCAAGCTGGTAGTGGTCTAGGATTGAACTACGCTTTCGACGTTGGCGTTCTTTCTTCTCAAAGGCATACTTATACGGTTCCTTATCGCATATGTCTACGAGCTCATTGGAATTCAGGTATTTTCCTTTCTTTTCTCGCACAGTACGTCCACAACATGGATTCAGACATAGATATGCATCATGCATTTGATTTTGAGCAATCCGTACCCGTTTCGTCTGCCGATACCACACAGACGGTTCCTCTCACGGAGAGTAATCGTGCCCCAACGGCAACAGACGATACGTATGAGTTGCTGGACATGCAAGATTTTCATGCATTGCAAACACACATGACTGTGCTTGAAACGAATTTTGCACAATTAAATCAGAATGTCACCGCATTATCTGATACTAGCCACGGGTCCTGCTAGTCGGCCACTTCCGGAGCACGGCTCCACACTAGGCCAGGGGCCGGCTATTGGGCAAGGCCCTCCTCCGGGTCCGCTGCACTCAATGACCCAAAAAGAGGTGGACAATTTGTAGAAAAATACAAAGCCACCAATTTTTCGGGGAGAAGAGCGTGAGCAAAACAAGGACACCGTGAATATTTTTCTCAGTAAGTGGGATGGTATTCATGACCTTAGACGTACCCCGGATGCAGCCAAGGCGCTGCAGACAAGTCTGACTTTGGACGGCAAGGCCTACAAATGGTGGATGTCTCTCAAGCAGAAGGGCATGCTACCACAGACTTGGGCAGCTTTTGAGACTGTCTTCAGGAAGGAATTTCTACCTACCAATGAGAAGGATAGAAATTGGACCGCCTGGGACGAATGTTCTATGCGCTAGCATAAAACATTATTGGAATATATTTCCCATTATCGGGATGTGATCCTCAAGCTGGAAGGGATGGATACCTTTCAATAGATGCGTGGGTTCATCCGTGGGTTAACTCCCGAGCTTAAGAAGCACGTTAAAACCCAGGATCCACAAACACTTGAGGACGCAATAGTGCAAGCTCACATCCATGATGATCCTGATGATCGGGCATTTCATAGTTCGCATGTGCACGGCACTACACCTGTTTTAACACGTCTACAACATGTGCATCATAAAAGAAAAAATGTCTCTACTGCATCAGAGACCTCCAAAAAGCCCAAGGGGTCTAGAGGTCCTCTCTCAACGGAAGAGTTTGAGAAAGCCAAAAAAGAAAAGTTGTGCTTTACATGTTTGGGAACTGGACATAGCAAAAAGGATTGTCCCAAGGGGAAATGTGCTGCTCAAGACAAGGGGAAGGAAAAAGTAGTACAAATGGTGCAGCTTTTACCTCTTGAGTCCTCTTCCCAGTTTGCTAATGTGAAAGTAACACACACCGAGGCGGTGCATGAGTGATGTATCACGGCCTCCATGTGGTAGCAGACTTTCGGACCACATGAGTTGGTGCATATGGATGGCTCTATCCAAGGGCACAGGGTGCGGATCTTGGTAGACGATGGTGCATCACACAATTTCATCAATTACACATTGGTGAAACGACTCAAACTGCCCCAAATCCCGAGTTCCCATCGCTACAAGGTAGCAATGATTAACGGCCATGATGCTGAGATATGGGAAACTCAGGTTAAAGATGTACCTCTGGAAATTCAAGGATACCGTACCTCTTTGGATTTCCAAGTCATGAATATGGAGAGGGCGGATGTGGTTCTTAGTCGTGAATGGTTGCATAGTTTAGGATCATCACTTAGACGTAGCTATGAGCATAATAGTCTAATGTTCGAATCCAATGGTGTGCACGTACTACTGTTGGGGGAGAAGGATGTACCTTCCTCACCACTTATTGGTACAGCTGAGCTTATGAAGCTCGCTTCTGATGATGCAATAGAAGAACTCTTTTTGTGTTACTCACTGTGCCATTTTATTTCCAATGTGGATGATGTTTTTAATGATGCTAAAGTTTTGAATCAAACTTCCTCAACGCCGCATTCTTCTCTCTCTCCTCTTCCAGCTATGTCTACTAATTCAAAACAAGCAAATGTTGCTAATGAATTGAAGGAACTTGTAAGGGAATTCAAGGATGTGTTCCTAGATGATTTGCCACCAGGGCTACCACCGACACGTTCTGTGCAACATGGAATAGATGTGGTTACAGGCAGTAAGCCAGTGAGTAAACCGCCTTATCGAATGAGTCATTTGGAGGCTGCTGAGGTGGAGCGTCAGCTTGCTGAATATCTCAGTAGAGGGTTTATTCAACCGAGTTCTTCACCATGGGCCTCTCCCATTCTTTTGGTGAAGAAAAAGGATGGTAGTATGCGCATGTGCGTAGATTACCGTGGATTAAATGCGGTTACTGTTAAGAACAAGTACCCATTGCCACGAGTAGATGAGTTGTTTGATAAGCTCACCCACGCTCGCATATTTTCAAAGATACATTTAAGATCTGGGTATCATCAAGTACGCATCAGGCTTGCGGATATACCCAAAACAGCGTTCCGAACAAGGTTTGGACATTATGAGTTTTTGGTAATGCCCTTTGGGTTAACCAATGCTCCAGCTATGTTCATGACACTCATGGATAGTGTCTTGAGACCATACTTGGAAAATTTTGTTATCGTTTTCCTCGATGACATTCTTGTATATAGTGCATCTGAGGAAGAGCACTTAGTACATTTGAAACAAGTGTTTCATTTATTACGCCAAAATCAATTATATGCCAAGGAATCCAAATGTGATTTCCTCAAGGAGGAAATTCACTACTTGGGGCATGTTATTTCGGCTGCAGGGTTACACATGGATCAATCCAAGGTGGATGCCATTCATAGGTGGCCCTCTCCCAAAAATTTGGAAGAGCTCCAGATTTTTTTAGGCTTTGCAGGTTTTTATCGACGATTCGTTAAAAACTATGCCCATATTGTTGTTCCCATGACAGATCAGCTAAAAGCCAAGGGCAAGACTTTTCAGTAGGGATTGGAACAACAACAAAGTTTTGACAAACTTAAGGACACATTAGCCACAACTCCTGTTTTGGTTATTGTGGATCCCTTAAAGCCATTCGTTTTGGAAACGGATGCTAGTAATCGTGCGATTGGATCAGTCCTTCTACAGGAGGGAAGGACGATTGCATTTGAAAGCAAGAAGCTGGATTCAGCACAACAAAATTACTCTGCTTACGAACGAGAGCTCTAAGCAATAGTGTCTGCTTTAAAGACATGGCGACATTATTTGTATGGTGCACAGTTCGAGATTGTGTTTGACCATGAAAGCATCAAGTGGTTTACACAACAAAGTGATTTGAAGGGTCGCAAGGCCAAGTGGGCTAACATTCTTCAAGAGTATAACGCCAAGCTACGATATCGTAAAGGGCGGTACAATGTAGTGGCTGATGCTCTCAGCCGAATGCCAGAGATCAACTCTCTCCTTTTCACGGAATTGCGGAGTGAGTTTTTGGAATCTCTCAAAGGTAAGTGCGAGCATGATACTACATACTCCAAGGTGTGGAGCTATCTTAGAAAGAGGGATCCTTCTCACTCGAGTGTTGGTAGTGGTTTTGTTTCCTCCACACCTAGTTCTCCTTTATCGAGTGATGAACTGCAGAGATGGAAGAATTTTTCCATAGATGATGGGTACCTACTCCACAAGGGAAGAGTGTGTGTACCGACGCACGTGGACATTCAGCGCCAAATTCTTTATGAATGTCACGATAGTCCAAGTGTAGGGCACCCAGGAATTAATAAAACTTATGCACTCGTAAGATGACAGTTTTAGTGGTCAGGTTTGCATGGGTATGTTCAAGACTATGTCTTGCATTGCCAAAAATGTCAAGTTAATAAAGCAGAGCGCCTGAAAGCAGGAGGACTCTTACATCCTTTAGAGATTCCCAATGGTAAATGGGAAAGTATCTCCATGGATTTTATTGTGGGTTTACCAACCACTATTCGAGGACATGACTCGGTATGGGTGGTCGTAGACCGGTTGACTAAACTTTGTCGGTTTATTCCAACCAAGTCAACCATTAAGACTCCAGAATTAGCTAAGTTATTTGTGGACAATCTTTACCGGTTGTATGGATTGCCAAGTAACATTGTGAGTGATCGTGATCCCAAGTTTAACAATCATTTTTGGAGTGTTGTTTTTAAACGATTGGGTACACAACTTAATTTAAGTACGGCTGATCACCCTGAAACAGATGGTCAGACGGAACGAGTCAACCAAGTGCTAGAGGATATGCTATGAGCATACGTTAGTAAGAAGCAATCAGATTGGGAAGATTATCTTCCTATTCTTGAGTTTGCATATAATAGTGCTAAGCATGTCGACGGGAGCAAAGCGAACCCCGAACCCCTGACGGCGACCGAATGGAGCGCCTCGAGCCTGTCAAGGTAAAGCAAACAGGGGCACCACCTAGCTTCAGCGGCTAGGACGCAAACAACACACCACCATAACAAATTTTTTCATCCAAGAGAGATGGATGCTTGGGAGTAATGATGAAGAGAAAAGAAATGAGAGAGAGAGAGAGAGAGAGAGTGAGGGAGGGGGTATAGCGGCTTAGTACTTAGGCACCACAAAAGGATGGCGAATCCGCACACCCTTCACACATACACAAGCTCACTCCAAACACAAGATTAGGTGTCAATTCTGCACACCTCACATGGGAAAAACATTGCAAGAAAACATACTCACAAAACCTCAAGCTTTATTTAGAGAATAAGGCGATGAAATGGGGAGCATAGGGTAGGGGAATGAGAAGGGAGAGAGTGGTAGAGCACATGGCGGATAGGTGGGAGTTGATGGAGAAGACTTGCACGAGGGTTATGGCCATCATCCTTCATTTAGTTGCCCTAATTCATCTTCCATAGCCAAGGGTGTAGAGGTCATGCTCAAGACAAGCATGGTGATTGCGGTGATGGTGATGGTGTGGGTGTGGGTGTGTGTGTGTGCACTAGGCACACACAGTGCATAGTGTGTTCTTTGGTGATGTTGTGTGTGTGTTTAGTGTGATGGTGACCCCTCTTTATATAGGGGAGGAGGGGGGAGAAATTCTAGAATTTAGAAATGAGGAAATCATTATCGACATAGGCCATGTGACTGTGGGCCCCACTTGTCTAGCTGTGTGTATATATGCCAGAACAGAAGTCTCATGAGAGAGAGACTAAGAGAGAGAGATGGGTTGATGAAAAAAATGAGAGGTGACATGGATAATAAAGTAATTACAAGAGGGGAGAGAGGGGAGTGTGTTCAGAGGTGAATCTGTGTGCAGATGTGTGTGAAGGCCACAAGGTATCGACTCATCAATGACGGTTTGCACTGTAAGGGTAAGGACCAAATACTCAGTAAGGGCAAGGAATCGCCGCCTAATCTTGTGTTTGGAGTGAGCTTGTGTATGTGTGAAGGGTGTGCGGATTCGCCATCCTTTTGTGGTGCCTAAGTACTAAGCCGCTATACTCTCTCTCTCTCTCTCTCTCGCCCTCTCTCTCTCTCTCTCTCTCTCTCTCTCTCTCTCTCTCTCTCTCTCTCTCTCTCTCACTTGATCTCATTCCCTTTCCTCTTCATCATTACTCCCAAGCATCCATATCTCTTGGATGAAAATCTTTGTTATGGTGGTGTGTTGTGATAGCGGAAAAAAGAGCAGTGCAATCGGGTGGCCTCTGTACTTGTGCACACTCCACAAACCACGCCTCATGCAAACAACCAAAGAAAAAAACAAAGGGGGCACCACCCTAAATTAAGAGATTTAGGGACCTCACACATAGTGCACATAGGCAAGTGAGACTTTTGGCATTATGATGGCATCAAAACATATGGCAAAACACATAGAAACGAAGCTTAGGGACCTTATGTAGCATATATATACACAAAACATCATCTTAACAATACAACGGCATCTGATCATACATAACAAGGATATAGAGAAGCAAGCCAAGGATGGCATAATCTCTCTCAACCCAGCAAGTAGGTATGATCCTACTAGCAACACATCAATACCTTAGAGAATGATGGCGAGGATGGTGGCCATGGAGCATGAGAGAAGACTCCTTATTTAGGTTTTAGGGCTAGTAATGTAGCATACTAGAGGGAGAGAGAGAGAGAGGGAGAGGGAGAGAGAGTAGAGCTCCATCCATAGCTCCTCGTTGTGAGCAATGTCGCCATAGCTTCGTTGCTTGGTGAAGTGAGTGAAGTGTTGGTTTTGAGTGAGAGAAGGCCTCCTTATATAGGTTTCTGAGAGGGTTTAGGATTAGGGATAAACATGCTTAAATCCGCTGATTGGGGTTACTTTTTGCTTAGGGTGGTCAACAGATTGAGGTCACCTGATATGTCACCATCAAGATATTCTCTAGAGTGATGTGAGAGGGGAGGGTAAATGCTGATTTTTCTGATTGTGACACATGGGGATAAGGCCTTGACCAACATTTAAGAGCAGGTAAGGTGGCTGTTGAAACTGGAGGTTCTGCACATGTAAGGGGGTGGCAGCTAGGTCCTCCTGAATATCAAATTCTCAAAAAATCCTCGACCATGGCTTCTTTTGACATGTGTTCTTTGAAAAAATCAGCATGTCTCTTTTCAACTCAAAAGTCTTTATCCCTGTTGACTCACCTTTACCATAAGATTTTCTCCTTTTCTCCTCCTGTAATTGCATTGTTGATGCCCAATCACTGCTTCTAGTAACAGTGAATTGTTACCTACCAAATACTTATGGTGCAGTAAAAAATATTTACCACGGGTAAAAAACGTTACTGTAGGTAAAGAGTGATTTGTATTTACCATGTAGGTGAGAAATATTTATTGTAGGTAAAAAATATTTACTGTGCTAAAAAATATTTACTGTCGGTAAAAAAGTGAAAACGGAGTATGCTGTGATGTGAGTCCACACGAACATCCTTGTGTAAATTTCACTAGACATTCACACCTAGAATGGGCTATTCTATAAGATATAGGTTGTAGGCATGGATAAGAGCTCGTTCCCACGTATCTTCTGTCCATGGCACTTTTTACTCTTTGGTGCTTGTGAAGTAGATTTTTCTTCTCTTTCGAGATCCCTTGGACTAGAGTATCCTCATCTCCCCAACAACTGACTGTGCCTTTATTGCATCTTCAGAAGGGGTCCTAAAAACCATGCATCATATAGCCCTCCCCCTTAAGCTAGAGGTATTTGATGCCTCTAGCTGTAGGTTGTGCTACAATAGGGTTCTCTTGAATACTTACCCACCTGGTACCAATTGAATTTTCCATGTTACTGCTTTCTTGGCTGATGCACCCTGTTTAGTCCTTTCTGATGAATAATTGTATCCATCCATGACTAACAACTGGTCTCCTAGACCCTTGAAAGCCATACCCCATCCATTGTCAATATCCGCTTTCACTGGTAGCATTCTCTTTTTTTCTTTTTCTCTTCTCTTTTTTTCCTTTTTTTTTATGTCTTCTCTTTTTTATTTTTTTTTCTTTGAAACGACTGTGTACATGATTGTTACCTTAGTTGGAGCTCAAATATGATGAGCTCTCCTCTGAACCATCCTTAGCATTGATTTCACCAGCATATGGCTGTGAAAGACGACATTGGTAGGCCTTCAATCGCCAACCATTTACTGGGGTCTGATGTACCTTACCATCTAGGTCACCTAGTTGGTAACTACCATTTGAGAACCTCTATATCACTACAAAAGGGCCTTCCCACTTAAGCAAGAACTTACCATCCTTCCTGCGATCAAAGCGATTGTCGTATCTGAGCACTAAAGAACCTTCCTTGATACCTTTCTTGACAAGGTTGCGATTGAAATTCTTTCGTTTCTTCTCTGCCTGGGCTCTATAGTACTTCACTGCTGACTCTTGATCTAGCCCTAACCTCTCCAAATCGATGATTCTTCCTTCCAGCTGCTTCTTTTGACTATCCTCTTGATGTGCTTTTAGAACTCGGAGGCTCGCTAGCTCCACTTCTATAGGCAATAGTGCCTCTTGCCCGTAAACCAAGTGAAAAGGTTTATACCCCAAGGATGTTTTAAAGGATGTTCTGTAGGCCCAAAGTGCTGCATCTAGGTGTTTGTCCCATGCCTTAGGATGTAAATGCACTTGCTTAGTGATGATTTTACATATAAGACCATTTACCTTTTCCACAAGACCATTGCACTGAGGGTAGTATGGTGTAGAGTGCCTGCGCTTGATTTTTAACTTGCTCATCATTTGCCCGACTAAATCAGCTCAAAATCTCGGTCCCCTATCCGAGAGAATCTCCAAAGGTGTGCCAAAACGGCAACAAAGGCATTCAAAAATGAAATCACTCACGTCCTTGGCTGTGATGCGCTTTGTGGGACGAGCTTCTGCCCATCTGGTGATGTACTCCACCCCCATAATGATGTATTCCTTCCCTGATTGAGTGCAAGGTAGTGGCCCTATTGCATCTATCCCCCATTTTTCAAATGGCCCATAGGTTTTGATTGGATGCTGATTTTCATGGGTAAGACGCCTTGGTCCAGCTTTTTGGCAAACCTCACATGTGCGGCACCAATGTTGTACATCTCGATGGAGGCTTGGCCACGTGAACCCTGCTTGTAAAATCTTTCTGCTAGTAATCTCTTGTGCAAAGTGGCCACCACACACACCTTCATGACAACTAAACAAAATATCCTTTATCTCTTGGGATGCAGGAACTCTCCTTAAGACAGCATCTTTCCCTCTACAATACAAGTCCTCATTCACTAAGCTAAAGCTGGTAGCCTTTTTTGCCAACCACCTACGTTCAGTTTTACTCATACCAGAGGGTGCTTTACAATGCTCAAGAACGTAAAGTAAATCATGCAGCTCCTCCTTTCCCTGGTATAAAGGACTTTTCACAAGGATAGCACCTACTATGAGAGTTTGTAGTTCTTCACCTGCTAAGGCATTTGCTTCTCGATTTTGATCTCTAGGTACAAAGTGCACTCGAACTTCTTTAAAACCCTTCAACAAGGCCTTTGCTTCCCTCATCTTAACAGAAAATTTGTCATTTTTACAGGCCCATACACCAACCATTTGCTTAACAATCAACATGGAGTCACCAAAAACATTTAGCTTTGTGATGCCCTGAGAAAGACAACATTGCAACCCTAAAACAAGGGCATGGTACTCTGCCTCATTGTTAGAATGAACCTCTTTTAGATGAAACCCTTTTGCAAAGATCTTCTCCTTCTCTGGACCTAATATTACTATGCCTACTGATGCCTTGTCTTTCGTCCTCTTGTAAGCCCCATCAAAATACAGACTATGTGCTCCCAGTAGAACTTGAGGCTCCAGGATAGGCGGTACCTTACTAGGTGCCTCTTTCTTGGCCTTCTCATAACACCTTTGTGTGAGGACATCTGCCAAACAAGCACGGGTGGAATCCTCTACTTGTAGTGTGTAGTCAAACTCTTGAAGCTGCACCACCCACTTTGCTATTCTTTGAGACAATTCCATGTGTTGTAGGGCATATGGAAAAACCTCCTCAGTTGTGATCACCACAAATTGTCTCGGAAGTAAGTAAGCCCGAAACTTCTCCACTGCAAACTTAAGAGCAAGCACCAATTTCTCAGTTGCGCTGAAACCCTTTTCAGCAGCTGTCATCACTCTACTAGAGAAGTAGACTGGTCTCATGAGAGATGTCTTTGGGTCTTTTTGCATCAAGACAGCTCCTAGAGCTTCTGGACCTACACTAGGATTTACATAGAATAATTCATCCCATGTGGGTTGTAGGATGACAGGCAATGAGCTCAAAATGGTTTTAACTTCTTGAAAGCACCTTTCACCCTCCTCACTCCATGTCAATGTAGTGTGTTTAGTGAGCTGCTGCAAAGGATAGGTTGCCTGAGAAAGGAGATGTATGAATCGTCCCATGTAGCGAACCTTTTGAATGAAGGAGACTAGTTGCTTCACGTTTGAAGGAGTAGGTAAAGCTAACAATGTCTTTACCTTTTCAGGGTCAGCCTCAATACCATCTTGAGACACAACATGGCCTAGTAGAGTGACCTTGCTCTCACCTATGTGGCGCTTTTCTTTATTCAATTGCCCACCCAATTGGGCCAGACGGGTGAAACCTTCATCAACCTTGGACAGATGTACTTCCCTAGAGCTGTAAATGCAAAAATCATCAATGAAGACTCGTATGGACTTACCAAAGTAAGGTTGAAACACCAAGTTCATAAACCTCTGGAAAGTAGC
Source organism: Adiantum capillus-veneris (assembly GCF_014529385.1). Taxonomy (NCBI): domain Eukaryota; kingdom Viridiplantae; phylum Streptophyta; class Polypodiopsida; order Polypodiales; family Pteridaceae; genus Adiantum; species Adiantum capillus-veneris. Next base: position 38,406,584 of record NC_140935.1, read on the forward strand.
TGGGGCATTAGTTAAACCAAAAGGCATAACTCTATAAGCAAAACACCCCCAAGGTGTTATGAAGGTAGTCTTTCTTTGGTCTTCATCTGCAATTCTGATTTGGAAGTAGCCTGAGTACCCATCACACACTATGTACCTTTCATGACCAGCCACTTGATTTAGTATTTCATCTTGAAAAGGCAAAGGAAAATGGTCCGTTTTAGTGGCTGCGTTTCAAGGATTGTAATCCACACATACCCTCCACTTCCCATTTTCCTTTGGTGCTACCACAACTGGAGACACCCACTCAGAATCTTCCACTGGGTAGATAAATCCTGCCTTGAGTAATCTTTTTACTTCTTTTAAGACTGCATGTTGTTACACTAGCCCTAATCTCCTTAGCCTTTGCACCACTGGTTTGGCACCTTCCTTTAATTGGATATGGTGTTGGGTTACCGTCACTTCTTTAATGTGCTTGTAATCAGTTATAAAGAGGCGAGCATGCTTTTTTATTACCTGCAAATAGGGTTCTCTCTCTTCTTCTAGTAGGTCCTTAGCTAGCATCTCCTCTAAGCCTGTGGCTTCCTCCTTGTTTAGAGAGTCTTGACCACCTTCTCCTTCTGGGTTTCGCAGTATTATACCCATGACTTCCAAAGAGCTAGCATCCTCCTCAGATGACTCATCCTCAGATGAAGAGCAGCTGCTTGTGCTCCATTCATCCATAGAGGTCTCCATCTCTAGGTCTTGTTGTCTACCCTGCTTCATGTCATACACAATTTTTTGTTGCTTGCCACCTACCTTATGATTTGGTCGCAACTCAAGGGAACCTGTCTCCCAATCTTGCCTAGCTTTCATAGCCATAAGCCAAGGTCTTCCAAGGATTAGCGGATAGCCCTCCCCCTTAGTTGGGATCACATAAGCATCAATTGAGATTGCAACACCAAAAGCTGAAACCTTCACTCCATTAACCTTTCCCACACAAGCCACCCTTACATTATTTGCCATCTTAGCTTGTAAGGAAGTTTGCTCGTTTACTTCCAAACCCAACCTGTGCATTAATTTCTTTGTCATAACACAAATCTCGGCTCCACCATCTACGTACACATTGGAGACTCGCTGACTCTTAATCCTGCATCAATGACTGGCACGATATCCTTCATGCCTCTTGCACTAATAGACCCAACTGACTTTGCCTTAGCCCTCCTGGTGCTGACCATCTTAGACCAGGTTCTACGCATCTTTGGGGAAAGGTGGAGGAGTTGCTGCCATGAAATCTTTGGTCCTTGCTTACTCACATCTGCTACCAGGTCGTAAGGTATGGATCCTACCCCAAGTGGAAAGTCTTCTACTCATATGTGCCTCCTTGACCTAATCTTCCTTTTCTTGTCTCCTATCACTTGGGAGGAATCCTCATTCCCTTTATCCAGCTCTGAAGCTTCCATTTCATCAGTTCTTTGTCTCCTAACTCTCTTTATTGGCATGGCAATAGCTTCCTCCAATTTTTCTTTCCCTTTATCCTTACTATTGTCAAGACTTATGACAGAGAAAGCCCTGTCCTCCCCTCCCGATGGTAGTGGAGGGATCTCTGCTGGTGCTTGTGGTGGTGGAGGAGGGGGTCTCAATATTTGGATTGGCAGAGCCACATGTGCATTTTGTCCATTTAGTGGCGTAGCTCGAGGAGGAGTGACTTGCTGGCGAGGAGGCCGTCTTTGATTACCATTTCCTTGATAGCGTCGTGGATGGGGGCAATAATACATGCCGTGACCTACCTCTCCACAGTTGTAGCAAATGTACTCACGTGCTAGCCTTTGTCCTTCTTGTCTATTTCATTCATTTCCTGGCTAGGGAGCCCTTACACCTTGAACCAGATTGATGGACAAGCTCTCTAGTTGATTTGTGATTTGTTGAAGTAATTCTTGTTGAGAGGACTCTTGGTCTGTTTCTCTTGTCCCTGCTACTACCCTTGCCGTAGGTTGAGCTAGCGGTGGAGGCTCCATTCCCCCTTGTAGTTGAGCTTGGAATTTTAATTTCCTATCCTTCTCCCTTGCATAAGTCATAGCTTTATCAAAGGTATCTGGGAATTTACCTTTTACCTTTTCTCGAAGGATAGGTAAAGCCCTGCCAGGAAACAGTCCTTCTTTAGGCATGCTGGCGCCCTTTCTCCTTCACCTAGTGATGCACACCATTTCTCCCACAGGTTGGAAAAATTTCCTTCATAGCTTCTATAGTCATTGGGTGATGTTTGGCGTAGCTCTAAGAGCTGTTTCCATATCTCCTCTGGAGGCTCATGGCGGCGAAATTCTTCGATGAAGGCCATCTTTAAGGACTCCCAATCTCTTCTTTCTTCAGGTGCCAAAGTTTGATACCATAATTTTGCACCTTCCCTCAAGACCAAAGGAAAGGCCCTTAACTTAGTAGCTTCGTCATCCCTTCCCGATACCAGAAAGGCCATTTCTAAATTATCCAAAAAGTCTGGAGAGACCTCCCCAGGCTTACCATAAAAATTAGGGAAGGCCATAAGTGAGAGAGTAAACAATTACACAAACAGCTCCAATTTATTTTAAAATAGAGTATGGTAATTACAATTTGGAGCTTTAGCACAACTTAGCTCAAAATAGGATGAAGATCGACACATCAAAGGAATGGTAATAGTCTAGTAAGGGTAGAATGACAGGATGAGGAGAGCGCAAGATTTCCCCAAGTCTCTCGGCTCCAAACAACAGGGCTATTCTTTGCTGATAAAAGATTTTTCTATCAATACAAATATTCACACGGATATGACGCACAAAATGGAAAGGAAACATGCGGGGATCATCATTCTCATTATTGGCATCCATACTTACACACAAGAGCCTAGCTTAGTTGCACCACCTTGGGACCAATGAGCGTGATCATCCACAGAAGGTTAGCATCTCGGATCACTTCTACTCTTCCTGATGCATCTGTGAAGACGTAAGGCGTGATGGCAACACTTTGTACAATGCTGAGCCTTTTAGCAAGCAACAATTGGATGCTATTACCATAATCAGCATGACGAATGAAAGTGACACCATTAATGTGCAACACATCATCAACTAAGATAGTTTCCTTAGATTGAGATAACTTCTTTAAAATTAGCAGCAAAGGTAGGGCAGGGAGGCTTTTCACCCGGTCTCCAAAGCACTTTGGACACTATCCAAAGTGATCTTCACGCGGACAGGAGGTTGGCTTGGGATTGGTGGTGTCTGGATTCACAAAGTGCACTGGGAGCACTCGCAGACGGGCGGAAATCTTGTAGGCAAGCCTTCGCCTCTTTGCTTCAGGAGGATTTAGGGGTGAGAGTCGTGGTTGCAAGTTGGAGGTTGAAGTTGGTTGCTCACTAGCCTTTTTCTTGCCTGTAGTGGTCATGTAATCCCTTATTAATGAGATTAAGCCAAATGTTACCTTACGCTTGAGCACGCGCTGCGGCATTGGGCCACTTAGGTGTAGAGGTGATCTTCCTCCTCTTAGTCGGCTCCTCAGGAAAGAGAGGTCTGGTGATGCTTTCTCTTCCCTTAATGTGTGTCACAGTACCTTCGTGTATGTTGATGTAGAATATTTCAATCTCGTGTGCGTTGGAGGTTTCTGGAGCACTCATAGGTTGAGAGGAGAGGTATATCAAGCTCTTCTTCTTACTCTCCTTCGTTGGCGACGATCACGAACAAGGCATGTAGAAGAACTTACTTCTTGAATTTCAATGACACTTCAACCTGGTAACAAGACCTCGACGAAAGCTTTTAAGGCCTCTAAAGCCTCCTCCTCTTCTGTTCTCCAATTTGCAAACTCCTCACGCCATTCGTCCATGTTGTAGATTGCACATCTTCATTGCTTGTGGACTGAAGGTCTGTGTAGCCCTCCTATGTGGGGGCACCAAAATGATAGCGGGAAAAAGAGCAGTGCAATCGGGTGGCCTCTGTACTTGTGCACACTCCACAAACCACACCTCATGCAAACAAGCAAAGAACAAAACAAAGGGGGCACCACCCTAAATTAAGAGGTTTAGGGACCTCACACATAGTGCACATAGGCAAGTGAGACTTCTGGCATTATGATGGCATCAAAACATATGGCAAAACACATAGAAACGAAGCTTAGGGACCTTATGTAGCATATATATACACAAGACATCAGCTTAACAATACAACGGCATCTGATCATACATAACAAGGATATAGAGAAGCAAGCCAAGGATGGCATAATCCCTTGTCAAAAACAATCAACCCAGCAAGTAGGTATGATCCTAGTAGCAACACATCAATACCTTAGAGAATGATGGCGAGGATGGTGGCCATAGAGCATGAGAGAAGACTCCTTATTTAGGTTTTAGGGCTAGTAATGTAGCATACTAGAGAGAGAGAGAGAGAGGGAGAGAGAGTAGAGCTCCATCCATAGCTCCTTGTTGTGAGCAATGTCATCATAGCTTCGTTGCTTGGTGAAGTGAGTGAAGTGTTGGTTTTGAGTGAGAGAAGGCCTCCTTATATAGGTTTCTAAGAGGGTTTAGGATTAGGGATAAACATGCTTAAATCCGCTGATTGGGGTTAATTTTTGCTTAGGGTGGTCAACAGATTGAGGTCACCTGATATGTCACCATCAAGATATTCTCTAGAGTGATGTGAGAGGGGAGGGTAAATGCTGATTTTTCTGATTGTGACACATGGGGATAAGGCCTTGACCAGCATTTAAGAGCAGGTAAGGTGGCTGTTGAAACTGGAGGTTCTGCACATATAAGGGGGGGACCTACGGGGGGGGGGGGGGGGGGGGGGTGGCAGCTGGGTCCTCCAGAATATCAAATTCTCAAAAAATCCTCAACCATGGCTTCTTTGGACATGTGTTCTTTGAAAAAATCAGCATGTCTCTTTTCAACTCAAAAGTCTTTATCCCTGTCGACTCACCTTTACCATAAGATTTTCTCCTTTTCTCCTCCTGTAACTGCATTGTTGATGCCCAATCACTGCTTCTAGTAACAGTGAACTGTTACCTACCAAATACTTATGGTGCAGTAAAAAATATTTACCATGGGTAAAAAAAGTTACTGTAGGTAAAAAGTGATTTGTGTTTACCATGTAGGTGAAAAATATTTATTGTGGGTAAAAAATATTTACTGTCGGTAAAAAAGTGAAAACGGAGTATGCTGTGCTGTGAGTCCACACGAACATCCTCGTGTAAATTTCACTAGAAATTCACACCTAGAATGGGCTATTCTGTAAGATATAGGTTGTAGGCATGCATAAGAGCTCGTTCCCACGTATCTTCTGTCCATGGCACTTTTTACTCTTTGGTGCTTGTGAAGTAGATTTTTCTTCTCTTTCGAGATCCCATGGACTAGAGTATCCTCATCTCCCCAACAACTGACTGTGCCTTTATTGCATCTTCAGAAGGGGTCCTAAAAACCATGCATCATGTTGTTTGCTTCCTAGCCGCTGAAGCTAGGTGGTGCCCCTGTTTGCTTTACCATGTCAGGCTCGAGATGCTCCATTCGGTCCCCAGTGTTTTAGAGGCCGTCGGGGGTTCGGGGTTCGCTTTGTTCCCGTCATTTGGTGCCCCCACTGAGGATCTTTTCATGAAACCCTTGAGTTTACAAGACTGAAACCCCTAAACTATTGTGAATGGATGAATGGCTAGCAGGATTTTCTAATTGTACGACAGAAGAAGAAGAGCTCGAAGCACAACTAGACGAACTCCGCATCTCCATCGAAGCTCGAGTGCTAGGCGTAACGGTAATCGATTTGCAGTGGGAGAGTCAACCAACACGCCAAACCCAGTGGATATACATAGGCCAAGTGCCAAGAAGAAGAAGGAGAAGGTCGAAACCATGTCCGCAACCTACAACCAACCCACAACAACAAAATGGAAGGAGCTTTACACAATAGAGAATCAACACTATTCTACTTTGAGAATCGGGTAACTCAAGTCAGCAAGGTAATTATCACAGTCAGTTTTCAAGTGGCACCTGATACTGCAGCACAGATAACGGAATCATTGTCTCACACTCTCACTAGAGAAACTAGGGATCTACTGAGTTTGTTTCAGGAAAGAACACCACCCTCTCCCACAAGCTTGGACAGTGACTAAGCACCTCTAAGCTTCACATGAATCAGTACAACCTACCTCAAGACAGATCACACATACCAACACGTGTACGCTCAATCAAGGTAATACTGGATTTGAAGGCTCACTACCAGCACGTCATTGAAACCATGCTAGGTGGGGAGCGATTTTTTGAGGTTCTGGCATCAGATCAACCATTTGTCTTACCTTTGGTACAAGGCAATGTAAGGGGGGGACCTACGGGGGGTCCTAGTATAAGAGGGTATACACGCCTCCTTGTAAATAAGAAAAAACTTTTGCAAGTTAAGCAGTGTGACTTTCTAGCTCTCTCTCAGTAATCATGGCAAGTGTAGCATTTCCAACATTTAAAGGAAAGAAGGGGGAGGATTTGGTAACAGACTTCCTAGATGACTTTGAAGTAGCATGTGTAGTGAGCAACAAAGATACAAATGAATCCCGGGTTAGAATCTTTAAGCATCTCATGAAGCTAGAAGCTAGATCATGGTACAATGCACTTCCACAAGCAACCAAGGATGACTGGGAACTCTTAAAAACCGCTTTTAAGAGGCACTTTGGAGGAGGTACCACTTCAGAAAAGTTGTGGGACAAGTTGAGAGACTTGAAGCAGGAGGGTCTTTTAGAATATGCCACCTATGAGTCCAAATTTGTGGATTTGTGGGAAAGGTGGGTTGAGTCACTGGCAAGGAGGGAAGCTGCACCCGATTTCCTAAAAAAAGATCGGTTCACGCATGGCTTATGGCCGCTTCTCAAGGAGAAGGTGAAAGGTAGACTCCCGGCTACGTACGAGTTAGCCGTTGAGATTGCTCGCCTTAAGGACAAGAATCTGCGAATGAAAGCCAAAGAAACCGAGTCAATAGAAGCAGGAACATCACGTCGACCAGCAACTACGACAACCACCATTCCACCACCACCACCGGCTCTTGGGGTAAGAGATGACCAGCAAGATATGTTGGCCCATATTACTGACCAACTGCAGAATTTGTCTGTCCACTTAATACAGCAAGGGAGGAGCCAAGAAAGAGATCAAGACCCTGGAAGAGCATGACGACAAAATAGGGAGTATCATTGCTACAACTACGGAGAAGACGGTCACGGTATGTACTACTCTCCCAAACCACGACAAAACTATAATAGAGGAGGTAGGAGGAACCAATTGTCACCCCCTAGATAAAGAACACCCCCACCTCGAGCACCACCCCCACCAACACAAATTCTACGTCCACCCCAGACACCACTACAAGCATCCATCCCACCTCTTCCACCAGTCGCACCACCTGATCGCCCTATAAACATCATAAGGCTAGAAGAGAAAGAAAAAGCCATAGTAGTGGATCCACCCAGAGCAAAGGAGAGGGACAAGGGTAAGGAGAAGGTAACCTTTTTAGAACCACTTGAAGCCATGACTGTGAAAAGAGCTAGGAGGGAGAAAGCTACACAATCAGATGATGAGAGAAGCATGAGAGGAGAAACTAGCAAGAGGCCATGCAGGCCACGACGAAAATTGGCCATCACCGACTTCCAGCTAGGGGAAAGTTCTAAGCCCTATGATCTAACATTGGATGTGGCAGAGCAAGGACGAAAGATTACATGGCCACAGCTGCTACATCTTGTACCTAAAGTAAGGCGACAATGGTCTAAAATGGTAAGTATAAGACACTCCAAAACAAAGGTAGCCGGAGCAATTTCGGGATGCAACAACAGGTTATATGTAAAAAAGAGACTCAAGTAAATCTCATGGAAGAGTTTCATGAGAGTCTATGGGCTGGACACAGAGGTGTGTGGGCAACCTTCTCTAAGTTGAAAGAAAAATACTAGTGGAAGGGTATGTATAAAGATGTATCTCAGTTTGTAGAGTCGTGTGTAACTTGTCAAATGCATTCAAATGTCCGACATCGGGACGGATTGCACCCTACATATCCACTAGCCATGCACTATAAATGGGTTGTGGATCTAGTCACAATGCCTTTAGGACTCTGGCAAATGAGATACTTGGTTCTTGCATGAGAGGACCTGACTAATCAGGTTGAAGGAAGAGCATTAAGAGCTAAAACCACAGAAGCTGTGTGCAAATTCCTTCTTGATGAGGTGATTTGCCATTATGGTTGTGTGGGAAAAATCATTGCAGATAGAGGTGAACTGGATGCCGAAGAAGCAAGGGAGTTATTTTCTAGATTAGGAATCAAGCTTTCTCTTACTACAGCTTACAACCCTGAAGGCAATGGAAAGAGTGAAAGAGGGCATCCTCCTATCATCAAAGCTTTGGCCAAGGCTTGTGAAGGAAGAGTTGGTAAGTGCCCAAAACTGTTACCATATGCTTTATGGGCTGATTGTACAGCACATAGCTCAGTAACTGCCTACATGCCTACGGAGCTAATGTATGGTCAAAAGCTAGTGATGTCGATTGAAGATACAATTCCCACATGGAATGTACTACCTTGGCAAGAGGGGCTTAGCAGGGAAGATCTCCTTGCACTGCGTATAAGGTAGCAAGAGAGAAGACCTGGAGACATTGAAGCTGCAAAAGAACGACTCAAAAATGCAAGGTTGAAAAACAAGAACTACTTTGATAAACGACATCGACTCAGGAGCAAAGCAATTGACAAAGGTGACTGGGTTTTGGTGTATGATAGTAGCCTTGATAACCAGCACACAGTCATGCGTAAGTTTTCAAAAAGATGGTTTGGACCGTATGTAGTAATGCATGTGCATGAAAATGATACTTACAGCTTGTCTGAACTAGATGGTACAGAAGTAAAGATTTCCATTGCAGGAAAAAGGATAAAAATGTTTAACAAAAGAGGAGACAATGATCCAGAAGATGTTGATGAGGAAGAAGAGCAAACCATAGGTAAAGATCAAAGTGAAGATGAAGCTTTAGAATCATCCAGTGAAGAAGAAAGCAAGGAAGATGTACAAGAGGGCTGATCTTACAAAGAAATATTGTGGCACATACCGGAGGATGTGTAGGTTTAGAGGGGGTGGATGTCGTGTAGTGACACATATATAGTGGGAACGCATGCTACAAGATCTATCTTGTAATTTTGTAGATACATAATTATCTTTCCTATAATGTACATATACATATTTAAGTATAATAATAAGCCTTCTATCTCATCCTATTATTTTTCTCAAGGGTAACCTATTCTTACTTTACCATCCGAAAATACTATGGGAAAAGCATCAATAGCTCCACCTCTTTAACTTGGGGCAAAAAGCATTGATTCTTTATTTCTACTATCTCATTATCATCTCACACCCTAACTAGATCCTATATCTAGGGTAAACTCCAATATATATATATTCTATGAATTTTTCATATTTTTTTATATTTCTTTTTAAATAGCTACTAGGAGGGAATCAAATCCTAGTGGGACACTAGGTGGCATGATTTCAAAGATACACTTATTTTAATGCATTATTGCAAGCATGATTACAAAACTTTGTCAAGGAGCAATGTCATGCTTTCATATGGCATGAGGTGTCCTTTGGAATCAAACGAAAGTTCAGGCTAAGGGGACCACAGGAAGACTTTTGCTGCCAGAAATGGATCCTATTTTGATGAATTTTTTACACAAGGTTCCAATCCGAATTGGAAAACAATTTTAAAATGAAAATCGTAGCTAATGAGCTGAATTTTCAGCCCATATTTTTACTTTTTTAGTTGGAGCTACGATTGAGGAGATATGATCAAAATACTGGACCCCAGTCTGCCCACATCATGCAGGGACAGCTTATTTCCAACTTTTCCAATTCCTGTTCACACTGGCTCCTCTCTTCTTGTGTAAACCCTTGGGGGTTCCCTTCACCTATAAAAGGGGACCTTTTCTTCCTTGAAAATAACTCAAGCATTCAATCCATTGATGAGAGGAATTCTTGAGAGAGAGTAGTAATGCCTAATTGTACATAGCCATTAACATAAGCCTAAGCCTACACTTTCTCCTAGAAGAAGACTAGCCATTCTTGCAACAAGCTAACCTTGGAAGATCAACTCTAATCAAAGAAGGTCTTGAATTTGATGTATCAATCAAAGTGGAATTATCCACTCTTCTTCTCTATCCATCAATAATGGTGCCGAAGGGTTTGTCAAGTAAGATGTGTTCTACATTGATGTTTTCTTGATTTCTTGTTGTTTTCATTTTCATCTCTAATCCAAAAAATATATATATGTATCTAATCTCATATCCTTAACCAAACCTATCTCTCTCACTCTTAGTAATTCATCCTCTCTACAAATTTTAGGTTCTCCTTGCTATAGGTACATCTCTCCCCGCAGTATCCTTATTGCCTACGGGCAAGAATAAGGCTTGGGAGGGAATCTTCTCATCTCTTCACTTTTCTCATATCTACATTTTTCTCATATCTACATTTCTCACATACTATCCTTAGATGAATAACCCACACGATGATCATTTCTATCGCTTTCACTTTGTACGATCTATTAGAATTAACGTATGGATTAGCCATAAAATACACTTTCAACAACATATGGTGTTTCTCTTCGGCCCTGAAAGGCTCAATGAAATACTTCTATCACGGGATCCCATCATACTACCTCTCATAGACTATAATTTTTCTTTTAATGTAAGCGTAGTTATCTTGCTATGAACCAAGAGGATTTGTACACACAATTAATCCCAATCACTAGACAAAATATATATATTATGGTAAGCACAAAACTACAATTCCAAAGAACAATTCGTAGCCTATTTGGTCAGCCAAGATTGAATGCCATTAACTCATCTATTCACCCTTTCATACTACCCATGATACGATATGGCCATAGCCTTGATGTTTTCATCTTTGTGTTGTTTTGACACTCTCTTTTGTGTTCTTTCTTTGTGTGTGTGAGTGCAAGAGAGAAAGAGTCTGTCTTCTTTGATTGCACTTCTTTCCAAACCCTATTCTTCATGGAATCTATGGTTTAACTCCTTCATATAGTTTTTGTTGAGTTCTCTCACAAACTCTCACAGCCCTAAGCCCGGTGTTTTCCTGGCAAGATCGTAAATTTCTCGACAACGGGACGAACGATCGTGATATTTGTACCTCTCCTGAATGCTGTGAAAGTGATAGGATATGTTCCTGATCATCCCCTGTAGGTCCCCTTCAAGTTTCGTGCGATTCCGATATGATTTGCATGGTGAACGGGCGTGATGATTGTAGTGCTATGTAGAAGGACATAAACGGGCATGATGACTGTAGTGCTATGTAAAAGGACATAGGCAGGTTACTTGGTTTTAGTGCGATTGATTTGCTTGTAGAGTTAGTAGTTTCATCTCTTCAAGTTCACTTCATTAGGGTTGACATCCTAGTGAGTTTTCATGCCTCATCCGAGTCACTTCTCCTGTATCGATAATTTTATGTTGATGCTTGAGAGCTATGCTATGGACGTCCGTCGTGGCGACCCGCAAACATTGGCACCATTTCCGGGGAATGAATCTTAGGTGATGAGTGATCGAGTGCGTATTCAGAGTTTTCTTATTGTTCCAAAAGATAATTTCCATTCCATTTACATTTCAATGAAGCATCTAGACACGGGTTTAGTGCTTAGTGGAGTCTAGGGTCGGTGGACTGGCTAGATCTACTCTTGAGAGATATAAGGAGTTGTGAGTGAGGTTGCTTTAATTATTTTTTCTCTTCAAATTTCTTTGTATTGATTGAGTACTGATCCATCATCCGTTTTTTATCCTGTTTGTTTTGTTTGATTCATTTTCTTATGTTCTTTCATTTCTGTACTTAGGAGTAGGATAAATAAATCACATTCTAGTTAGATTTGGGGCAAAAGTCAGAGCCAAAAAAGCAAAAAAACCATAACTTTGGCAAAAGGACCATAAGACTCTGAAATTAGAAAATCTGACCAAACAGAGCTGAAATTGATTCAAATCACAAAGTGGTAGCACCAAACACTAGGAAATACTTTTCAGAGAGAGCCTGTAAAATTTCATCAGATTTGGCTCTGGTACTACGATCACGATTGGTGTACCTCAGTGTCAAAATTGTACAAGATGTGACATGTGCCTTCCTGATAAGATTCTAAACAAGTTTGCCTACAGCAACCACACCCAAAAACATCAAAAATCAAGGAAATCAGGCCACTTAGGTAAAACTAGCCTGACAGACCTAGAAACTGTAAAATCTTGACTATTGGTGATCCAAATGCAAAAAGACTTGGGGGATAGCCTTAAAACATCAGTGTCTACAAGCATGCCAAATTTGGTCTAATTTGGGCTCCAAACTACGATCGCGATCAGTGTACCTAAGTGCCAGATTTTGGCCAGATTTCATATGTGGGATCCTCAGGTGTATACAAACATAAAAGTCTAAAGGACCTAGAGCCAGAATATCAAAATACCTGTCAAACCATCTGAATACAGATCCAAGTCAAAAATTGCTAAATTGGCATAGAAATTGACTTTCAGTAGACTAAAACACATCAAAACTGGGAAGAAACCATGCAGAGGGATAGCCTGTGCATAGGACAAACCTAGTTATCTCTCAAATCCCAAATCAAATATCAAAATCAAGTCAAATTGACAGATTCAGGAAAATCAGGCACTTCAGACCAAGAAACTGCAAATTCTTGACTTTTTTGAGTCCAAATACAAAAGTGTCTGGCAGGTAGTCTTATGATAGCCTAGTGAACAAGCTGGTGAAGTTTCATCCAATTTGGGCTCCAAACTACAATCGCGATCGGTGTACCTCAGTGCGAGATTTTGACCAGACTTTACCCACACATACACCTAGGTTATATAAGATACGAGGAGTTTTCAAAATTCAAAAAAAGTCACCAAAATAGCCAAAAACAGTAGACAGTCAGGAAACCACTGCAGCAGATAAAGATTTGGTGAAAACATGACTTTTTCTTATCCAAATTCCAAAAGATTTTGGGAGTAGACTGTACACATCATTGTCTACCATATCCACAAGTTTCATCCAATTTGGGCTCCAAAGTACGATTGCGATCGGTGTACCATAGTGACATTTTGAGTTGAGACTTGGTGAGCAGGTAGCTGATGACTAGACAAACAAATTTCTCAAAAGAACCAAGGTCAAAAAACCAAAAGACAGTTGTCAAATAGGGCAAACACTGATCATTGATCCTTCAGACCAAAATTTTGAGAAAATTCAAGTTTTTGTGATCCAAATGCAAAATGGATTTGGGAATAGACTAATCATACCCATGTCTATCAACTCCTAAAATTTCATGCAAAAAGGAGCTAGAACTACGATCACGATCGGTGTACCCCAGTGAAATTTTGGATTTAAAATTTATGAGTAGGTAGATGACATCTAGTGCAACATATTTTCCAAAAGGAGCAAGGTCAAAAAAGAAAAAGAAAGTGGTCAAAAGTCCCAGTTACACAATCAGGCCAATAACTGCAAAACCACCTGGGATTTGGGTTTTCGTTGGTCAAAACATCTCCAAATTCAAAAATACAAAGACACTTGGTATCAAGACATCAAGGGCTAGCTACTGTGAAAAAATCTTCCAAATCTGTGACATGGGGTCAACGATTGTGATCGGTGTACCTCTACATAGTGAGAGTATTTGACTTCATAAGTTTGTAGACCTACTTGAGTACATCCAAATATCAAGTTTGAGTGAAAAATACCCTCTGGAAGCCAAGATACAAGCCAAAGTTCCTGTGTTCTGGTCCTAAGACTGTTTTGAGTGTTGTTTCAAGTGTAGTTCACTAAAATTGCTCTAACTTTTGATAGACAACTCCAAATTGAGTCAGGTATAGCTAGGAATAAAGCTTGCGTGCAATAGCACACACCTAGACTTTTAGGGTACCTAGAACAAATTTCCATAGAGTTGAATTCCAAAATTTTTCTAGAGCTGAATTTTTCTAGGTTTCCTAATTCCAAACTTTTAGGGTACCCAGAACCAATTTCCATAGACCAGAAAAAGTCACAAATTCCTTACTATTGTTTCTACTATGCCAAGTATTGTAGGTGTCATTGAAGTATGTTGAATCTTCTTCTTCGGGATGGTCAGGTTGCTCTTCGACTCCTAACGTGACGTCCCAAAGTTGCAGTTGCGTGAGGTAGAGGTCCCTCCGAATCTTCCACACTTGGTAGTTTGTGCCTTTAAGCTTGTTGATAATGTAGCGGGCCTTGTAGGTGGATGCGGAAGATGAAGAAGCTAACTCGGCCATCTTTTGAGATTCCGGATTCCTTGAAAGGAATGGAGAGTGAGGCTTCGAGTGTGGGCTAGAGAGATGGAATACTCTTAGCGCAATTAGAAAAACTAATCTTAAGTTCTATCTCTTTGATACCATGTGAGAACTTAGAGATCAAGTTAAATGTGATTAATATCATTGTTAATTAATATGCTAATGTCAAGACATAAGAGAGTGCAAGATAGAAATAGAGCAATGACAATAGATTGCACTTGAATGGAGAAAGAACACCTTGTTACAAATGAGGGCATCTAATTGGATTTATATACAAGTTGAGGGAGTGAGGATTATCCATCACATGTGAATTATAGGTTGGTGGGAATAGACACATGTTGAGACTTACATAGGTGGAAGGGGTCCATGTGGGAATTAGGTGTAAGGACTTTGGGAATAGAGGTAGGTGGAAAGATGTCCACACTTAATAAAGTAATAAGTTACTTTTACAAAAATTGGCAAGATCCCATAATTGATGGTCTACACGGAGGAAGTTGGGCCAGGGAACAAACACCAAATGCATGTAGTAGCCAACAAAAATACTCTTGCAGTAGACCCACTTGAAAGGTTGTACTTCAAAATGCGATGTGGGTGGACGAAATTATAGGCTCATTTAGTAACGTTATCGCCTCCAACACTCACTCATGTGAATTTGTGACAACATTGCAGTTGCCCTAGTAACACATACATTGGCTCCCTACGATGACTTGGATGTGGAGCCCATGGTGTCACAGATGACTACTACACTAGATGACACCGCACCATTGGTTGTTATGGAAAATTACCTAAAAAGTTACCTTCTCCAAGTTTGATATCTTGGGATGTATAGCAATTTTCACAAGAAGATAATGAGGCAAGGGAGAGGCATCACCGCTTTGTTAAGTGCTACTTACTTTGTTGCATGCGAACTCTCCTTTCACCTCAATGATGGTAAGCCACCTCCTCACTCTCAGTTTGGTCCTAGTTAGACGAGGTGATGAAGATGATAGCAATGCCTATCTATAATGAGATAACATTGTTGTGCTATATTTGGCTGAAGTGCAAGGTCAAAAATATATGGCTTGAGAGGTGCTTTTGACCTAGTGTCCTATCTCCATCACTAGAGTCAAGCTAGAGGAAACATAAGTCCACGACAACTTAAAGGTAATGACTTCTTCTTGTACAACTCCAATACTTGAAACAAAAAGGTAACTCCAACACTGGAGTAGAAGCATAAGTCCCTCTTGAACACTGGAGAAGAAAACAAGTATATGGGGGAAGGGCACGTTCCCTACGGTTTATAAAAATTGGGTGAGGATGGTGCCACCTCCCCGCCATACTGACGTATGTTTTTTATTTATTTTTTGGGCATAAGCATCCTATGCACATAATGCATAGGAGCATCCTATGCACATAATGCATCTCTATAATGCATTTACAAATTGTTATTCCGTAACTACTTTTGCTTAAAACATCAACTTACTCCTAATTTCAATCTTGTGGCGAGGTCGTCGAAGTTTTGATGCAGCTTCAAGAAGCTAGGCCACAGAGCCTTGAGCACAAGAAACAATACGACAATCAAGGTACACTGACACTCCACTCTTACAATTAGTTTCAAGGTACACTTAAAAACCCCTATGAAACCAATCAAGGCACACTAGTTTGGACACTCATTTTGATGGTTGCACATATTGTAGTGTGGTGGGTCCAAATCCTTCCTTACTAAGGCCCATGTCACACAAATCCGTTGGGATGTGAGTGTAGTTGAATTGGCCCAATCACGAGCACCGCCCTTATTTTTCATGTCACAACGGCAGTGGCCTTCCCTCCAATCTGCAAGCCTTGCATGCCAAGTCATGGATGCATAGAAAGCAATTTCATCCGACGGGTAGTACCCAACCTCCACTCGTCAAATGCATAAAGCAGCTCATTCATTGGTCTTGGCCCAGCTCTTAGTCAGACATCGCTTGCAAGTCCACCGCTGCTTGTGGCTAAGGGTGATCTCTGTGCAGGCAGAGCTCCGAAGGCCATCCGGTCACATCGAGACACAAGATTCTCTCCTTTCTTTCCACTGAATGTGGGGAAAGAAACGCTTGCCATGGTGGTGACTCAGGAAATTACAAACCTTTTTTCTTTTTTTTTCTTTTACATCAACAGTAGCGGCTCATAGCGGCTTTTTACAGGGGTGGGTGGATAGGTTAAAACATGATAAAAATAAATATATTAAAGGAATGATGGTAATCTAATATGGGGAGAATGATAGGGTTCGGAGAATTGAGGATTTCTCCTAGTACCGCCGCACTGAATAGGTATACGATCTTCTCTTGGTAGAAGACTTTCCTATGTACATAGATATTCACATGCATATGCTGCAGGAATCTGAATGGGAATGCCGTCGGCCCGTTTTCCATCATGCACAGAGGGTGGAATACTTACTTATACTCTTACCGTGCCAGTGTTGATGAGTCGGCACATCCACAAGAGGTCATCGCCTTTCATGGGCTCCACCTTTCCTTCGTTGCTCAGCACGTACGGGGTGATGGCGACGCGTCTGATCACTCCCAGCCTCTTGGCTAACAACAATTGGAGGTAATTTCCATAATCAGCGTGTTGAATGAATTCTACTCCATTCAGCTGCAACTCGTCTCCAGCCCACTGGGTTTCTCTCGTGGTAGAGAGATTCCTCAGGATAAGTTGTACAGGGAGAGGAGGAAGGTCCTCCACTCACTTCCCAAAATAGCGAGAGCAGAAGCCGAACCACTCTTCTGTAGGACATGGGAATCTTCTTACCACTTCTTCTTCCGGATTGTCGAAGTGAATTGGTAGCACTCGCATGCAGCGTGCAAATCGGTAGGTGACCTTCCGCCGCTTAGCTTCGGATGACTTCTTCCTTGACAAAGTGGGTACAACCCAGCTTTTTGAGCTTGAAGCACTTGCTTGGCCAGATGCTTCTCCCTTCGGGGTCATGTGTTTCCAGACTGGCTTATCTTCTCCTTGCCTTTGGCTCGAGCAGCCCCTTTAGGCCACTTTGGAGTTATATCTTTGATTGTAGTTTCTTTAGGGAAAAGAGGTCTCACCGTTTGCTTCCCTTCCTTGACATGAATGATTTCTTCGCGATGAATGTCGATGTAGATGACTTCAGCCCTTTCGCTGCCTTTGTTGCTGGCACTCATTGACAGTGTGCCTTGGTTGACAACAGTGATGGCACTTCACCAATCTCCCACCTGATGCTTTCAATTTATAGTTAGAACGAACGACACGAGATAGAGAAATTACCTCTTGAATGCTGATGACACCGCAGCCTGGCAATAGCACCTCAATGAAGGCGGCTAGTGCCTCCTTTGTCTCCTCTCCTTCCGTCCTCCAGTTACAAAATTCCTTCAGCCATTCGTCCATGATTGATAGTGGGCTTCACTTTCAGCATTGTAAACTGAAGGGTCTTAGAAAAGCCCTCCTCAATGGGGGAACCAAATGATGATGGCCTCTAAAACGTTGGGGGCCGAATGGCACGCCTCGAGCCTGCCCAGGATAAAGTGAATAGGGGGCACCACCTAGCTTTGAGCGGCTAGGACGCAAACCACGATGATATGAACACCGCAAACTTACAAACTGAGAGAGAGAGAGAGAGAGAGAGAGAGAGAGAGAGAGAGAGAGAGAGAGAGAGAGAGAGGGAGAAAGAGGAAGAGAGAGATTTTTGCAAATGATGAAAACCCTCGGGGGTATGAGGGTGAAATATTTCTACAATATTTACAAAGTGGCATGCCGTGGTGGTAGAGAGGTAGGGAGAGGAGGTGGTGCAACCTACTTGGTGTGTTCTCTAAGACGACTCAATGATTGTGAATACTTACTATCAAGAGCGTGAATACGTGTGCGCATCGACCATTGGAGTCGAGAGATGGATGTGGTTCCCTTCGCATGGTGCAATTTCCAAGGAAAACCCAACACTCAAAACCCCCTCCCCGTGATGGTGATAGTGTCAATCCTTCCCACTACACTCTACCAAATGCTTGGCGCCTTATGAATTGCCCCCCCACCGATAGTGACCTCTCAGTGCCAATTTATAGGTGTTGGCTGCTTGGATTATGGTAATCCCAGTGTGGTTAGGGTAAGCTTAATCAGGGAGACAAAGCAAGTGGTGGGCCCGGTGTGGTTGACCCTTGCTTTGTTTTGGGACATTATTAAAAGATGGGAATCTCTAGGTGGGCCTTTGTGACCATCACCTAGAGAGAGGATATTTACAAAAAATGGAAATTTACAATGGCTCGGGTGAAAACAGAAGATAATGATGAAAATAACCTATAAATTATTGGGATGGCATCGTGTTGCGTGTTGCCGGCGAATGGTGTGCTTCCGGTGCGTCGATGTCGAGCGTACTTCTTTTCGGAATTGGCCGGGGCATGCCTCCGATGCATTTTCTCTTTTTGTTGTTGGCGGCGTGTGCTTTGGATCCTTCTTCTTTATTCATCGATGTCGTAGTCGTTTTTCCTTTGTATTTATGGTGTGATGCGTATAGGCGTGTGTGTGTATGTATTCGTGCATGAGGGCGGGTGTGTGTGTATGTATATGTATGTGTGTGCGCAAAAATGTGCGTGGGAAGGAGCTTTATATATATATAATATATATATATATATATTTTTTTTTAATTTTTTGCTTTTTTTTTTCGTTGATGGCGGACGACCGGCTGCCTGCTTTTTGCTCCGTGAGGTGAATGTGGGTGGGAATGAGGGTGGGGGTAGAGAGAGAGCGTGAGTGTGTGTGCGGTGTGTGTGTGTGCGTATGGTGTGTGTGTGTGTGTGGAAGCAGTCTGCTACGGTGCGTGAGTGCCCGGGTGGGAGAGAGGAAGGGTGCTATTGTGGGCTCGTGCACAGCGCCAAAGGGGAGAGGGGGGGGGGGGGGTGAGGGGGTGTGTGTGTGTGTATGGTGAGAGAGAGAGAGAGGGAGGCTCTACTGCCACTGTCCATGAGAAGGAGAGAGAGAGAGAGAGAGAGAGAGAGAGAGAGAGAGAGAGAGAGAGAGAGAGAACTTTTGCGTAGCCTGAGCGCCCGAGTGGGAGAGAGAGGGTGTTGTCCGCGCTGGGTTGAGAGAGAGAGATTGTGAGGGAGAGGGAGCGGTGAGGTGTGTGGATAAGAGAGAGAGAGAGAGAGAGAGAGAGAGAGAGAGAGAGAGAGAGAGAGAGAGAGAGAGAGAGAGAGAGGGAATAGAGGGAGGAGGGCTGTGCCTTGTGGGCCACCGAACAAGAGAGTGAAGGAAGGGGGGGGGGGGGGGTTTGGCAATGGAGTGGGGTAGGGGAGATGTGTGGGCGAGAGAGAAAGGGGGGGAGAGGTTCTATTGTCTTGCATTGTAGCTTGAGGACGAGAGGGGGAAGCAAGTCAATGGGTGGGAGTGAGGGAATATATCAGCGGGCCAAGGGGGGGGAATGAGGCCGAGGGGAGGGTGAGGCGAGCGAGTGGGGAAGACGGAGGAGGGGTCGGGGATAGAATATTAGCGGGCCAGGGGGGGGGGGGGGGTAGTGAGAGTGGGGTTGGGCGGAAAAATGTAAGGGGGGAATGTAAAGGGTAAGTGTAAGAATACGGGAGAGCGGAGGGGGGGGTTTCCATTCGGCTCACACAGAGGGAGCACCAGAGAGGGGGTCGGGGGGGTTTCTGCTCAAATCTTACGCCTAGCCGCGGGGGGGGGGGGGGTAAAATAAGTTTTTTTTTTCTTTTTTTTCTTTGATTTTCAAAAGTCGGCTATCAATGCTTCTCTCCAAATCATACCCTCTCATTCTTTCAAGAACAATCTCTGAAGAGTGGGGTAATGAGTGCGCTCTTTAGCCCTTAAGGTTCTATACCAGTCTCCCGCCGTTCCACTTAAGGTAAAACTAAAAGGATTACAACTATTTAGCTCGTTGTATTCTGCTAAGGAGTCACAAATATATTCAAACACCTCAGCATGCTTCCTAGCATCCTCACCACCATTAAATTTTTGTGTTAGCTTTGCTACTTGGATTGCTTTAATTCTAGGCTCCCTATCAAGTGCATTACGCATATTTTGTGCAATAGAGTGCCCAATGATATGAGCAAAGTCAGTCAAATCACCCACATGAGCAGGTAAGGCCAGTGGGGGCACTAGTGGCATCAGAGGTGGAGCAGGGGTTGGCATTGCCCTTGGCATATGCACAGTCGATGCAGGATGTGACATGTGGCTGGGAAGAACCCCAATTGAATAAGGACTAGTATAATACACTCTCAGAGAATATGCCATTGATATCATTGGGGGTGGAGGAGTCACATTAACATGGGTGGCCACATGTACATATGGTCGATACACACTTGGAGGCCCTACAGTAGGTACTACACCACTAGGTAGCGGCATCGTACTAGCTATAGCGGTCATAGGTGCACTTCCCATTATGCTCATCGTTGGAGTAGCCATTGTGGTATCTCTAAAAGAGATTTGAGACAGATCTAAAAAACTAAAGGTACTGCTCGTGGGCTCAATTTTCATTGAAACTCCTGAGAAAAGAACATATGAAGGATCTATGGGACTCACTGAAGGAGTCTTCATTTGTGATAGAGTCGGTTGTTTGCTCTTGCCCGTGTCTAGGAATCGCATAGGACCTGTCGAAGGCAAGTTCATCCCTCTATTCTTCCTCTCCGAGTAGATAATCCTATGGATGACATTGCAAATCATGTGTCATTGTTCCTCTAGCCTTGTGGGACTGGATGTGGATGGTGCCACTTCTAACCAACCCACGTTATAGGTATAGCATGTGTATAGGTCGGTCAAAGTCTTGGTGCGTAGGTCATATTCCCAATTTTCATTGAGAAACGACCCCTCTAGGTTTGGTGTACTCGATGTTCCTCTTGAAGTGGAAGCAATGTCACTTCCCCTAGTGGTCAAGTTTCTAGTCATCGCTACCTTAGGAGATGCCTCAGTGAAGGTGGCAGCTCAGTGGTACCCTCATTAACTGAAGCAGGTAGGATATTCACATGGACACTTCTAGGATGTATCGGGTCTACACAAGATGGGAATGGTGAATTTACTTCCTCCATCACTTCATTTACTTCAAGAGGCGCAGGTTCTGAGCGAGTAGCTTGGCTAAATGTATCCATTAGACGGCTAAACACACTAGCACTAGGCTCTGGAGCCAAGGAAGGCGTGTCTTGGTTTGGATTCTATGGGTTTTGTGTAGGGTATCCCTCCATCACGTCATAATCGGATGAAGAGTCGCTTGCCACTAGGTGTGGATCTTGCATGACACTATGGCGCACTTTACAGCACAACGTTTGACCAACCCAGGTGTCTGAGGCCCCCAAAATAATCAATTTTTTCCTAGGGAGGTGGGGGGAAGCGGGAGACACTTGGAGGGAGAGGCCTCCCCTTTATCCCACATTCAAGGGCTTCTCCTTGAGGGACTAGCCTATATATATAGAATCATACATATACTATATCATAAGACCAAGACCAAACCCAAACCCAAGCTCATGCTCATGCTCATGCCGGGGGCTTTTGGGCATGCAAATTTTTTTTCCGCACAATAGACCTTGTGTGAAAACCCAGTGCCCAAAAAATCCATATTTTATTATTTTATTATTTTATTATTTTATTTTTGGGAGACTTTGAGTTTTGGGTTTTTTTTATTTTTTGGGGCTGTGGTTCAGCTGCTCTCAAGTTTAGTGCGTTGTAGCCCTTGAGGTGCGTAGTCAGCCTTATCCTTAATTAAGTTTGACAGAAAAAAAACAAGAAATTGGCACAACGCTGAAAATGAGTCGCAAACCATAGAAGCTAACCTGCCCCTGTTACTAATTACAAATTGGCAAAAAACACAACATAATATATTAAAACAAAGATTAACAAGCACATAGATTAATAGAAAATGCAAGCAGATTAACATGCAGATTAGTGAAAACTCAAACAACACAATGAAAACGTAGGTAGATTAATCGGAAAAACACCAACATAAACAATAAACACACACCTTCGTGGTTCTTCCACACTGTCAACACCCACAAACAGCCATTCCTCGCACACATACAACGAAAAGAAAACTTCACGCAGTCGCAAGAGATTTCTCTCGAGCTTGGTGCAAGGCAACGGTGCCAAAAATGTATGCTCTCTCGTACGTGCCAATGCAGGGGACTTGCCGCATACACCGTGTGTGAGCCACAAACGCTAAAAACACACAACCAATCAAAGAAGGCATGCAGCAAAGAGAACAAGGGTGTGCCACTCACCGCTCTAGGCTACCGTTGTGAAGGATCCTCACACTGCAAATAAGAAGAAGCGCGCATCACCAGTGCTCAACCACCGCGTCATTGCCGATGCCGCTGCGATGCTCAATCGCACACACTCTCTCTCACTCTCTCCCTAAAGCGCGCATGCGCGCGCAGACACACACACACACACACACACACACACGTGAGCACACAATGGAGATGGAGAATGAGATAGAGAAAAATCAATCTCTATAGCATGCACCCTCAAGAATGAGGAAATTAGGTCATAATGGCCCTTTTATATGGGTTTGGTCCGTCCACACATGGGTGTCCACACTTGGCTGGTCAAAGTAAAATAACTGTCAAATAAGATATGTGGTGCACCTCTCATCGACGATCACCCAAGAACCTAACGTGCACATATAGGACTGACAAGCCTGGCCTATGACTCAAACAAAGTAATACGGGGTATGTCATTGATTAACATGGGCTAAATAATCTCTTCCTTGCTCAATTTCTCTTGATTTGCAGGCGCTACCCAAGATGGACAGATCTATAGCATTTGGCCTCTTGCTTGCAATTGGCACACAATATTTGACATGGAGGATTGCCTATGCTTGTTAAAGTCACCAACTCTGAGCTCAACACACAAGGAGCATCATTCTCCACAAGGTTTGGTAGAACTTGGTAGAAAGTTAATTGGGGCAATGAGAAGAGATGAAGTTGGAATAGGTATGCACTATCGAGATGAAGCACGAACAAGTAGAATCAATTTTGATTGTGTAGTCATTATGAATATATGTTGGAGGAACCCATTATGAAGGGAGTGGCCACCCATGGGCTACACTCATGGGGCATTAAACCCAATTAAAGCAAAGGCGCCATTGGAGGCAGTGCCGCTTACAACGAAAGAAGGAGGAAGAGAAGAGTGGAGGGCCTAGCCCAATTGTCCCCCCTAGTCAAGCCATAAAGGCCCTCAAGGCCTAGCCGGCCCAAAGCCCTCGCCTGAAAAGGGTGGCCAATCACCAACACCAGTCAACGAGTAGCCATCTCTAGCCTAGTAAGTGGTCTGAATACCCATAGGCTACCCAGCCTTGCACCTCAACACACACACGCCTGTAGTGACTCACAGATAGAGCGCCATCAGTGGAGGTAGAGCAGGAAATCACCACATATACAAAGAAGGTTTTTTTTTTAAGTTTTCTTTTTAAAATCCTCCTTAAGAGCTTCTTCCCACAGCCGAAGAGAGCAAAGCCTACTTAACGCAGCAAGAGTCCAATAAGAACTCTTTTTTCCTAGCACAAGCAATAAGCCCGTGCAAGAAAGAAGCAAGCGGAAAGCGCCAAAAACTACCAGGTGCAAGCCATAGGCGGCACCTACACACGATGCATCATAAAGGACGGTGCACACAATGGCTTGCAAAAGTGGCCTGACAAGGTGCAAGTAACCAAAAGAGGGGACGATCACATCTCGGCACACCAGAGGTGGATTTTTCCTTGCGTTATGTGGTCTTCTCCAACATTAGCATACTCTTGGCCGTTCCTTGCATTCCCACGGATAGGTGATTCCTATGGACGGCCACATTGGCATTTTTTCTTGACATCGGCGTTCCTACAGATGTAGTCTTCCTGTGGATGACATCGTCCCAACATTGACATCTCGCCATTGATGCTCATGCTGTGACGAACAATTTCATGTGGATGGTTCCATCATAAGCATGCTCAGGTCAGGTGCCTATTCCATAGAGGAGTTACACCTGGCATTGGCATCGGCATCGGCATCGACATCGACGGTGAAGACTTCCCAAATACCCTCCCAATCTTCTCACATACCTTCCCAATATTCTCATGAAGACTGGAGACACACACACACACATTCTTGGATCTTGAAAACTCACACACACTCCTAATTCCATTACGGATTGGCATTTTGTCATCCATCGGATTGTCGGGCACACACATAGCTCGAATGCGGAGAATTCTACCACCACCAAAATCTGCCTGCATGTCCCGCAGGTATCTCTGAATGACCAGCATAGCTCCATCATGTTGGGGTAAGCCCAACTTGTGGCGATAAAATGGTGCCTAGCTATGAGGCTTGCATAAATTGGCCAGACCAAAGGTCCTTAACACCTTAAGGTTTTGGGGTCTAGATGGCTAGACCAATTTGTGGAATGTGGCAATTAAGCGCATATGCATGAGAATAGTACTGGGGTCTAAATTGGCCAGACCAAAGGTCCTTAACACCTTAAGGTTTTGGGGTCTAGATGGCTAGACCAATTTGTGGAACGTGGCAATTAAGCGCATATGCATGAGAATAGTATTGGGATGGGTGAGCTCCAAGGAAGCTGTCACCCAAAAGACCCACAATTGGTATCAAAGTCATGGTTGAAAGTCCAACCTCTAAGTCTGTGGAAAGGGACATGTTGAAGCTGACTCTCAGAGTCATGGTTGAAAGTCAAACCTTTGAGTCTGTGGAAAGGGACATGTTGATGCTCTCATCTTTCGAGCCTAGAAAAGATGGAACATGTTGGTACTCAAGAGGATGAGAAAGTCCCAAGTTTGGCTTAAGGAGACAGTTGTTGGTGTAAGCCCAAATTGTGGTGATGCTATGAGGCTTGCATAAATTGGCTAGACTAGAGGTCCCTAACACTTTAAGGTTTTGGGATCCAAATGTCTAGAAACCCATTTGTGAAATGTTGCAATTAAGCTCATATGCATGAGAACACTACTAGGACAAGTGACCTCCTCGGAAGTTGTCACCCCCATGACCTACACATTGATGAGGTGGGGGGGGGGGGGGGGGGGGGGGGGGGGGGGGTGTTCTTTCAAGCATGGGAACCCCCCTTCAAGGGGGACTTAATTTTTTTATTTTTGTAAAAAGAATGCACAAGACTGGTGGTCAACCCCTATGTGCCCTCTCCGTTGTCACCCATTGGGGGGGGGGAGGGAGCGGGGGACCAAGCTCCCTCTCTCTCCCTTCTCCTTCTAATATTCACTTCCCCTCTCTCCCTCAATCAATCACCCTCCCTCTCTCTATCGCGTTAATGAGAGGGGGTGAAAGAAAATCTCTCTCTCTCTCTCTCTCTCTCTCTCTCTCTCTCACACACACACACACACACCTCCCCACTCTCCCATGCCATCTTCCTCCCTCTTTAATTTTTTGGAAAAATTAGAACCCTCTCTCTCTCTACTTGATCACCTTTCTATTCCTCTCTCTCACTACACACTACATACACACATGCGCAGAAAACACACACACACACACATTCTCTCTCTCTCTCCCTCTTTCACACACTGACAGGCTCTGTCTCTCTTTCCAAGGTGCTTTCTCCCTCTCTAACATGCTCTCTCCCTATCTATACACACACACATGGTTAACCACACACAAGGGAGAGGGACTCCCACACACACTCACTCTTGCCTCCCTCTCTTCCTCTTCAGGCTAATACTCTCTCTCTCTCTCTCTCTCTCTCTCTCTCTCTCTCTCTCTCTCTCTAACAAACTGTGTTTCCCTCTATATACTCACACAAACACAACATACACACACATACAATCAATCGGATCTCTCAATATGCTACTTATAACTCCAAATTTGTGGACGTATGGGAGCAATGGGTTGAGTCATTGGAGGAAGGTGCTGGAGCAGGCGACTTCCTCAAGAAGGACCGATTGATTTCCGGCTCATGGTCACTACTAAAGGAGACAATAAAGAGGCGTTTTCCTATAGCATATGAGTTAGCAATTCAAGTGGCCCACCTCAAAGAAAAGAAGTTGCACATGCAAGCAAAAGCAACCGACTCATAGGAATCAACGACAACTTACACCACCCCAAGGATAGTTGTAGCCGCTTAAACAACACCGCCATTAGAAGTTTTAGAATATCAACAAGACCTACTAAATCACATCATAAGTCAGTTATAGAACTTGTTTGTACATTTGGTGTAAGAAGGATGGACACCAAACCACAACCCAGAACAAGGAAGAGGGAAAAGGAGATAAGGCCAAGAGCATTACTACTACAATTTTCATGCAGATGGCCATGGTATTGAGGCGGTCCGGGGAGGGCAACAAGAAGAGCAACCTCTAGACACCCTTCAAGGCTCCCGTGCTGCTCAATGGGGCTGGGGCACAACACAACACAAACCAAAACAACAAACCCACAGCCAAATCCCAACTACACAAGGGGCACCACCTAGTTTAAGAGCGAACTAGGACGCAAAAGAGGAGAATCGTTAGAGCAACCCACAAACAAGCAAGGAATTTACACTAACCCTAACACCAATGGAACACTCTCACACACTACAACAGGAGAGAGAGAGAGAGAGAGAGAGAGAGAGAGAGAGAGAGAGAGAGAGAGAGAGAGAGAGAGAGAGAGAGAGAGAGAGAGAGAGAGATAGTGCTCGGGCTGCTTTGAAACGTATCGACAATGATCAAGCAAACACAACTATATATTTAAGAAAGAGAGAGAAAGGGGGAGGGGGTGCTTGTTGCATTAATACCTTCTTACAAATATGTCATGACAAATCAAAGTGAAATTAGTATTTGTTCAACATAGCTTGCGTAAATTTCACCACAACACATCACAAGAAAAGCCACCCCAATCACTGTCTTAAAGCCAGGGGAGTCCTCTCCACCCTGTCGCCCTCTTACAGTATGTGGGATTTATGGCTAGGTTGATGACAACACCAGAGAACAAGCTATCAAGAACTTAACAAAAAACACCAAGACACTTACGCATCATTGTTGTCCATTACTTCACGTTGGAAGGGAGACAAAATATCCAAGCTTAGTCCAAATCCACCCTCCTTGATTCAGCAAATGTTGGGCTTACACTAGTAGGAGAAATGATAGATTTTCTACTCTCAATTGAATGATCACTCTCTCTCTTACAATGGCATAGAGTTCCCTTGCTAATCCCCTACTACAACACATGCACATGCATAAGACAATGAGCTTCCACTCAAGAGCTCCTTCTAGAGAGGTTGAGCTTGGCTTCTCAAGCTATAGCATAGTGCTCTTGCTTATGGCTCCCCCTTTTGTACTAGCTACACCCTCCTTTTATAGCAATTTTTAAGGCTAGGGTTACTCCTCTAACCATGGTTGGGCTAGATTTTCAGCAATTTATCTATTTTCTTTTGCTTGGAATTATCAAGAAGTTGGTGGGGAAAGAGAGAGGAGAGAAATGGAGGTGATAGGACTTTTCATAGTGGGTTAGTGTTAGTAGAGTTAGTATTAATTTACAAATGGAATTGGATATTTACAATGGGAGTATCCATGTAGGATACAAATAAGGAAGAAAAACTCTTAAGAGGTAAGAAAAGGTGGATTTCTTACAAGGTTGATGCTCCAAGTGTCTTGAGTAGGGCCAATTTTGACGCTTGTTGACGGTCCACTAGCTTTGACGGTACATTTTTTCTCCACTCTTGACCTTCCTTGAGAGACAAGGTAATTGAAGCTGAGTAATCAACCACCATGATGCTGTCTTTTAAGAGAAGAGGCTCAATTTTGTGGTTTTTTTGATAGATATGGGTAATTTGGAGGAGGAAAAATGAGACTAGGTGGTCAATTTTGGAATGGAATTGTGTGTGGGAGGTATGAGTTCACCATGGTTTCTCTTATTCTTCAAGGTTGAGGAGAAGGTGAGTAGTGTGCAGAGAGGAGTGGTGAGAGAGATGGGGATGATGAGTGGAGAAGTGTGTGTGAAAGAGGAAAATGATAAAGTGGAAGAGAGAGTGTGGCTACATAGCATGGGAAAATTGAGGTCCACTAAAAAAATCATAGCTCACAGCTCGTAGCTCAAAAAAATATGAAAAAAGTTGAAGCAAAAGTTCAGCCCACGAGCTACAACTTTTGTTTGTATCACCTTTTCAAATTCAGAGAGCAAGGGAACTTTAAAAATTCAGCAAAACCGACCGTTTTTTCCACTGCAAAGGTCCTTGTGGGGTCCTTCTTTGGATGATTCTTTTGAATACCTCCAAGAGTGAGCCCTCCATAGTGCATGTATGCATGCCACCTACCCTTGACCTTATTTGGTAGGTCTATAATTGAAGATATTGTTGAGATTAGGATATAAGTGAATAGTACAACTAAGAAAATCAAATATTGAGGGGTCTAAAAAATATGTACATGTCAAATATAAATAATATAGGTGGAAAAATATAAAGGGGTCAAAATAAATCTCTCTCATTATAAGTCTACCATAAAAAGATGAATATTTTTGGTGGTCTAATTTATGAGAGTAATAGAGAATATATGTAGGAAGGAAAAAAATCACAATAGTGAAAAAAATATACACATAAATAGAACTAGTTTTTTTGGATTTTGTTGGGGTGGAGTTACACCAAATATAAGAGAAGCTTACATGAAAATATTTCTATATGGAATAAAGAGTATGAAAAATGGTAAGAAAAAATTGTTGTAATGGTGAGGCAATGTACAGAGTATAAATAACAGACACCTAGGTAGAAATATTTAAATAAATACCAAAATAATTATGAAAAAATCTTTTATTTAGGCCCTATATACAAAGAAATATTTACACACAAATAGGCCATAATATACTTTTTTTTTTTTTTTTTTGGCTCAACTAGCCCAGTGACTAGCTAGCTGAGGGTTTTTTAAGAAGATATGGGAAAAGTCCCGTGACTCACGCACGCCTATGTACAGTGAAATGGTAGGGATAGCCATAGTGTTTGGGTGATTTTGGTAGGGTGAGGTAACTCACTGTGGCAATTACAAAGAGCCGAAAAACGGCTATCATTAGCCCTCCCCCTGGATGATGGTATATTCATGTACCATCATAGAGCATCTTTTCCAAAGAGAGTGCTTCAGAGTCCTTGACGAGATCTTTATTGTTTGGCCCCTCAGAATTTTTTCTAGAGTTACACTCATGCTTCATGTAACAATACTTACATGAGACAGCGGCCTTTGGACAGATCTTTGGTAGATCCTTTGGTAGAAGGCGACTCAAATAGGGCTTCAAGCGATACCCGTTTACTTTCCTGGAGTGCTCTTTACCATTCAAGTCCATAAGCTGATAGTAACTTGAATTGAAAGCCTTCTTGACTATGTATGGCCCTTGCCATCTAGTTTCAAACTTGGCATCAAAACGATTATCGAGTCGATTGTCATACCTTAGCACCAGATCTCCTTCATTGATGCCTTTGTCCTTTAGTTTCTTGTCAAGCTTCTCCTTTGTCTGTGTGGCTTTCCTCTTATAGCACTCGTATGCTGCTTCTCTTTTCCACTCAAGCTCAGCTAAGGTAAGAAGTCGATCCATCCATGCTTCTTGATCATCTTGTGCTGATTTGCCATGAAGTCGCATTGTTGGAATGTTTAGTTCGATAGGCTGCAAAGCCTCTTGACCATAGACCAAGTGAAATGGTGTGAACTCCGTGGCTTCCCTATATGTGGTTCGATATGCCCACAAGGCACCATCCAAGAAGTCATCCCATAATTTTGTCTTGTTTTGCACCATCTTTCTAATGATTCCTGCAACGACACCATTAGCCTTCTCCACCAATCCATTTGACTGTGGGTAGTATGGTGTGCTATGACGATGTAGAATGTGAAGTTCTTCACAAACTTCTGTGAGCAAGCCCTTCCTAAACCCTGGACCATTATCAGAAACAATCTCCAAAGGTGTGCCAAATCTGCAACAAATGTGATTGTACACAAACTTGCCAACTGTCCTCTCATTCACTCTTGCCACACTTTGAGCTTCCACCCACCTAGTCATATAGTCTACAGCCACTAGAATGTAGAGTTTACCATTTTTTGTCCTAGGCAGAGGATCCATGGCATCAATGGCCCACTTTTCAAAGGGTCCATTTGCAATCACTATTTGCCTCGGGCCATGCACCAACCTTCTATTTCCATTTATCTGACAATTGTGACAGCTTTTACACCAATGTTGAACATCCACATGCAAGCTTGGCCAAACATACCCCGCAAGCAAAATCTTCTTCACAATTAATTCTTGGGCAAAATGACCACCACATGCTTCTTCGTGCAAACCTTTTAGAATGGATGGAATTTCCTCAATAGTTGGTACTCTTCTGCACACTTGATCCTTCCCTCTTTGATAGAGGGAGCCTTCTAGGAAGAGATATGCGCTTGCCTTCTTCATGAGTCTCCTCTTCTGAGCTTTTGTGAAGTCTGGTGGAAACTCGCCCTCCAAAATGTAGCTAATAATGGGAGTCAATGACTCCAATCCTTGGTATCTCGGTTGCTTGACAGTTGCTGCCACCATGATGACCTGCACTTCTTTCTCAACACATGTAACTACTTGTTGTGCAAGTAAATCGGCATCTTCATTCTGTTTCCTACGAATATGATATAGTTGCACTTCTTCAAATTGATTAAACAATCTACGAATGGCATGAAATTTTGTCCGTAAGCTTTCATTCTTGCATGCCCAAATGCCTAAAATCTGTTTAACAATGAGCAGTGCATCTCCCTTTACCATGAGGCGTTGTATCCCTTGGCCAATGCACATCTTCAAACCATGAAGTAGAGTGTCATATTCTGCTTCATTGTTGCTAGATGAACTTGGTAGATTGAACTTCTCTTTCATGACCACCTCTCCACTTGGGTTGAGCAACACTAGCCCTCCCCCTGCTTTTCCTGTGGCTCGACGAAAAGCTCCATCAAAGAACAAGGTAAAAGCATTAGGAATACTTTTTGGTGGTGGCAATGGTAGGGTCTTTACTTGAGGCACCTTAATTTCCTTCTCATGTACCCTATAAGTGAGAATCCCTGCCAATTGTGCACGCACACTATCTTCTACCTTGAAAGAGTATTGAAACTCTTGCAACTCCATAATCCACTTTGAGATCCTAGTACTAAGATTCATTTGAGATGACACCCAAGGGAACAAATTCTCTGCGGTGAGGATTACAAAAGGTTTTGGGAGCAAGTAGGATCTAAACTTTCTCACCGCAAACATGAGAGAAAGCATCATGAGTTCTGCTTCTGTGTAGTCTCTCTCCAAAGCATTCATGACCCTACTAGAAAAGTAGATGGGTCGCATCCTTGTACTGTGGGGATCTTGTTGTAGCAACACAGCACCAATTGTTTCTTTCCCAGCACTAGAGCTAACAAAGAATGTGTACTCCCAACAAGGAGGCATGAGTGTTGGTAGCTCTGACAAAATGACTTTAATGTTACAAAAGTATTCTTCAAACTCATCAGACCATGCAAATTCTACTTGTTGTGTCAACTTTTGCAAAGGGTGAAGTAACTCCAAGGCTAAGTGAATGAAGCGTGACATATACTTCACCTTTTGAATGAATGAGATGACCTCCTTAAGACTCTTGGGTGATGGTAGCTCAATAAGAGCCTTTTCCTTCGAAGGATCCACTTCAATGCCTTTGTAAGAAACTTTATGACCAAGCAAGATTACTTCATCCTCACCTATATGGCACTTGTCGGGGTTGAGTTGACCTCCCCTGTCGTAGAGCTTCTTTAAACCTTCTTCTACCCTTTGTAGATGCAATGATTTTGAGCTATAAATACAGAAATCATCAATGAACACCCTAATTGACTTCCCAAAGAATGCTTGAAACACCATATTCATGAAACGTTGGAATGTTGCAGGAGCATTTGTCAGACCAAATGGCATGACTCTAAAAGCATAACAACCCCAAGGAGTGATAAAGGTTGTTTTCAATTGATCCTCCAGTGCAATCCCTATTTGAAAGTAACCTGAGTAACCATCGCACACAGTGTACTTCTCATGACCAGCTACCTCATTTAGTATCTCATCCTGGAATGGGAGGGGAAAGTGATCTCTTTTTGTTGCCTCATTAAGTGGACGATAATCCACACACACCCTCGACTTGCCGTTCTTCTTAGGAGTGACAACAACAGGAGAGACCCACTCTGAATTCTCCACTGGATAAATGAACCCTGCTGCTAGAAGCTTTCTTACCTCCTTGAGTAAAGCCTGCTCCTTGATGACTCCTAGCCTTCGTAGCTTCTGAGCCTTAGGTGTGGCCTCTGGCTTCAGCTCAATTTTGTGTTGAACAGCATCTACTCCACGCACATCGGTGTAGTCTTTAGCAAAAAGCCTAGGAAACTTCCTTAGCACACATTTGAACTCCTCTCTTTCATCCTTTGTAAGTGTTGTTGATAGCATACCTTCCAACATCCCTTCGTCTTGAACACCTTCGTTCTCTTGAGGACCTACCTCCTCCAAGCCTTGACAAGAGGTCTCTTGGTTTCTTGGCTTAAACCTTACCCCCATGACTTCGATGGAAGACTCCTCTTCAGTAATGCTGCTGCTACTTTCTTCTTCTGAAGTGCTATCGGTCCAACCTTCTTCCGTCTCACTTTGAGATGATTCTTCATGGAGCTCCTCTTGGCGTTGCTCCTTCATGTCAAAGACAACCTTCTTATGATTGTCATTCCTGCAAATTAATTTCCCACTCTCCCAATCCTGCAAAGCTCGCATTTTCATTAGCCATGGTCTTCCTAGGATAAATGGGTAACCATTTCCCTTGGTAGACATGACATAGAAATCCACTGCCTTCTTAATGCCAAAGGCCTCACCAAAAACATTTTTACAAATGCCTACGCACCTAGCCTTGCTATTGTTTGCCATTTTGACCTTGATTTCAGGTGTCTCATGAATGTGCGTGCCTAGTCTTTGCATGAGCCCTTCTGTCATGATGCAAATTTGTGCGCCCCCATCCACTAGACCTTTCCTAACCAATCTTCCTTTTATGTAACAATCTAGCACAGGTGTAATATCCTCGTTCATTTCAGCATGTGCAATTTTTACAACAGGAAAACTCTCTTTTACCTTTCTCCTAGTGCTAACTGCCTTTGTTAAATCCCTCCTAACTTGTGGGCATAATGCAAGAAACTGAGGCCATGAGATATCAGGACCCTTACCTCGCATGTCTTCCAACAGGTTGTATGGAGCCATACCATGTCCAAGAGGGAAGTCTTGGAGATTGATACGACGTCGAGTCCTCTTAGCTTCCTTGGTCTCCTTTGCCTTCTTGCCTTGTTCATGGTCACTCTGTGATGGGACACCCTCTTTCTCTTTACCTTTTCCTCGGCCACGCTTAATGCCATTTGCTTCCATGTCAACCTCATTTGAGTTTGTCACCTCTACCACATGCACATTTGGATCTGGCAAAGGTGGAACTCCTTCTACCCCTTGTGGAGGTGGTCTTGGTCCATTTGGTCTTTGTAGAAGCCTTGGTTGTTGACCAGTTCCTTCACCTGCATTCATCACTGGGTAATTCAAGTTAGGTCTCCCGGGCTCCCCACGGGGCCAAGGACAATTATACATCCCATGTCCAGACTCTCCGCAATTCCAACATTGCAAGACTCTCCTAGGTCCTGGATCTCGCTCTTTAGACTTCTTTGCTTGTCCCTTTGGACCTACAGCTTGTGCAAGGTGAATTGGCAGGCTGCTTAAAGATTCATTTAACTTCTCAATCACTTCAGCCGTTACCTCAGGAAGCTCCCTAGATGTTGATTCTTGTAACTTACCTTTGGGTCTAAGAACTTCTATTGGAACCTCTCCCCTTAAGCACTTGAGTTTCCTATACTTCTCAGCAGCCCTAGTTTTCGCTGCATCAAAAGTAGTAGGTGCACCCGCCTCAACTTTTACCTTAAGGTCAGGAAAGAGTCCGGCTATGAACCTCTCCTTCTTTAAAAATTATGCACCATCACCAGGGTTAGCAACATTTCGTATCCATAGAGCCCAAAGACGTAGAAACTCTTGCTTGTACAAGTAGTAGTCATCTAAGTCTTTTTGCTTATGAGAAACAATGTCTTGCCATAATTTTTGAGTGTTTTGGGGATCAAAGAAGTATTTCTTGAAACGATTCAGAACTTCTGTGTAATTCCCCTTAACTTCCTCAGGCAAAGAGTCAAACCAAGTGCTAGCATCTTTCCTAAGGACCACCTCAAACATTTCTACACGTTCTTGATCAGTTATTATCCTCTTGATACGGCAAGACATCTTGAAATTCGCTAAAAATAATTTTGCATCCTCTCCAAGCTCTCCAAAGAAAAGAGGATACCCAGACATTTGGCGTTGGCTTTCCATTGAATTGATTTCAAAGTGACACCCGTTTTGTTTTTCTTTCTTAAAAAGATTTACACAATAATGTTTTATAGCTTGCAATCTATTCTACAACAAAATAAAAATATTCACATCAAACGACCTATGATAATCAATAAGAGGTAGGATGACAGGGTTTGGTGATGCGAGAATTTCTCCTACTCTTTGGGCACCAAACATGAACACCATACGTTGTTGAAAATGGATTATCCTACTAATTGCAATGTTTATTCTAATGTGTGGAGTGAAATGGAAGGGGAAAACCTCTATTCCTGGGCCATTATCCATGGTCTATGCATGACCTAATGCTTAAAACAAAACAAAAATATAGACGTCCAAACTAAGGTCGTACCTAATGAGAGGCAAAATAAAAGGATTTACTTAAGCGTTTATCTCGGCCAACCTAAGAGGACCTAAAATTCTACGAATGACACGTTGAAATTGCAACTTAGTACTAACAATTATGTGTACCTTTTGCCTTGCAATGGGAATGAAGGGATCATACAAATTTTCGTGATTCATGCAAACTACTTGATTATGCTAAAGGTTGAGCCTTCACAAAACATACACAAGCCGGTCCTCAGTGGGGGCACCAATTTGAGGCGGTCCGGGGCGGGCAACAAGAAGAGCAACCTCTAGACACCCTTCAAGGCTCCCGTGCTGCTCAATGGGGCTGGGGCACAACACAACACAAACCAAAACAACAAACCCACAACCAAATCCCAACTACACAAGGGGCACCACCTAGTTTAAGAGCGAACTAGGACGCAAAAGAGGAGAATCGTTAGAGCAACCCACAAACAAGCAAGGAATTTACACTAACCCTAACACCAATGGAACACTCTCACACACTACAACAGGAGAGAGAGAGAGAGAGAGAGAGAGAGAGAGATAGTGCTCGGGCTGCTTTGAAACGTATCGACAATGATCAAGCAAACACAACTATATATTTAAGAAAGAGAGAGAAAGGGGGAGGGGGTGCTTGTTGCATTAATACCTTCTTACAAATATGTCATGACAAATCAAAGTGAAATTAGTATTTGTTCAACATAGCTTGCGTAAATTTCACCACAACACATCACAAGAAAAGCCACCCCAATCACTGTCTTAAAGCCAGGGGAGTCCTCTCCACCCTGTCGCCCTCTTACAGTATGTGGGATTTATGGCTAGGTTGATGACAACACCAGAGAACAAGCTATCAAGAACTTAACAAAAAACACCAAGACACTTACGCATCATTGTTGTCCATTACTTCACGTTGGAAGGGAGACAAAATATCCAAGCTTAGTCCAAATCCACCCTCCTTGATTCAGCAAATGTTGGGCTTACACTAGTAGGAGAAATGATAGATTTCCTACTCTCAATTGAATGATCACTCTCTCTCTTACAATGGCATAGAGTTCCCTTGCTAATCCCCTACTACAACACATGCACATGCATAAGACAATGAGCTTCCACTCAAGAGCTCCTTCTAGAGAGGTTGAGCTTGGCTTCTCAAGCTATAGCATAGTGCTCTTGCGTATGGCTCCCCCTTTTGTACTAGCTACACCCTCCTTTTATAGCAATTTTTAAGGCTAGGGTTACTCCTCTAACCATGGTTGGGCTAGATTTTCAGCAATTTATCTATTTTCTTTTGCTTGGAATTATCAAGAAGTTGGTGGGGAAAGAGAGAGGAGAGAAATGGAGGTGATAGGACTTTTCATAGTGGGTTAGTGTTAGTAGAGTTAGTATTAATTTACAAATGGAATTGGATATTTACAATGGGAGTATCCATGTAGGATACAAATAAGGAAGAAAAACTCTTAAGAGGTAAGAAAAGGTGGATTTCTTACAAGGTTGATGCTCCAAGTGTCTTGAGTAGGGCCAATTTTGACGCTTGTTGACGGTCCACTAGCTTTGACGGTACATTTTTTCTCCACTCTTGACCTTCCTTGAGAGACAAGGTAATTGAAGCTGAGTAATCAACCACCATGATGCTGTCTTTTAAGAGAAGAGGCTCAATTTTGTGGTTTTTTTGATAGATATGGGTAATTTGGAGGAGGAAAAATGAGACTAGGTGGTCAATTTTGGAATGGAATTGTGTGTGGGAGGTATGAGTTCACCATGGTTTCTCTTATTCTTCAAGGTTGAGGAGAAGGTGAGTAGTGTGCAGAGAGGAGTGGTGAGAGAGATGGGGATGATGAGTGGAGAAGTGTGTGTGAAAGAGGAAAATGATAAAGTGGAAGAGAGAGTGTGGCTGCATAGCATGGGAAAATTGAGGTCCACTAAAAAAATCATAGCTCACAGCTCGTAGCTCAAAAAAATATGAAAAAATTTGAAGCAAAAGTTCAGCCCACGAGCTACAACTTTTGTTTGTATCACCTTTTCAAATTCGGAGAGCAAGTGAACTTTAAAAATTCAGCAAAACCGACCGTTTTTTTCCACTGCAAAGGTCCTTGTGGGGTCCTTCTTTGGATGATTCTTTTGAATACCTCCAAGAGTGAGCCCTCCATAGTGCATGTATGCATGCCACCTACCCTTGACCTTATTTGGTAGGTCTATAATTGAAGATATTGTTGAGATTAGGATATAAGTGAATAGTACAACTAAGAAAATCAAATATTGAGGGGTCTAAAAAATATGTACATGTCAAATATAAATAATATAGGTGGAAAAATATAAAGGGGTCAAAATAAATCTCTCTCATTATAAGTCTACCATAAAAAGATGAATATTTTTGGTGGTCTAATTTATGAGAGTAAAAGAGAATATATGTAGGAAGGAAAAAAATCACAATAGTGAAAAAAATATACACATAAATAGAACTAGTTTTTTTGGATTTTGTTGGGGTGGAGTTACACCAAATATAAGAGAAGCTTACATGAAAATATTTCTATATGGAATAAAGAGTATGAAAAATGGTAAGAAAAAATTGTGGTAATGGTGAGGCAATGTACAGAGTATAAATAACACACACCTAGGTAGAAATATTTAAATAAATACCAAAATAATTATGAAAAAATCTTTTATTTAGGCCCTATATACAAAGAAATATTTACACACAAAGAGGCCATAATATACTTTTTTTTTTTTTTTTTTTGGCTCAACTAGCCCAGTGACTAGCTAGCTGAGGGTTTTTTAAGAAGATATGGGAAAAAGCCCGTGACTCACGCACGCCTATGTACAGTGAAATGGTAGGGATAGCCATAGTGTTTGGGTGATTTTGGTAGGGTGAGGTAACTCACTGTGGCAATTACAAAGAGCCGAAAAACGGCTATCAGTATGTATTATTGTTCATATCCCAGGAGGCAAAATTTCAATAGAGTCCCTAGGTAGAATCAACTCTCTCCACCAAGGGTGAGAGCATTTTCAAGGCAACCGCCACCAAATATTGCATTCGGATTTTACACCCACTTGTGCAACAACCACCACCACCACCACCACCTCAACTATAAGTCATCCGTCCAACATTACCTACCCCAACATAAACTAACCAAAGTGTGAGTGTGATTGGACTTGAAGATAGAGGCAAGGTTAAAGAGGAAGCACATCAGGCCAAGGTAATGGCAAAAGATAAGAAGAAGCTAGAAGCACAAGCTATGAGAGTGAAGAGTGCTAGGCACAGTGGGGAGAGGGTAAACACACAAGGAGAAACTTCAAAGAGGTCATCAAAGTTGTGATGTAAAATTGACATAGTGGATTTTTCACTTAGTAGAAATTGGTTCAAGATGTGTTTGCACAGGGCCCACACATTACATGGTGTCAATTACTTCACCTCGCATCCAAAGTGTGGAGGCAGTGGACAAAGATGGTGAGCATAAGAAGGTCCCAATGTAAAATGTCTGGGGCCATCTCAAGGAGAAACTAAGATGACATCCTACCAGTGAAGGATGCCCATATCAAGGGGCAATGAATATCCAACATCTATATAGATGGTGGAGCACAAATTTGTGTAATGAGTGAGCAGATGATGCAATGCTTAGGTTTGGAAGTAAATAGGATGGCACATGCCGAGCCAAGATGGAAAACAATGTGAAGGTAAAATGTGTGCGTATTGTGAATGCGATTAGGGTTAAATCTTTTGATACCGAAGTAGATGTGGATATCTTTGTCATGCCACACAAAGGGGAAAGCTATTCAATCATCTTGGGTAGACCCTAGCTTATGGTGATGCAAGAAAATCAAGATAGGGGCACGGGTATGCTCCAAATGAAGAATGCAAAAGGTAGGGAGATACTTTATGACATGAAGACACGTGAGAAGCAGGGCATCAACCTTGAAACCACTAAGGATGGGTTTTCTAGAAACTGTACATCAACCTCAAGAGAAGAGTGTACCATAACTAAAGAATCACACAGTGACATTGAAATCATGGGAGACATTCTCAATGACCCACAGGAGAAGGATCCTCCGGACATACAACCATCAGGAGGAGGTCATATATTAGGTATCCCACCTTCAGTAGAAGAGAGTAAGATTCTTAAAATGCTCAGGAGGTCATATACTAGGTATCTCACCTTTAGTAGAAGAGAGTAACCTGCTTAAAATGCTTTCTTTTAGCTAGGAGAAGGGGAGAGGAAAGACTATGTGGTTATGCTGAAAAGTTTTACCTCTTTGTTTATTGATGAATATGGCAACATCATTGGGGTGTCTATAGTGAAACATCACATCAAGCTAAAGAATGGCAATAAGCTTGTGGCACAAAAGTTGCGGTGACGAGGTGAATCTAGCATGAGGCATTGCTCAAAGAGATAAGAAAGCTCTTAGATGTTGCAAGATTCATTTATTTAATGGAAGATTCAGAGTTGGTTTCTTCAATAGTGATGACACCCAAGCAGAATGGCAAACAGCGAGTGTGCATTAACTAAAAGCCTCTAAATGTAGCATAAAAGAGGGATATGGGTCATGAGCGATACACAGTGTGCAACCGCTACTCAGGGAATTTTTAGATGGATGAAGATCAAAAGTTGACAAGTTTTATCACTCCTTGGTGTTGTTATACCTATAGGGTAATTCAATTTTTCCTCACAAATGCCCAAGTTATTTTTCAAAGATTTGTGACCTATATTTTCCAATCCTAGTTTGGTAGCTCTTTAAGCGTATTCATTGATGACTTTTGCATTTATAGTTCTCGCCCATTACACCTAGGAAAGGTTTATGAGGGGTTTTCTAGGCTACAATCATTGGGTGAGCAAGTGAATGTAGATAAATTCCACATTGCTAAGAACCAAGTAACTCTACTTGATCATGTAGTTTCAGCCAGGGGTATTGAAGCCAATCCAAGCAAAGTCCAAGATTTGGTATCACTCCCGTCACCAACCTCGATGAAGCAACTCATCTTGTTTCTTTAGAAAGTGAGATATATGAGTATATCCATCCACCTACTCTCTCAAGTGGTTCTACCTCTACAACCTCTTGCACACAAAGATGTTTTCACTTGGATTGAAGAGAATAAACAATAGTATGGTGAAGTGAAGGAGATTTTAGAACCACTACCCACCATTGCACCACGTCAATGGAAAGAAACATTTTATGTCAATTCCAGTGTAGGTAATAACACACTTGGGGATATTTTAATATAGAAGGATAACACAACCTCCTTTATGAGGCCTATATACTTAGCTAGTAGAGTGATGACTAGCCCAGAGAAAGGATACACTTATGCAAAACAGATGGTTCTAGCACTCATGTTTGCAATTAGAAAACGCAGGCCTACTTGTTACTCAAAAAAATTTGTAATCCTAACCATGAAAAAGGTTTTCCCTTATGTCTTGCAACGTATGGATGTGTCTCCTAGAATTGTGAAATGGCTGGTCCGGACTGCAAGGATATGACTACACAATGCAAGTTGAAGGCTCTTGTGACTACAAATGATAGTCTCTTCATCCCTGGAGGCAATCCGTCATCGCACATCTCCTTCTGCTCTAACCATGCTTGTGCAGACATCCTTGGTGGCTCTCTTCCCAAAAAGCCGTCGCGTAACACATGATTCTCTGGAAGATACGCTTGATGACCTTCGTAGATTTGCTTCTTCAGTGAGGGCGCCCTACGTGCATTCAGCCTAGGTCCACA
Organism: Adiantum capillus-veneris; assembly: GCF_014529385.1. Classification (NCBI taxonomy): domain Eukaryota; kingdom Viridiplantae; phylum Streptophyta; class Polypodiopsida; order Polypodiales; family Pteridaceae; genus Adiantum; species Adiantum capillus-veneris. The sequence continues at coordinate 38,447,136 of NC_140935.1, forward strand.
TGTGACACATGCTCTGTATCCGCTTGTTTGAAGCCCTGCATGTATACACATGATAATAGATCAAATATGGGAAAAAACAAGATTTACAGTGTCTGAGTGAGGAGTGTCAATAGATCACCTGAGCATTCTGTTAGCCCGGGATAGTCATGCATGGTCCACATTAGAATGCCTCTGATCAAAGCATTCCGTCGTCCTGTGTGTCGGCTCATATCCACCACCTCTATGCCAATCCACAATTGTTGTAGCTCTTCCAATAGTGGACGAAGATACACATCCATATTCCCCACTTTATATCACCCTGGCACAATCAAGCTTAGCCATAGGTGCCCCTTCTTCGTAGTCAACCACGGGGGAATGTTGTAGTTGACGATGACAACTGGCCATACACTGTAAGATGTTGATCTTTGACCAAATGGATTTACGCCATCCATAGCCAGGCCTAAGCGCAAATTTCGAGCTTCCCTGGCAAAATCCGACCATGTTCCATCTATATGTTTCCAGGCTGCGCAATCTGCAGGAATTCGTAGCACACCATCCGAAGATTTATTCTCCTCATGCCATGATGCTAGGGCGGCCATGGACTTACATTCGAAGAAATGCTTGATGCGAGGAAGCAGAGGAAAATGTCGCAAAACCTTTTGTGGAATTTTTGTCCCGTGGAGATCTACTCGATATCTTTCGGAATCACATTTCGGACACTTCTCCATGTCTATGTATTCCCCTCTGAAAAGAATGCAGTCATTAGGACAAGCGTGGATAGAATTGTAATCCATCTCCAAGCTTCGCAAAATCTTTCTTGCTTCATCTCGGGAATCTGGCATCACATTGTCAGCTGGTAGTATGTGCTCTTTAAGCAATCTACACAACATAAAAATACGATACAGTCGTGTAAAAATCTATCAGATCATTATACATTTAGAGTTTTATTAAAGTAAACTAATTGTAATAGATCACTTGAAAAGCGCTCTGACTCTAGTGTCACTCCATCCAAACTTTGCCTGCATGTTGAGAAGAACCAGGAGTGCTTTCAATCTAGACATACGTGCTCCATTATACAATGGTGTATCGGCTTCACTTTTCATATCATCATAGATAAGACTTTCTGAATCCATGATCGTCTCGATCATTTCATCAATCTCGGGCTCAAATATAGGTCAATACCTATATTTGTGGGTACAAGAAATCTACAGACCCACGTCTACATGATACTGCATGTAGTGGACAAAACCCCTTTGCCTCTTCTCTAGCTGTAGCACTTCACAGCATCTTAACATCTTTTCACAGTAGATCTTTTCACTGTTCGTCTAACTCTAAACCCTAAACCGTAAGTAATTCTTGCGTGGACTCGATCTTACGTAAATAAGCGTAAATCTAAATAAACGTAAATCTAACTAAAAATAAACCTAAATCTAATTTAGCGTAAGTCTACATCTAACCTAATCTTTAACGTCTTTTGGGATAGTTTCCTACGACGTTAAAACTCTCTTCTTCTTGTGTGTGTGTGTGTGTGTGTGTGTGTGTGTGTGTGTGTGGGTAAACCTAAATAAACCTAAGTCTAATCTAATATAACATAAATCTAAATCTAACGTAACTTATGTTATATTAAAAACAAAGAACTAAACTAACAGGGATTATAAGAACCTTAAAACTGATTTAACACATAATTTTTCACATAACTCGGCAAGAGTTGGCATTCTCATCACTAAAGATGTGAGAGTTAACTTCCGGTGGTGACGCTGCCTCATCTCCATCCACATCTGACGACAGCAATTGGCCCTTTAGACCGTTCTTGCTCTTGTTACTAACTTTGAAGTTGCTGTTGAATGACTAGAGGTTGTCTAGATGGTCATTGTGTCGGGGATGTAGTGACTCTTGCCGCCCTGAAGATCCACCTTCTTCCCTATCTTCTGAAGACATTTCACCAGTACTTTTGGATCGACGGAGCCCACCATGAGTGAAGGCAGCAATACCCTATATTCCATTGAGGGCTTTCTTCACCCGCTTCATGCAGGCATCGCAGTCTATGGAGACCTAAATCTAATCTAATATAACGTAAATCTAAATCTAGCGTAAATAAACGTAAATCTAATTAAAAATAAACCTAAATCTAATCTAATTTAACTTAAATAAACCTAAATCTAATTTAACGTAAGTGTACATCGAACCTAATCTTTAACGTCTTTTAGGATAGTTTCCTACGACGTTATAACTCTCTTCTTCTTGTGTGTGTGCGCGTGTGTGGATGTGTGTGCCAATAAAAAGAGATAAATGGTATAACCTTTCTATCACCCATGCCAAGTATGATAGATTGATTATGCCATTTCCCTCTTGAATAATAGGTCTTGAGTTCAACTCCTCGTCGGCTAGATCTTTAGGTCTTTTAATTTTAATTAGTTTCCTACGACGTTAAATTAGTTTCTCTCTCTTTCTCTCTCAATGTGTGTGCGTTTTTTTGGATCGTATGCATGTTTTCTCTCTCTTTTCCTCTCTCAATGTGTGCGTTTTTTGTTTATGCATGTTCTCTCTCTCTTTTCCTCTCTCAATGTGTGCGTTTTTTGTTTATGCATGCTCTCTCTCTCTTTTCCTCTCTCAATGTGTGTGTGCATTCTTTGTTTATGTATGTGTGTGTGCGTTTTTGTTTATGTTTGTACTCTCTCTCTCTCCTCTCTCTCTCTCTCTCTCTCTCTCTCTCTCTCAAAAACACTATGTGTGTGTATGTGTGTGTGTGAGAGAGAGAGAGAGGGGAGAGAAAGAGGGGAAGGGAACATGAGATTGAGGAGAGGGAAGGAGCATACCTGGCTCTCCTTCCTCTCCTCGTGTGTGTGTGTGTGTGTGTGTGTGTGTGTGTGTGTGGAGAAGAAAAAGAGAGAGAGAGAGAGAGAGAGAGGGAGAGCGTTACATGCTCCTTGCTTGAGGGCGCCGAAAAACTCAGATCTGAGATCTGAGTTTTTGGGCGCGCTCTGTTATTTTTTTAGCCCAGTCGGCGTCGCTATGAGCGTCGCAAACTTACAAAGAAATTTGCGACGCTCATAGCCACGCTCATAGCCACGCCGGGATTTTTTTTTTGAGCGTCGCTGTGTGAGCGTCGCTAATATGAATAGCCTCTGAGCTAGGCTAGGAGGAATCCATCCACATTGCCACTTTGAGAAGAAGATGAAGATAAAACCACGTACTGAAGAATTGTCTACTCCACCACCATTATAATTGGAAGATGCACACTCCCTCTACTTTGATGGTGCTTAATAAAAAAACCTCTAGCAACCAACCAGGAGACTGTGTGCCATTCAATGAATGAAGGTATGAAAGAGGTATCCCAGAAGCAAGTGACATGTCCGTCACCGACATAAGCATGCTCTGCAACTGTCTCTCTAACCCGTGTCACAATCATGTCTGCATCGCACAATGATCGCCTACACTGTCTCATAAGACGGAAGCAACGCCGTTGAATGTGCCCAGTATGTCCGCAATGCTAACATCTCAAAGATCGTAGAGATCAAGAACTCCGACTTACATGAGTCATAGTGACCATAGACTCGCAAGCGTCATACATAGTGTCAAAACACCTGAATGTCATAAAAGAAATAAATGCAAATGTGCCAATGTGGGAGTAAACCTTGGCCACAAGAAAAGAGAATCACTGTCTCAATGTAAAGAGCGCAAATGCATCCACAAAAGGTATGGCAAACTAACCAAGAAAACTATGGCAATATCTAGGGAAAATCAGTCAGAATCTCCCTAGTAAAATGAGTGAAATCTCAACTCAAATCTCAAACCATAAATAGCCTATAGAAATGCCAAAGTGGGAGTGAACTTGTAACATTCAATGGTCTATAAAGCTTGTAAATAGCGGAAAATAACTTAACATAGTGAGCATTTCATTAAGAGCAAGTTCCTAATGAGCATAAAAGAGTTGTTGGTTGGAGATAGCAACATTAGCATAACACCTAATTAGTTTGGCATAACATTACTTGAAAGAGGGAGAGAAATAGAACACTTGACAACTATTGAGGACCAAATTTACAAGGACCGGTCCCCCCTCTATTAGGCATTTGTATTATAGCTTCTCCCATTAGGACAGACTTTGTACAATACAATTCTTTGTGTTCCTTGGTAAAAAATCGTTGGTGCTATGAAGATGGAAGCTTCATGCACCAAACTTAAACGTGATAACACATAACATCAATTCCTCATTGGTCTCAGACCTAAGACCTCACACACCTTCAAAGATGGTGAGAGCTAGCGGGCTATGAGAGTAGATCTAGAGGAACAAGGAGTCTTCTTACGAGAAAGAAGTATTTTCTCACTTAATTACTCTTGTAGCTTAGCTTAGCTTAGGAATTAGATAATAGAGGAGAAAAGCATGGCATTGAAGCTTGGCTCTTGGTTGGATCTGCATTCCATATCCAAGAGTTGTTGGTGTAGGCCTCCATTCTCCAATCTTGCAGAAGAAGATGAGCTTTCCATTAAAGCTTGGAGAAGGAGGTGACTTTCTTGCTCTACACATGAGTTGTTTGAGTGTGTGTGGAGTTATGCCTTTACAAATCAACCCCCTCTCTCATCTTGGTCGAACCCTCTTGCAATTTACTTATGCTGGCTTCCAATTGGACCTTGAAAAGCTTAGCCAATAGCATTTGAGCAAGCTTTTTACTCATGCTGGCTTCCTATTGGCCGGTGAAAACATTAGCCAATAGCATTTGAGAGGCCCAGTCAAGAGCCTTGTGACAAGTGTCCACCCCTTTCCTCTTTTGTAAAAGTTTAGACAATTAATTTAATTATCTAGATTGTTATTGGACCTTTTAGTCTTCTGGACAATAGGAATTAAGAAAATTTGTGGGCTGCTTATTTCTCATTGGACCTTTTGACTGTCCAATAGTATTTTTGGGAGATTAATTCTCATTGGTTCTTTTATCAAGCATTTCTAAAGTAAGAAATTGAATTTACACTAGCTCAATCCTCATTGGTCCACCTCTTTGTCAATTCAACCCAATAGGATTCAGACAAGAATTGGGGGGTTTCTTTGCATGCCTGACATGTGTCCTATTTACTTTGTGGAAAGGGTAAGCTTAGGTGTATAGTGTGTGTGTGTGTGTATGCGTGTGTGTCTAGTCACTGCACAAGCTTTGTCATTTGCCCAGCTCGCCCTCTAATGTGTCCTCTAGCATTTTGGACTTTTGTCCACACACAATGCATCCAATTCCATTAACATTTGACCATTGGACTTACACTTGGAAATTTTGGAACTTAACCTTTTGGAAGTCTTATGGGGTGAACACTAAGGCCTTTGGAGCCCATTCATTGCACATTGCACATTGCACATTGCTCTTTTGCAGATGGTACCCCTTTGGATCCCTACTGTGGGCCCCCTACTGTGACCAGTCTACTAGCCTTACTAATAATCTAGCTTTTTCTCCCCTAGTACTTCCCCATATTTAATGATCAGTTTAACATGAGAAAATCATTTATGAGAATTAGATATTAGTTATTATGACACAACTTGACCACTATCAAATGGAAAATTCCTTTCAAGAAAAGATATGGAAAAGTGGGAAATAAAGCTCGACCACTCAAGTCTTTGAAACAGGACTCCAATGACCATAAACCATAAACGGTAGATCTATGGAAAAGAGCAATGCCAAAACCGGCTCCACACTAGGTATACAATGGCAATATGCACTCAACGTACATAAACGGAGTGACTGCGCATCAGCAAGCACCGAAACAAGTGCAATCCAAAAATCCGATCAAAGCAAAAACAATACTCTCAATAGAGCTCCCCGGCACTCAAAGATGCTCTTCGAAATGCATGTACAAGAAGGGATCAAGCATGTGCCAAAACCATATGCAAATTGGCCGCGAATGACCATAAACCGAAATCACAAATCTATGCCAAAAACCTGTGAAACCTATCAAGAAAATCTGTCAAACCGACAAGGTAAAAATGCCAGTTAGGCAATGCACAAGATCAGAGACCAATGTCTTTGTATGCCAAAATTTGTCAATGAACTCCACTTGTAATGCCGATGCCGACAACTACACCTCGACCGAAAAATGTTCGTCGATCGGAAAAACCACACCACCTGTAAGGTCGTCGCCGACATCTCCGCCTTGGCCGGAAAAAATCCGTTGATCGGTAATGCACAAAGATCCACTCCATTTGCAATGTCAATGCAGAAAGCTCCACCTCCAAGCAATATGCATGCCCGAGAATCTGGTCAAGGCCAAAATGTAACCCAGAGTGAAGATACGAGTGTGTGTGCATGTCTGTGTGTTTCGGGAATGTGTGTGTGCATCTCAGAGTGTCTGTCTGTGAACTCGTGGGAAAATGTCTGCAAGTCATCGCTGTCGATGTCGATGTCACCGGGTGTTACTCCTCAGTAAGAGGCACCTCACCCAGGCAACCCGTTGTGGCAGCCGTCCGCGGGAAAAATACCGTCTGTGGGGAACACTGGTGTTGAGGGGATGTCCGGGAAGTTTCTTAGTCAAAGCCGGCAAGCGGAAGACGTCGCCAAATATGCCGTCGGCATGCCGATCCTATGTGAGTTCGGCCTCCGATGTGGCCAAATCGATGCCGGTGTAGTCCAGACTTACTCACCTGCCACCACAACCACGTACTACTCCTTAGCAAGCAGTGCAGTATGTGCACTTAGCATTATCCGCTTGTTTACCAGTTGATTGCGAGGCAATCTGGGGCCACTAGCATTGATCACCAACCAATCGAAGAAACCGCTTCCCTTGCAAAAAACTTTCTTGGTCCCGTTGTAATGTCGACCGTGGGAATCACGGCCTAGGGTCTTAAAATTGTTTTTGAAGATTTTAATTTTTGAGCCAGCAAACAAAAAACAAATTTTGTTGCTCCACATAGTCCGAATCAAGCCTCTTGAAATCTGGCCGAGACCTACATACTCTCTGTAGCACTCTTGTTTGCATCTTGTGAGCTTGTGTGTGGCTGGGAAGATCATATTAGCCCCAATTATGTCCATTTCCATGTTTCTAATCAGATAAGCTAAGCTCGCTTCAAAAATTTGGTGGAACTTCATACACACACACACACGACTTCCCTAGCCATACACACTCCATTGAGACTATGTGCTCTCAATGGCTCTTGTGTGCTTCCTACTTGCTATGGGCTGATTATGCACTCCCTGAGCAACCCATTTGCAACAATGTTCAGCCCTACCTCGATTGCTATGTGTGTGTGGCTGACCGGCCCGTCAGATCAGCCCGTCTACTTTGGCCATGCCTGCTTGCTTTTGATGAGTCTTATCGAGGTTGTAGTGTTGCCTTGTTTTCCACCTTTACCTGTTTCTCCCAAATCAATTGTGTCTACTTGCATCAGGGTAGTGCAACTTCTTCTTTACTTCCCATGCAAGCTCTCTAAGCTTCGATCTTCCCCTTACACAGAAAATGCAGATTTCACTTCCTTCTCTTGCTTCATTGTCTTCTTCACAAAGATCTCGATTGTCTGCAAACAAAACTCCTATGCTACCAGATCTTACCACACAGAGATTTCAAATCTGAAAATTTTGATTTATACTAAGTTGATTTCCCCCATTCATTGGATGTGTGCAAGCAAGTGCTCACGTGCCGAGATCTCCAATGCTCTGGATCCGCTCTGAGCCACTCTGATCTTGCTCCGATCTAGCTTCTACTGCGCCAGATCCATGCTGCAAGCGATCCACAAGCTCTCCAAGCTTTGTGATCGCCGATCCATGATCTGATCCATCACCGTCCGCTCTCGATCCGACCACTCGCAATCCAAGATCGACCGCGAGTGAGAAGCTTCCGAAACCATCCGTGGAGAGCTCTCCGGGAGGGGGAAGTGTGCGCAAGAGAGGGAGGAGTGACCGCGATGCCAGCACCACAACCTATGCTCTTATACTAGATGAAAAGTGTGTGTGCGTGTGCGCGTGCACGGTAGCATGTGGTGCGCGAGTGCGGTTCAAGGACACAAGATACACATGGTGTGGGTGGAGCCTCTCCCTCTCAATATGAGAAGTGTGAGAGAGCTCGTTATTCTTTGGTATATAAAGAATAAGGTATGTGTCTGTCCACACCCAGTGGTGGGCGGCCGTCCGGCCACGGACAAGGTGTATTGCCTTTACGCCAACAGGAATTTGGTCAATGCCGTAATGGTAATCCAGTATGGAAATAAGAGTCTGTGAGATTCACGAATGTGTGTGTGAGTCTCAAGTCTTTGTGAGAGGTCTGAAAAGAAGTTCCAAAAGATGTTGTCAATGTTGTTAATGCCAAGGCTAGGTGTCACTCCTCTATGGAAGGGGCATCTCATCCAAGCATGCAAGGAAATGGTCATCCACGGCGAATCATCGTCCGTGGGGAATGCACCGATGGAGAGAGGTTGTCAATGTCAGGAAATGTCAACCATGAGAAACGTCTGTCTATGTGTGCGCAGGTCTGTGAGATTCACGAATGTGTGTGTGAGTCTCAAGTCTTTGTGAGAGGTCTGAAAAGAAGTTCCAAAAGATGTTGTCAATGTTGTTAATGCCAAGGCTAGGTGTCACTCCTCTATGGAAGGGGCATCTCATCCAAGCATGCAAGGAAATGGTCATCCACGGCGAATCATCGTCCGTGGGGAATGCACCGATGGAGAGAGGTTGTCAATGTCAGGAAATGTCAACCATGAGAAACGTCTGTCTATGGGAAAATGGTCCAAAAATCAAAGCCAAGAAGCAGATGTAGGGAAGAGGGTTGTCCACCAAAATTGTCTATCTCCGAGAACAGGTTGATGTCGCACGAAGTCTGAGAGTTGAAGTTGGGAATGAAGTAGCCATCCGCGAGAAAGTACCAGGAAGAATGTCAATGGAAAGGAGTGTGCACCTCCACTGCCAATGCGTGTGGCTTGCCGAATTCAAGAGGACCAACGGTATCTTTTTTCGACTTTCTTTTTGCCACTAGACGTTTTGCTTCTTTCCATCATCTCTGGCTTTCGCTTGGAAAGCCGCTCTTTCTCTGCCAATGGTCGTAGCACCACTATACCACTATGTGCAAGCTCCATTGTGAGCACCCTTGTAGGTTGGTTTGTCTTTGCTTTACTTGAAAGGCTTTTCTCCCCTTCTCCTTTGATTCCATTAAGCGCCCCCTTGCCTTACTTCACTACGTGTGAATTGCCCCTTGGAGGGATCTTCAAAAACATTTCTCTGAGTAAAATCTGCAAGGTGAGAACCTCTTTGTGCCGCTGTGAGCGGGATGAAAACACACAGAACGCCTCTATAACGACCCGACACACACTCTTGGGAAGATACACACACACACTAGGGGGCACCACTCGGCTTACACAACACACCTGACCGAGACAGGACACACACCGATGGAGTGAGAGGAGAGAGACTATCCACTTGCCCACTCCACACAGAGAGACACACACAACTCATCTCAAAAGAGGAGAATTTCTGATGTTTAGATACAAATAGCTCACGCAATATGGGTAAAATAAGCCAGATACAATCACAAAAAACTGGAGCAGAAACTTCGCTCATAGGAGAAACTTACACAAAATAACAGCAGAAAAAGAGTGAGGAATTTGGCAAAATGGACAGCGCCATCGCGTCCGGAATGACCCAAAACCCCAATCTACAATGTCAAAGTGCTCAAATCCGACCTCGGATGACCTCGGATGAGCAGTTTACGGCCAAAACAGGCTCCAAAATGAGCAAAAACACACCTGCGGCTGTTCCTCCTCTCTTCTCCACGTTTTTTCTGGTCTTCTCTCTGTTTTTTCAGTTCCCACACTTAGCTTTATTAGTTGGGCACCCTTGGCCTTTTAGATGACCTCAAACGGACCCCGAACAGGCCAAAAACTTACCTCGCAGTGCATAGTTGTCACCTTTTTGCATCATCCGCACACCTGGCACTCAGCTTTTCTCAATAATGCATCCCACCACCACGTGAAGTGGCCCCAAAAATTGGTCCTCATGGTGACCTTTCTGCATAAGTATCACAAGAAAACACCCACATTGTGTCCGTACTTCTCCACGTGCAAGTATTGACCCCGTTCGAGCTCCTGACGCCACTAGATGCCATTTGACGCACCTGCTTACCTCATGTCGTGGGCCCACGGATAGCTTCCTCGAGAAGTTTTACGCGCTACCAACTCCTCATTATTGTAGAAAAAACACACTGGTACTGGTAACGATGAAAATCGATGCACTATGTACACCTTGTCCTACTTGTACACATGTGGGCCCCACGTAACCACCTGGCTCTGGAAAATGGGCAATCCTTTATTCGATGCACCATGCATGTGTATGTACATATGCGCAATCCCTTGCTCCAAAAAACTCCTGACATAATTTGCCCACCCCCTAGCCTGCTAGAGCATTCATGCTCAGCAGCAACACTAGTAGATGCTCATTCCACCTGGATCAAAAGGCCAAAGGCATATCGCCTGATTCACAAGAAGCATCATAACACCACACCTACATTTGTTAACAATCAACCAAAATGCACCATAGCCATACCCAACTAACACATCCTTCCAGTCTGGAGTTCCAAAAGCATAAATATTGCATGCCACATTCAACCCAACCGATAGAGACAACTCAAGTGACTCATCACCTGGCATCTTGGCTTCACCAGCCATAGCAACAACCTGCAAATCATGCACCCAAGTAGCTAAAAGCATTGTGTGAAGGTAAAGTTGTTGATATCCAAAGCACAAAAGTATCCCCGTAGCACACATATCCCTAGCATAGGCATCCACATAGCTGAGATTGGACTCATATATGCCAAACCCCTTCTCATCATCATAAGCATACTCATGATTACACATCACTTTATCCACATCATAATCATGGCTAGCCCCACTATCTGTAGCTTCTAGCATGGGTTCATCAGTCTCCAAGAATACAGATCCGTGCTCTAAACCACAATCATGCTCACAAATCGGTTCAATCACTGCACATACATCAAAATATGGCTTCAAAACAGGGCCCACATCCAACAAATTCACAAAATGGCTCTCAACCTTGCCCTCTTCCCTAATTTCCAAGGAACTAGTATCCAAAGATACATGCTCATCATCAATAACCTCGACCTCACACTCACACCCAGAATCACAAGGTACACAAGTAGCCAATGCATCCTCTTCAAGACTTTTCAATCCTGTATCCAAAGCATTACTCACCTCTTTAGGCTCTTCCATAAACATGTCAACCTGCAAGACCTCTTTACGCTTCACAATAGACCTTGGGAAGAAACGAGAAACATCATAGGATAGGCTACTTTTCACCTGCTTATGCTTAACTTCATCTTTTATGTCAAATCCATCTTGCACATGCATACCTGTACTGATACCATGTTCCTCAAGACGCTTAAACTTCCATTCCTTGTGCTTTGCAATGCATACCGCATCTTCAAAAGACTCGGGCATGTTCAACTCAACCTCGAACCGCAACCAAGGTGACAAACCCTCAACAAAAGAACATTTCTTCAATGAACAAGGGGGGGTCTCATCCTTAAGAGCAACACACCAACGAGTCCATAAATCTATAAAACCTTGTACATAGGCATCAACACCTTGACAAGAACCTTGCTTAAGAGCATTGAGCTCATTCCATACTGCATTTGCATCTTCAAAAACCTAGAAACGCTCTAAAAAAGCTTCTATAAACTTGTCAAGACTCAAACCATAAGAAGAAGCCACTGCTTCTTTAGCTTCCAAATCCATGAACCAAACACGGGTCTCATCTTTCAAAAGCAATCCAAATAGCCTCAAAATCTTGTCCTCATCACACATATTGTTGCTTATGCATGCCACCTTGACTTGCTCCAGAAAGTCTTCCGCATCTTCACCACCTCTTCCATGAAATTCCGGATAAGAGAAAGCCATGGCTACCCAAGTTACGATGCTTTGAGAACTCCTTCGAACACACGTGCAAGAACCCAAAAACTTTTGACTGACTCAATCCTAGAAACTTCAATGGAGATCAACTTTAGATAAGGACAAACACATGCACATCAAATGAGTTTTCATAGTTGATCATCGGAATTACAACAGGCAAAGGACATTCCAAGATCTCTCGTAATCTTCTTGGCCCGAACATAAAGACTATGCGCTGCTGGAAAAAAATCTTCCTGGACACATGAACATTTATCTGGATTCTTTGAGTTAAATGAAATGGAGTGAATTGAGGGCCATTTTGATCATCCATTAAAGCCAACCATGCAGCTCCCAAGAAGGCACACCCGACTTATCCTCTGATTTTGCCAAAATTTTAGCAGCATCATAGCATAAATGGCTCACAAGACCAAAAAACCAGCCATCATAACTTGGAAAAATTTTGGCAGAGTTTCCCCAGAAGTAGAGCAGTAGGAACCCAAAATATAGACTGTGCTGTCAACAATAGAACCCGAGCATCAAATAGGACTCACTAGTACATAGCCTATGGCGAGGTCACGAAAAGGGTGCTCCAGCTACCTGTATCACCGAAAGGATCTCCACATTTGAGAATCCCCCAGCTCAATAAAACCTCACGCTATCGACCCTCACACGAAGGCTAATGCAAATCGCGTATAGTCAAGTCTCATAAATGACTATCTTCCAGACCAAGTCTCAGAAATGGCTGGGACAGCCAAATAAAACCATATATGGCTCCACAAAGGCGTACCATGGCAGTTCCACAAGTAACATACAATCCAACAGACAATGCGCTCAAACAGGCACCAAGTGATACATACCCACAACAACTGCAAGTGACATCACTACTAGTATATCATTGTACTCCAGCTACCTGTACCTATGTGAATCACCTGTACCTGTACCTGTCCCTATAACCTGTAACCTGTAACCTGTAGCCCCGAATCTCGAAGCTTGAAGCTCGAAGCAGAAGGTACTCGAAGAAGATCCTCAGTGGGGACGCCAAAAGAATGTGAGCGGGATGAAAACACACAGAACGCCTCTATAACAACCCGACACACACTCTTGGGAAGATACACACACACACACTAGGGGGCACCACTCGGCTTACACAACACACCTGGCCGAGACAGGACACACAGAGGAGAGAGACTATCCACTTGCCCACTCCACACAAACACACACACACACACACACACACACACAACTCAACTCAAAAGAGGAGAATTTCTGATGTTTAGATACAATAGAGCTTGGGCCAACACCAATGGGGCAAATAGCTCACACAATATGGGTAAAATAAGCCAGATACAATCACAAACTGGAGCAGAAACTTCGCTCATAGGAGAAACTTACACAGAAAAACAGAAAAAAAAGAGTGAGGAATTTGGTAAAATGGAAAGCGCCATCGCGTCCGGAACGGCCCAAAACCCCAGTCTACAATGTCAAAGTGCTCAAATCCGACCTCAGATGAGCAGTTTACGGCCAAAACAGGCTCCAAAATGAGCAAAAACACACCTGCGGCTGTTCCTACTCTCTTCTCCACGTTTTTTCTGGTCTTCTCTCTGTTTTTTCAGTTCCCACACTTAGCTTTATTAGTTGGGCACCCTTGGCCTTTTAGATGACCTCAAACGGACCCCGAACAGGCCAAAAACTTACCTCGCAGTGCATAGTTGTCACCTTTTTGCATCATCCGCACACCTGGCACTCAGCTTTTCTCAATAATGCATCCCGCCACCACGTGAACTGTCCCCAAAAAGTGATCCTCATGATGACCTTTCTGCATAAGTATCACAAGAAAACACCCACGTTGTGTCCGTACTTCTCCACGTGCAAGTATTGACCCCGTTCGACCTCCTGACGCCACTAGATGCCATCTGACGCACCTGCTTACCTCATGTCGTCGGCCCGCGGATACCTTCCTCGAGAAGTTTTACGCGCTACCAACTCCTCATTATTGTAGAAAAAACACACTGGTACTGGTAACGATGAAAATCGATGCACTATGTATACCTTGTCCTACCTGTACACATGTGGGCCCCACAAAATGGGCAATCCTTTATTCGATGCACCTCGCATGTGTATGTACATATGCGCAATCCCTTGCTCCAAAAAAATCCTGACACCGCCTTCTTCACCTCTTAGTTGGGGTTGTTGATGGGTGCAAGACAGTGTTCAAGAAAAATCATTTTTCCAAACATACAAAATTCCCTTTCTTGAAGGAAATCTTAAAAAATTGGGTTTATTTTTGGGGTTTTCACACTAATTTTCTCTATTTTAGGGTGGAATTTTACCTTTTTTCCTTGCCTTTAGCCGGCATTTTTTAAATTGAAAATGACATAATATTAAGCTGAGACACATTTTTCCCAAACAGTGGTGCAAGGGCTACTTACTGAGTTGAAACCACTAGTTGGGTCCTTGCTCGCAAGAGTGTAGGTACAAGTTGCATTTTGGCAAGAACACAAAATCCCAAGTCTCACTTGCATCAAGGGCAGCTATGTTAGAGTTCATCTCCTATTGCTTTTGTGCATATTGTATGGCTAGTGGTTTCTGGGGTGGCCACCCACTTGGATGCATTTATGTTGTACACACTCATTTTGTTCGGCCACCCATATTAGGTCATGGGCACCCACTATGTCTATGTTTTCCTATTTTCCCAATCGTGGTTTCTTAGTGGGGTCATGGAATTTTACCCTACCTACCCCTGCAGCACTATATATAGGTTGCCATGGGGGATTCTTGTATCATTGAAATCCATTCTAGCATTGTGGTCTTTTGGGGAGTCCTCTATCTCTCTCTCTACTCTGGCGCATTTTTGCATCCATCCACTCTCACATGGTATCATCACTAAAGAAGCACGCTTCAACACAAGTGATCACCCTACCAGGAGCAACCTCACCATCGCCATAACCTACCCCTGCTAGTGTTTTTTCCTCATGTAGCTTTTTTTCCTAGGGTTATGTTTTACATGCTAGAGAGCCAATTTTGTTGAGCCTTCAGCTTTCTCCTCTCCTCCCTCATCGCTTCCTCTTTTCTAGACACCAAGCTCAACATTCACCTCCTAGCTAGATAGCTTGCATTTCTACTACCTTGCTATTTTTTCACATTTTGGCTACATATTCTCGTAGCATACAATGCAAGAAACATCATGACCTTGTCGCCCTAGTACCCTCTTCATCACCATCTAGGATCCTAGTGCCTTCCACAGGTGTTTATTGCCTTATAGGAATTATTTATGACATTTGTTACTTGTTCTTTTTCACCTGATTTGAGCACCTAGACGGTTGAGATCAATGAGAATGATAACACTGACTTTAGTACCGCTCTGGTGTCAATTAGTGGCATACAATCACGCTGACTCCTGCATTTCAATAGCATTTCCAAACCCTTGCAATTGTATCTTTGGGTGGATAGCAGGATGGATATTTGTCTTTTGTACAATAGGCATTCCCATTGCTTGTCTAGACACCATTCGATGGTGATCCGAGCAATTCTCATGGATTGCTACAACTTTGGATTATTGGTACTGACTACTATGATTTGATCTTCTCAGAGATTCTTGGGCACACTGTCGTGCAGCTCCGCTCCCATGCTAAGAAAGATGCCAAAAAAAATGCACATCAAGTTTGTTTGAAGCTTATATGTTTAATGAACAGTGATTGGCATGGTAACATGCCAAGTTCAATGCTGAATGTATGCCAGATGCGGCTCAAAGGGCCAAAAGATGTCTTGGTAATGCTAAACAATGAGTATGCTTGAAGTGGTCATAGTTGGATTTTTATTAATCAAAGTTGAAGTACTTGAAGGGCTCTACATGCCTGTCTTTACGGCTCGTCAATTGGAGCTACGGATAAGAAGTTATGAGAGTTTTAAATAGACTCAGTAGTAGATCCATCCCGGATTGGGCAGCTACAGCTAAGGTGACAGAATTGAAATGAATGCATGGGCCTGAAGTGCTCACTTTGTGGAGCACGTCGGTCTTTTCAGATCAGTGATCAGAGTTATGGTTGCCGAGTTATTGGCCGTTAAAGATACACCGGGGGCCGGTTCCGTATTAGTCCAGTCAGCTCGATCGGAGTGCTATCTGGGAATTTTGAGTTTTTGTCCAAGTTTTTGAAATGCAATGATGGCGAGGAAAATCCAACGTGTCTCTAGCTTGCTCAGGAAAAATGATATGCTTGGCAGTGCTTTAGTCGGCATGTACGCCAATGCCCGCTATTCTGGCCATCCAATGAAGGATGCCAGGCATTACATCAGCCCGATATTTATGCCAAATGTGATTCCCTTACAATGACTATGGCCGCCAACGAAGAAGCTTGGCAAAGCCTTGGCCGATATGTATGCCAAATGTGGTGTTGTTACGAAAGCACAAAAAGTTATTGTTGAGTTCTTTGTCAAAATGTCGTCTTTTGGAATGCAATGATTGCGGGCGATGCCTTGGTCGGTATGTATGCTTAATGTGGGGCCTTAATGAAGTTTAGAGACCTAGGTAAGCTAGCCGCTCAACGGTCCAAGGGAAAAAGACCGCCCAAAAGAGGCTATCGGCCGTCTAAGGAAAGGAGTTGGCCACCATAAATTGAGACCAAGGGGATTTGGTCGCCCAGTATTAGCCACCCTTTTTTTAAGGGCATGTGTGAAGAAAGGAAATAAAAGGAAAGCAAAGGGCATGGCGGGCATTAGAGGCCACAGGCAGCAAGGAGGGAAGTAGAGTTCGCACTCGCCAACACGGGCCTCAGATGAGGTCGCCGTAGAGACAAGAAACACTCAGAAGCTCCTCGCATGTAGGTTCTGCACTAGCGGGGCTGGATTTAGCGCTGGTCAAAACCCCGCCATGTCCACGTCATAGGGATGGGTTCCGCCATGTCAGCTACCCATTAGCAACGTCGCTAAAGGGTAGGCTATTTTTAGTAAGGGAGCCATGCAACCTATATAAAGAGGGGACTCGTGTGATTGACTGGGGGCCTTCTCATGGTTTTTTCTCTCTCCGAGAGTAGAAGCCAAAGCTTCTAAACCTCATTATCCAAGCATCGGATTGCTCTCTTGCTCTCCGGCGAAGAAGGTGAGAGGCATTAGCCATCCTAATCTAAAGCTCTCGAAGCTAAAGCTCTGGTTTGTTTTTTTTTCTTCCCTTTTCATTTTGAACGCTCTTGAGAAGCAAGTTGGGCAAAGCTCTTGAGCTCTAAAGCTCCATAGCCCAAGCTAAGCTTCGTTAAGCTTTCCTAAGCCTAAGCCTAATCTCTCAAGCCAAGCAAAGCTCTCGATTTCATTAAAATCTCATTAGCAGAGCCTAAACCTAATCCTGTTTAAGCTGATTTTTGTTAACTCTCTATGGCTTATCACAAATTCTTAACCCAAGCCTAATCCTAATCTCGCCTAAGCCATAACCCTAAGCTTGCCAAGCCATAATTCTCCAAGCCATTAACCCGGAATTAATCCTATAACCATAAACTGGATTGGACCACCCAAGGCTTTGGAAGTTGAAGACAGAAGACAGTCCAAGGCGGTTACTACTGATCGTCTTGATTAGCACCTGGATTAAGATAGGTTAAAGTTTGTAAAGTGCATAAATGTTTCTATTATTATTTGATTAAAACAGGGATATTGTGGCCTATTTGGTGTAAGGTGAACTGTCTGTTTTGAGCTCTGTTTTCGTTAATTGTGTCTGTTGCACCTCTTTCCCCGCACCTCTCATAGCCAGGGGCCTGGTGCCTTCCCGGTTCACCTTTTGCACACTTATCCCCCGACATTCTTGGTGAACCCGACGCAAAACGGCCGGGGTGAGCAGTTTGGTGAAGAAGGATGTCGACACCGCAAGAGGATGCCATGCAGCAAATGATGTAGCAGCTTGCTGCTTACATGCAACAACAACAGGCTGTCCAATAGCAGTACAATTTTTAAGAGAGGATCCGTAAAGCTCGGCACACGGTTACCAAGAAATTGCATCGATTTGATGGCCGGGATATTAGCAAATATTGCAATACCTACGAGCAGGCAGTGGAAGAGGATGGAATTGTTGATGATCAGAATGCAATGGAAGGGTTCCATTTAATTGCGGAGCCAGAACTTAAGAGCCAAATTAAAGAAATTCAGGCGGTTCAAGGCCCGAACTGGCAGGATTTCAAGAAGGTGCTTCAGGAGGAATACTTCCTTGAGGATTCACAAAGAGTAACAAGACAAAGATTTATGAAGTGGGTGCAGAAGAAGAACAAAAATTTGTCTGCATGAGAGTTATTACGGGAATTTGAGAAAAAATTCAAGCAACTGTCCTCGACAGAGCAACGTTCAATGAGGGATTAAAAGGTTGAGCTGTTCATCCAGGCTGCTGATCCTTGACTTCAGAAGAGTTTGGTGCAGTTGCTGGAGGATTCAACAGGAGAATTGGGCTTAACATCGAACTGGAAGGTAGTCACTGAGCAGTCAACATGATCGTGGCTGACATCATGGATGTTGCGGAAGAGGAACCTAAAGAGAAACATCCAGAGTGGAGGAGCCAGTTCTTGACAAATTGGTAAAAGGTATTGAAAAATTAAATCTGAATTTTAAAGCTGTTAAATTTGAAGGACTAGGTGCAAAGGGGTCTACATCTGAGCCTACGTCTGTGGTGGTGTCAAATCCAACCGTACCTGAGGTAAGGCATGTTCATTTCAATGAAGATGAAGATAGTGAAAGCATACCAAGGAGTCACTTTTCAAGGACTCATTGGGCAAGAGCAACAACCGAAACTGTTGTGAAGTTTGGCGACATCGAAGAACCGGTCTTGGCACTCATAGATTATGGATCGGAGATCAATTTGATGGCTAAAAGCTTGCACAAAAAGGGGAAATGGCCTATTGATGTGGACCATGGATGGCGGATTCGAGCTGCCAATATGCTTCCAGGTGGCCTCTGTGGTGCATGTGCCAATGTTAAGGTACTGTAGGGGATGTCTGTGATGAGTAAAATTTCTTTATACAGGAGCATTCCTCTTATCCATTAAATATGGGGCAACCCTACATTACGGCTGTGCAAATGGAAACCAAAGTGCTGGATGATGGCTCGGTCTATGCCAGGGTTCAAAGCTGTGATGGTAAGAAAGCAGTGCAATTCTTGACTGTATGTGTTGACCATGCCAGGAATAAGGACAGTCTACGTGATCATCCAATGCCGAAGATACACAAGGAATTTAGGGAGCACAGGTTTGCACAAGATTTTCTCGGAGTGCCATTATAAAGCGGGACTATCGTAGTACAAGTGAGGAGAAGTTCTCGCAAAGAGAAGCTTTCTCTTCGGGGTTTTTGGGGTTAACATCTGTTGGGGTTCTTCAAAACAAACAGAACTAAAGTGTTGACAACATGTCACACACACTAAAGACGGAGTAAAACAAAGGCAAATACATTCAACTCATCAGCATTTCATTATTCACCAACTTCCGACACAGCAGATTGCAGAACAAGCATGAAGCATAGAGCAAGAGACTACACATTTGATTCATCTTGGTCCATAGATAACTTCCATTTCAACCCAAAAATTACATTCTCGCGTGAACCAGCATGACCTTTAAATAGGAACTTCTGACAGTTATAATTTTTACATCCGATTGACCAAAATCCGACTTATCAAATTCCGACTAACTAAGATCCGACTGACTTAGAGTTGATTGATTAAACATAAGTACAAGTACTGATCTGGTGTAGGTTCAATATATTTCAGAAAATTTAATGATTTACCAAAGTGGGAAAAATAGTATGTTTCAGGTATCCAAAGTGAATTGCAGGGTTGTGATATGCTTGAATCAGATGATGTGATTTCATGAATCATTGAAGAGGTATCTTATGTAGATACTATTTTAGAGCTTGAGGAGATCAGGCAAAATAGGTTACAAAGCAGAACTGAAGTGGTTAAGGTCCATTCAATGGACATGTATGATGAGTTAAGTATATATGAAGCACTTATGCATATTGAGGATGATTCAGGTGAAACTGTTGAAGCACAGGTAGAAACAAAATACAAGACTGTTCCAAAGAAAGTGAGGCCAGTGGCTACACCGCTGCCAGAAGGAAGTGATGGGATGATCAAGGAGGCTTCTTGATAGCCTATACTCAGGGATACAAAAAACATAGGGCATAAGTTTACTAAGGAGACACTGCAGCAGTTGAAGGTTGGAGAAGACGGTTTCCTCAATGAAGAGGAGATCAAATGTTTTCAAGGTATGCTCAAAAAACATGGTAAAGCTCTCGCCTTTGAGCCAAGTGAGATTGGGTGTGTGGATCCAAGTGTTGTTTCATCAATGGTTATTTTCACTGTTCCACACATGCCATGGAGCTTGCGTCCTATTCCAATTCCTAAAGCTCACTTGCCAAAGCTTATCAATTTGCTTAATGAAAAGATTCATTTGGGAATTTCGGAGCCGTCATGTGCTCCGTATTCTAATCGATGGTTTACTATTCCTAAGATAAATGGTACATTAAGGTTCATTCAAGATATGCAAACAGTTAACAAGGTAACAATCCGTAATTTGGGTACTGGCCCAATTGTGGATGAATTTGCTGAGGCCTTTGCAGGTAGATCTATTTACTTCATGGGTGATCTTTATTCAGGATATGATCAATTCCAGTTAGCTTTGGAGAGCAGGGATCTTTCTACAATGTGTACTCCTCTTGGTTTGGTGAGGATGTGCACTCTACCACAGGGTGCTACTAATTCACTAGCTCATATGATGAACGGCATGAATAAGGTATTAAGGGACTTTATCCCACATGTTACTATGCCTTTCATTGATGATCTACCAATTAAGGGCTTTGAACAAGGCTCAAAAGATGAAGCAAAAGACCAGAGGGGGTGCTGACAGTTTGTTGCTCAACACATTGATAATTGTCATGCTATTTTAACGAGTCTTGAAGAAGTTAACTTAACACTTTCAGGTCAAAAATCAACTTTTGGTGTGAAGGAGGTCTTAATTGTGGAACATATGTACAATTCTTAAGGTAGAAGGCCAAGTCCAACAAAAGTCAAAGCAATCCAAAAGATGAAGGAAACATGTTCTTCAATTATACTTAGGTTCGTCGATTCTTAGGCGCATGTGTGTTCTATCGTATTTGGCTGCCACACTTTGCTCATGTTGCAGAGGTGCTCTATCAATTGCTACGAAAAGGTAAAAGGTTTTTTTGGGAAGAAATTCACACACAAGCTATCAAAAAAATTAAAGAAGATGCTTCTTGAGGCTCCGACTTTGAGGAAAGTTGATTATAAATGCGACAGGCCAGTTATTTTAACAGTTGACACTAGCCCGACAGGTATTGGATGGGTTGTAGGTCATGATGATGCTGAAGGACACAGGTATGCAGTGAGATTTAGAGCCAAGGTGCTCAATGCTCGTCAACGAGGATATCCACATGCTAAGAGGAAACTTTGGGGCATTGCTACGGCTCTAAGGACCGATAAAGAATACTTTATTGGAGCTTCTGTTGTGGTAGAGACAGATTGCTTGCCACTAATAGGAATGATTGCAAACTGCTCTACTCCGAACATTGCCACGCTATGATAGATAGCCTATATTAAGTCTCTTAACCTTGAATTTTGTCATATTGCATGTAGAGATAATCCTGGTGCACATATGTTATCAAGAGCCAGGTTTGAAGATGAAGAAGAGATGCTGACCATGAGTGATGATGTTGGCTTGAAGTTCTACACTTCTTCTTATCTACATGCCAACTGTGGTAATATTGCTCATGTTTTTGAAGTCTTTTTTGAAGAGTTTTATGATGGAGAGTGGCTTATGATTGGCCGCTACCTAAGTACTCTCACTAGACAAGAAGGATGGAGTGACCAAGATTTTAAGAAGATAAAGAAAAAGGCCTATATGGCTATTTCCTGAAAGACGGACATTTATGGAAGAAACCGAAGCGCCCAGGTGGGGTACCACAACGAATTATTTGCAACAAAGCAACTTAGCACAGTAGGTGATCAAAGAGTTTCATGAAAGTCTATGGGCTGGACACAGAGGATTCTTGGCAACCCCTGTCAAGATTAAAGAGCGATATTGGTGGAGAGGTATGTACAAATATTTGGTTCAATTTGTGGAATCATGTTTAATATGTCAACAATACTCTAATGTGTGACATAGAGATGGATTGCATCCCACCTATCCACTGGCTATGCACTACAAGTGGGTGTTGGACCTTATTACAATGCCAGTAGGAGTGTGGCAGATGAGATATATTGTTCTTGCCAGCAAAGATCTTACTAATCAGGTTGAAGACAGAGCTTTGCGTACCAAAGCTACCAGTTCAGTATGCAAGTTCTTGCTTGAAGATGTTATCTCCAAGGTATCGATGTGTTGGCAGAATTACTGCAGATAGAGGAGAGCTGGATGCAGATGAAGCTCGAGAGTTTTTTGCTCGCATGGGAATTAAACTCGCTCTCACTACAACATATAATCCAGAAGGTAATGGGAAGAGTGAAAGAGGCCATCCGCCTATTGTTAAAGCTTTAGCAAAGGCGTGTGAAGGACATATTAGTGATTGGCCTAAACTCTTGCCATTTGCTTTATGGGCTGATTTCACTACACACAGTTCATTTACAAGATTTATGCCGTTTGAATTGATGCATGGGCAAAAACCCATTATACCTATAGAGGAAGCAGTTATGACTTGGACCCTAATGCCATGGGAAGAAGGTATGTCTGCTGAAGACTTGCTTGTTCTACGTATTCGCCAGCTTGAGAGGCGTCAAGAGGATATTGAACAGGCTAAAGAGAAGCTTAAGGAGGCAAGATTGAAGAATAAGGATGCATTTGATGGAAAGCATAGACTATGACCACATGCTATCAAAGATGGTGACTCGGTACTTGTCTAGGACAATAGCTTGGAGAACTAATACTCTGCTATGCGGAAAATGGTTAAACGATGGTTTGGACCATATGTGGTGCAATATGTTTTTGATAATGCGACATATCAATTATGTGAACTAGATGGTACTATGCTTAAGGTGCCTATTGCAGGGAAAAGCATCGAGCTATTCAAGAAGCGAGAAGGCGAGATTGTTCTTCAAGACTCCCATTCAGATTCGCCTCCAGAGGATCATGTTATGTATACATCAAATGATATGTATGATAATGATTTTAATGACGCTGATTAAGTGCAATTGGCACAAACCGAAGGTTGTGCAGGTTCAGAGAGGGTGCATGTCATGCAGCTCCGCTCCCATGCTAAGAAAGAAGCCAGAAAAATGCACATCAAGTTTGTTTGAATCTTATATGTTTAATGAACATTGATTAAGGCTTGGTAATAGGCCAAGTTCAATGCTGATTGTATGCCAGATGCGGCTCAAAGGGCCAAAAGATGTCTTGGTAATGCTAAACAGTGAGTATTCTTGAAGTGGTCATGGCTGGATTTTTATTAATCAAAGTTGAAGTACTTGAAGGGCTCTACATGCCTGTCTTTACGGCTCGTCAATCAGAGCTACGGATAAGAAGTTATGATTTTAAGTTGAGTCACTAGCAGATCCGTACAGGATTGGGCAGCTGTAGCTAAGGTGACAAAATTGAAATGAATGCATGGGCTTGAGGTGCTCACTTTGTGGAGTGCGAGGATCTTTTCAGATCAGTGATTAGAGTTACGGTTCCTGAGTTATTGGCCGTTAAAGATGCACCGGGGGTCGGTTCAGTATCAGTCCGGTCGGCTCGATCGGAGTGCTATCTCGGAATTTTGAGTTTTCATCTAGGTTTTTGAAATGCAATGATGGCGAGGAAAAGCCAATGTGGCTCCAGCTTGCTAGGGGAAAATGACATGCTTGGCAGTGCTTTAGTCGGCATGTATGTCAGTGCCCGCCTAATGTGGCCATCCAATGAAGGATGTCAGGCATTGCATCAGCCCAATATTTATGCCAAATGTGATTCCCTTACAATGACTATGGCCGCCAATGAAGAAGCTTGGCAAAGCCTTGGCCGATATGTATGCCAAATGTGGTGCTGTTACGAAAGCACAAAAAGTTCTTGTTGAGTTCTTTGTCAAAAATGTCTCTTTTTGGAATGCAATGATTGCGTGCAATGCCTTGGTCCGTATGTATGCTTAATGTGTGGCCTTAATGAAGTTTAGAGACCGAGGGAAGCCAGCCGCTCAAAGGTCCAAGGGAAAAAGGCCGCCCAAAAGAGGCTATTGGCCATCTAAGGAAAGGAGTTGGCCGCCATAAATTGAGACCAAACAGGATTTGGTCGCCCACTATTGGCCACCCTCGTTTTTAAGGGCATGTGTGAACAGAGGAAATAAAATGAAAGTGAAGGGCATGGCGGGCAACAGAGGCTGCAGGCAGCGAGGAGGGAAGTAGAGCTCGCACTCGCTAGCAGCAGAGCAGGGCCTCAGATGAGGTCCCCGTAGAGACAAGAAACACTCAGAAGCTCCTCGCGCACAGGTTTGGCACGTGCGGGGCTGGATTTAGTGCTCGTCAAAATCCTACAATGGCCACGTCATAGGGATGGGTCCCGCCACGTCAGCTACCCATTAGCGACATTGCTACTAGGTAGGCTATTTTTAGTAAGGGAGCCATGCAACCTATATAAAGAGGGGACTCGTGTGATTGAGTGGGGGCCTTCTCATGGTTTTTTCTCTCTCCGGGAGTAGAAGCCAAAGCTTCTAAACCTCATTAGCCAAGCATCGGATTGCTCTCTTGCTCTCCGGGGAAGAAGGTGAGAGGCAGTAGCCATCCTAATCTAAAGCTCTTGAAGCTAAATCTCTGGTATGTTTTTTTTTCTTCCCTTTTCTTTTTGAACGCTCTCGAGAAGCAAGTCGGGAAAAGCTCTTGAGCTCTAAAGCTCCATAGCCCAAGCTAAGCTTTGTTAAGCTTTCCTAAGCCTAAGCCTAATCTCTCAATCCCAGCAAAGCTCTCGATTTCATTAAACTCTCATTAGCAGAGCCTAAACCTAATCCCGCTTCAACCGATTTTTGTAAACTTTATGTGCCTAATCACAAACTCTTAGCCCAAGCCTAATCCTAATCTCGGCTAAGCCATAATACTAAGCTCGCCAAGCCATAATTCTCCAAGCCATTAACCCGGAATTAATCCGATAACCATAAACTGGATTGGACCACCCAAGGCTTTGGAAGTTGAAGAGAGAAGACAGTCCAAGGTGGTTACTCGTGATCGTCTTGATTAGCACCCGGATTAAGACAGGTTAAAGTTTGTAAAGTGCATAAACATTTCCATTATTATTTGATTAAAACAGGGATACTGTGGCTTATTTGGTGTAAGGTGAACTGTCTGTTTTGAGCTTTGTTTTTGTTAATTGTGTCTGTTGCACCTCTTTCCATGCACCTCTCACAGCCAGGGGTCCGGTGCCTTCTTGGCTCACCTTTCGCACATTTATCCCCCGACAACACATTTCCACAAGGTGTTGCATAGAGACATGGCCACTCAAGTAGCTTATGGATTTACTATCTTTTCAAAGAATTCCAAGCTAGATAGCTCAAACTACAACATTTGGAAGCCAAAGATTAAGACCCTCATCACCTATAATGGTCTATGGGAATGGCTTACGGACCTCAGAAGGCCGTGAATGCTGATGTCTCATTGGCAACCATTACACACGCTGATGTAGACATATGGATAGATATCAACAAATGGGTGTATACATTTTTGGTATTGAACCTATCCGACACAGTGTTATAGGAGGTTTGTGTGGAGGAGCATTCACAAGGCTTGTGATAGGACATTAAGGACTTATTTGAGGGCAAATTGGTGGCCCGAGTTCTTTAGCTATAGCGGGAGCTTTACCTTATGTGGCTCAGGTAGTTCAGCTCTTTGCAAGGATTGACATGCAAGATTAGGACAATCTAGGACGATGTCATTGCTTTTGGAGGCAACATGTTCACACAACGCATGGTTGCCTAGCTACTCTCCAAACTTCCTATAGGCCTTGACTCTTACTATCAGGTTCTAATTTTCTTTTGTTCAATCCAAACCCAACTTGGGAAGAGGTTCTTCTCAAGCTCATGTAGATCAAGATTCATTCCAAGTTTCAGGCTAGAGGGGCTATAGGCACAGATGACACATTGTTGGCAAAGAGCAAGGGATGGGGACAAGGTAAGAAACCCAATTTTTTGAGTCGGACGATTTCTCTTCAATAGAGAACAATAAGAAGAACATGAAATTCAAGGATAAAGAGTTTTATTATTGTAAGAAAAGGGTTACAAGTAGACAGAGTGTTGGAAGAAGAAAAGGGGTGAGGTAGACAAGGCTAAAGAGAAAAACACAGCTTTGAGGGTGGTGATGACTGCTAGGATATCTTTGGTTGTAGCTTGTCTTGGGATTCTGCATGTTGCACCTATCACATCTCACAAAGACAAAGGCCCAAGACTAAATTGTCAATCCAAGGGAACAAGTGACTTGACTAGGGCATGGAAGCATGCCAAGATATTTCAAGTCTCTTGTCTAACCAAAAATACTTTGTAAAAACAATCTATGAGCTTTCTAGTTGTTAAAATCCTAACTTATATCTCTTTGATAAAGAAACACATGAAAATCCAAGAGCAAATCAGCTCCAAACAACACAAAATTCAATCGCCTCATTCCTAACAAGGTCAAAATGACTTTTGGACCATTAAACCCCAGACTGCATACTGGCAAAAATCGCATTTTTTTATAGTAGTAAAATTGCAAGTCATGGAAGTTTGTGCGAAACCTACAGAATAGGTTCTCTTAAGCATTAGGATTCCACAGCAAGCTGACGAAATCACAAAATGATGCTTAGATAGTGAGATACATCACCTGGAAGATCACGAGATTTAATGCTTGGAACTCGCAAAGCTCTTGTATTGTAGGCATCCAGGAATAGCTCTTCTTGAGGCTATGGCAATGGTGCTCTTGGTTCTTTGATAGGAAAACCATGCAATGCGATGTATAGAGACAAAGACAAGTAGCAAGAAGGCAATTTCACAATGTACACAATACCCTTAGCTTGAACTTTTGATTAATGATCTAACCTTCTTTGAAAACCTTACAAAAATGTCTTTTATACCTTGGCTAAGGGTCTCACATGTACAAAGGTTTAATACCTTGAAAAATGGGTCATCTAAGCTAGCTATAAATCTATCTGTTGATAAAACTTGAAAGCTCATAGCCTTGGATTTTGTTTTAGCAAAAAGATGAGATAAAAACTAATGGTTTTTAATGGGAAAATTTATATACACAGGGTGTTACAATGGGCAAAGAATCCTCCAAAGATCTTCTTTTTCATAGCAAGTATCTTATTGTTGGAATCTTCGAAAACTCCCCCCTCCTATTTCATGTTGTCCTTGACATGAATCAAGGTCTAAAATCTAGAAGTCTCTAGTCAATCTCTCTCTGTCTCCTTGAGGATAGTGAAGGCTGGTAGATGGTCTAGATTTTTGCTTGTGGATCTAATTCTAGGTCATTCCTTTTGTGGTGATCGTCATTCCTCCCCTCCTAGACCGGTGCACGTCCTCAAGCACTGCATAAGTGGATCGCCAAGGTACAAGGCATGGTCGCGGAAAATAACAATTAAGCCACAGAACAAGTAATGAGAACCGTGAAAGTACCAAGTACAACACATAATAAAAGACAAAATTAATATAAGCATGAAGCACAAATGGTCAAGTGGAGAATGGTAAAATAAAGATTACTTCTTGCTAACTTAAAAGTATTTATGCCAAATACAACTACTGAACTTACACAAGCTAGGTAATTAGAGTCGTGTGCTTTATTAGTGTGTCTCCAAGGTGAGTAAACATAACTAAAGGGTCAAACAAGCTATCAACTCACTAACTCTCGGGGGGTTCACTATGTGTAAAACTACCATATCACATGCGTTCAAGCCATGTTTGTAAAACCCCTTATCTGTGAATTTTGTTAGGAATATAATGTACCCTTTTCTTTTAAAATTTGTAAGTTTTTTTCAAATTTGAAAAAATAATGTCCGTGTGTATGTATATGTTTGTAAGTTTCAAGAACTTTAAATACCCTTCTGTTGAACTCACGTGATAGGTTACATTTTTCCTAGGTGACCTCCCCTGGCACTAACTAGCAGGTAATATTATTTCCTAATGAGAAGATAACTAGAAAGGTGTTTTTGGCCTATTGGACTATGCTTCTTTGCTTTGAGTAAGTGTGAATATCAAGTGCAGTCAAAGTGATTTGTATTTCATTTTGAAATTCATTTCATTATCTGTTTCTCTTTGCTATAGGAAAGCTCAATATAGAGCACCTCAAAGTAGCTAGGAGCTCATGACTCTTTATCAACTTGTCAAATTTTGATTTTTCTTTAAGTGCATTCTTTCAAGTGTCAAAAATCCTTTGGGAGTTCTTGACTCATCCACCTAAGCATAAATCTCAAGCACACGTGTAGCTTCCTCTTTGCTAAAGATAGCTAGGCCTCTCTAAGCCTCAGCACTCCTAAGGTAGCTACCATTAAAGAGATAATACCACTAACTAAATTAGCAAATTCAACTATCTTGCAATATCCTAGAGTGACATCTACCTACCTAAAGGCACTATCAATAAAGTTAGACTCGTTATCAATTAGCTAATGAAAACTAGTAGATGTATAGACATGTGTACCTTTAAATGGCAAGTAAACAACCAAAATTCTAACTGTTTGCAGAAAATCATAATCAATGTCAAGCAGCAATGCAACATAAGGCACAATATATCAATGATGGGGCAAGCATAGGAAGTAGCATACATGTATAGACCTTCTAAAGATAAGATCCTGGTATGATCAATGGAAATCAAATCTCAAGTCAATGCAATGTTGCTACAAAACATAAAACACAAAGAACTACACCTTCTAGAGGTGCGTTAGCATGAGAAGAGGTATTATTCAAAAGAAAAATAACATAAAAAACATAATCTAGGGTCTCAAAATCTAAATAGCCAGAGGGGAAAAACTCAATGGGAAAAAAGTACCTCTGGTATGCGTGCATGAAAATCTATTGCCCTATAGTCAATGAGTATGAATCAACATGGATCTAGTGCATCTAGGGATGAAGAGAGACCTCTCACTATAAAATAGTCTCTACAAACTCTATGCTTGATCTCTAGTGATCAAAGACTGACTGACACCTAGTTCCATATGAATGGTAGGCTCTAAAGCACTAATGATGGGCATGGGGATTACATGAACCGGTATATTTGTAGTCATAAGACTATGTAGCTTTGTATGTAATATATGTGCTCTGTTTGGTTTTGCCTTTTTGTTCATTTGTGATCGGTGGAGTCACAAGTGGAGGTGATCTTTTTATGATCGATCGGCAACAGTGAGCCATGGCTTGGCATTTTGGAACCCATTTGTAAGACCTTCTCATTGTGTTGGTGATGGGTGATGAGTTTGAACGACTTTATAAGGGTATGGCTGTCGGTGAAACCTTGTGTCAGGGGTTCGTTGCTCTATAATAATGGGGCTCAGCACAGATTATGGAACCCAAACAAGATTACCTAGTAGGCATTGGATTGTCTTGGGAATCCAAAGCTATTGGAGGCCACTAGAGATATCATTGAGAAATTGTGTTTGACGTGGGTGATGTTTCCATGATTGAATGGAATGCACCATTATGGGAGCTGAATGCCTAGACTTTTCATTACGCGTGCTTTGGGATATTTGGTTGAATAGAGGGGTGACTTTGACTTGGTTGAAGTTTCCATTAAGTCATGGAGTATCCGTTAATATCCAAATCTGTCATGGTGATGGTGCTCTATGCGGTTTGGGTGTGACCCTTGCCTGTTTCATTTCTGGTATCCAAAGTTGCATTGGAAGATTGGTGAGAGTGATAGGTCTCATAGTGTTTGGGCCGTCAACTGCTGCTGCCATAGAACCTGTAGAATGTAGCTTTGTATCAAGGACTTGTATTGAAGGGAGAGGATCAAACATTGATGCACAATTATTGTTGTCAGTAGATTTGGTAGGTGTCATCTCTAGCATGATATTTTTATTGTTTTGTTGTGCTTTTGTTGGGTTGTGTTAGATTTCATGATACATCGCTTTGCTACTTCACTCAGGTCTAGGGCATACATGTATCGACTAGTATGTCTCCCGGGCCGGCCACCCTTTGCACATGCATCACATAGACTACATTGTCTAGCCACCCACATTAAGGGCCGGCCGCTTGTTCTTTTTTCAAGCTCCCTACACAGGTTATTATCCACTTATAGTTAATGTCGTGGATTCTTACCCCTTAGGCTTGGTGTTTGGCGGATCACCGTGAAGCGGACGTCAGCACAGCGAGAACTCACCTAACAACTTTGCCAACTAAGGATGGAGCTTGACCCACAGGCACGTGGAAGCAAGAAGAGGGTGTCAACATCTACTCGACCAACTAATGACCAAATCATACGGAGCTATCAAACCTAAATCTATGTCCAAGACACTTGTTCTGTGAGACTGAGAAAGTCTCTTATGATGATACCGCGAGCCATAAGCCCCTTACACGGTCTTGAAATACCATGAAACTCTAGGGAAATCCTACACACACTAGTAGGCCACTATCCCTCAGGTCTCTAACCCCAAATCCTACCCCAATACCCCTGGTGCAAAAAACGCGTAGTAAAATAGTCAAATTTTATAGCTCGTTATTTTGGAAACTTGAAGTACCTAATGTGAAGATCTACTCGTTGTGAACGCATGGATATGCTGAAAAAAATAAATGGGTAGCGTATACTCACCAAAACCTCAGAAGAAGCTCGCGGGTGGATCTCGTGATGCAAAGCCAAATGTGCGCAATGTTGGTATTGGCACGAAGCTCTTTCCGTGGGCAACCCGTGGCTACTCTACGTTTGCATTTCCAATCACCGAGGTGCTTGTAACATCAAGATAAACTCTCTCTTCTCTAGTACACTCAGTATGCTTACACAGACTCTGTAGTTTGAAAAAGATAAGGGTTTTTTCATTAAGGTTACACTTTGGGTTTTATACCCACTCATTTGTAAACCCTAAAGTTCAAAGTGAAAGATCTACTCTAATCTAATGGCATAATTATGTACAACTTGGAAGCTTCTTCAAAGCCCCAAAATATTACAAGTAGAAAATGGGTTTCGTCACATAAAAAATAACTAGAATAATCCCATCACTAAAAGTTCTGGATGTCCTAAGTGTCCGGAGTTAACACTCCCCCCCTCCTAGTTCATGTCGTCCCCGACATGACGTGCTGAGTTTTCATATCTTCAGAAGGTGTGGTCCCTCATCTTGAGGACCGACTCATAACGCGCATGCAGTATGGAAATGGTAGGGCCAAAAATGTCCGTGTTGATGGTGAAAAAGCCTGTGTAGAAAGCTTCTTTGAAGGCTTGCATATGGTAGGAGGGCAAAAACATAATTCGATGATAGAGCTGATGGATCACCTCTGGACTTGGCTGTGTAGACATGTCATAAGCGCATCTGACATTAGTTTCTTGGTTTTAGAAAAAGATGGATTGTGAAGCTTGAGCTGGCTGGAAGATTTCAAAAACCACCAAGAGGGTTTTGCATATCTTTCTCATCATTATGCAAGGTAGGTCAGGAGAGCTAGTGAACAATTTTATGACGCCCGTTAGGGTTTTCACCATGTATTGCTCACTCATTCTCCCTCCTACCTTCAAGCCAGGTAACCTTGGGTAATTAAGCCATGTGCGATGGCTGCGTCGGATGAGAGAGTACCCTTTCAAGGTTCTCATTCGTGGTAGAGGGCAGAAGCTCAGATCATCTCTAATGGATTTAGGTGTTTCTACCAGATGGACTAGGTGCTGTGGGTACTCAATAAGCCATCCCTTTCTCCATTTTTCCTGTGAAACCACTATAAGATTTTCCTCATCTGGCCGATTGATATCTCCAGTGTAAAGTGGGACCATGGCCTCCTCTTGTATTCTCTTGTTCAGGGTTATTGCTTCATACTTCAGTAGAGGATATGGGAGTGAGGGTTGCATACACTCTTGGCATATGACGTTTGAGTCCAGCTTCTGGATGGTCACCGACTTCAGCACTCACTGAAGTGGACTTTTGTAGCTCATTTTATTCTTGCTCAATTAGATCCCTTGGCTCTTGAGAGGATCCCGCAGGGATTTCCTCTTGCATGGGTTGTGCTTTCGGATCTTCAAAGTCTTCTAGGTTGATTCCTTTTACGGTGGCAGGGCCTTGGCTTTGCTATGGCTCTTCCACACTTTGTCTTTTCAGTTCTTCTATGGCCTTTTTATGTTCCTCTTTAGCCTTTTTTTCTTCTTTGGATATCGTTATAAGTAAGTCATTCAGCTCTTCTAGCAGCTTCATCAACTGCTCCTTCTCTTCCTTAAGGACCTTCTTTTTGTCTTCTAGTATCTTCTCCACCACAAGGGATCCTTCTGCCATCATTATCCTTTGTCCTCTTTCTAGCATCAATTCTTTCTGCAATTCTTTGAATTGTTCTTCAAACACATTGGCTTCTTGGCTGGTACTTGCTGAGCCAATTCTTGCTCTTCTAGTAGTTGCCCTCAACCTTTGAATGGTCTGCTCCTTGACTTGGATTTGATCTTTCAGCTCTATGGCCTCATCTTGAACCACATCTTGTGCTAACTCTGCCTCCTCTTTTGCATCTCTAAGGCTTTCTACCTCCTTGAACAACAAAAGACTTCACAATTGGGACTAAAATATGCATTGTGGAATCAATTAAATATTTAAGACTTCACAATTGGGACCAAAATATTCATTGGACAAGACTGCAGTAGGCTTTGTTATCTTTGATGATCATGGGTAAAGCTTGTTATCCAAAGGGCAAGTATTGGAAGAAGTCCACTGCAACAATGACGTTGAGTATGCTACCTTACCTTGGATTGGAGTTGTGCGCACAAAATGAGATTCAATGTCTCAATGCTTTTGGCGATGCAACGCTAGTGGTGAAACAAGTGAATGATACTTGGGCATGCAAGAATCATGATCTCTTAAGTCATTTAATTCATATAAAATCTCTTTTACTTTAATTTAGGGAAGTAAAACTACACCATGTCCCTAGAGAAGAAAACCAAGAAGCTAATGCTCTTGCTAGTGCACAACTACAAAAAAATTTATCAAGAGCAATTGCACTAAAGTCTTCTTTATTTCAAGGGAGTGATTGCATGACTGACATTATCCATGTGTTAGAAACATGTGAGTGCCCTAGTGGTCTTTCGAAGGGCCAAAAGCAATGGTTAGTATGCAAAGCATCCAGGTATTGCCTTATCAATGTTGATCTTTACTGCAAGGGTAAGGATCAAATCATGAGAAAGGTGCCTCTCTCTATTGACATTAGGGAGCTACTATCAAGTTGTAATGATGAAGTCTCTGGAGGGCACTTTGCACTTCACATTACCTATAGGAAAATTCTATAAGTTGGGTTTGTTTGGCCTAGCCTACAAAGGGATGTTCACCATTGGTGTAAGACATGTAAAATACTATCAAACGTTTGGGGATTGAAGGCTCACCGATGAGCCACAAACTCCTATCATCTCACATACTCCATTTGAGAAATGGGGGATAGAGGCCATTGGGCCCCTACTTTATGCTCAATCTGGTAAATGCTATATCATCATGGGCATGGACTACATGACTTGATAGGTAAAAACAATGGCAATGACTCACATCACTGCTAAGGAAGTGGCCGAGTGTATCTCTGAGCAAATTTGTTGCAGATTTGGAACTTCTCTTGAGATCATCTCAAACAAGGAGCCAGGATTTTGAGGGGATCCGGTTGAAGAACTCATGAAAAACCTAGGAATCTCTCGATGACAATCCAAACCATACTATTTGCAATGCAATGGCATGGTGGAAAAGCCAACAATATGATATGTAGGATCATTACTAAATAGGCAAACAACAAGCCTAATGACAGGGATAAACACCTTTATTTTACACATTGGACTTATAGAACATCTTTTAGGACATCACTTGGATTCACACCATTTCATCTTGTTTATGGCAAAGAGAACAATTTTGCCCATAAAAGTCCAACTAGCAAGCCTCAAAGTGCTATCTAGATATGTAAAACCTATTGCAATGCACCTAATGGATAACATTTTGGATCTAGAGCAATTACAACTAGATAAAGATGAATCTATCGCTCATTATGCTACATAGGTTGAGCAAGGGCACAACGAGTTCAATAAGGGACTCAAAGCCAAGGGTTTAAGGAATGCTTGTGCTTAGATATGACAATAGGTTTGACACTTGAAAGGTTAAGAAATTCATGTCAAGATGGGAAGGGCCATTTATCATTCTCAAGCGCTACACCAATGGCAGCTATAAACTCATGGATGCCATTGGAAAATTGCATCAAACCAAAGTCAATGGATGGAGACTTAAACCCTTAATCCACTGTTTGATCCAATTTCTATGATGAATATCCCTGAAGAGGATGCCTCCTCTACCTCAACAAGTGGATATTCTAGCATGAAGCTAGAGGCATGAATACCTCTAGACTAAGGGGAGGGCTAATGAGGGTTTCTTTTTAAAAAATTTACTCCACCTCTCTCCTTTGTGAGAGAGCCTTCCCTGACTCTTTCATCCTCACATATTATCTATATAAGTTCTATTGCTATTTTATATCTTTAACATTGATAAAAAAATTATACTATTGACCATCATTATTTGAACCACCTATTTCTATCCCACTATTGGGCATGTTTGCATGAAAATTTTGAACTCCTTTCCCCCAACCCCCCGTCCCCATCCCCCCCTTGTACTTTCGTAGATTATCGACCATTGATGTTGCCTGCAAGGTTTATATGGCATGTGTCCCTTAGCGTATGTTTAGAAAATTTGGAGAGTGATTTTTCTTCACCACACTTGAAACGGTGTGTCTACCACAGGATGAATATTATCCTTTTTTTCTAAAATTACATACAAATTTATATCCCAAAATTGGTCCATGTAGGGCCACTATCTGGCCTATTTGAGGCCCATTGGGCATGTTTGCATGAAATTTTTGAACTCTCTTTGCCCCCACCCACCGTCCCCATCCCCACCTCGTACTTTCATAGATTACCACCCATTGACGTCGACTGCAAGATGTAGATGACATGTGTCCCTAAGCGTATATTTAGAAAACTTGAGATAACATAGTGCTTTTCCCTCATCACACTTAAAATGATGTGTCATAACCTCATAAATTGTGTTTAAGAGTCCCTCCACCATAAGATGAATTTCATCCATTTTTTGCTAAAATTACATACAAACTTATATCCCAAAATGCATCTATTTCCAGCCTTCGGGGGCACCGCCCTTCCTTGGATCCCCCTAGTGACACAAATAAAGAGAGGGATCCAAAACCAAATGCACAACATTGCTAACATATGCACCCAACATGGATTTTTTGAAAGTTGGAAATGTGCACTAGACTTACTATTTAAAAGTGAGTTATTATTTACACAAGATATAAATGATTTTTGAGTTATGGCACATTGTACACAATAGTCAAAAATACGTTTAATTACAATTTGTTAATACATTGGGTGTCGAGTCACATTTCTTGATGGGTAACAAAAGGGTTTGGGTTACAAATGGTGATCTTATTAACAACGGACTAACTACATGTCCTTTCCATGATCATCAAACATTTATTGTGGATTGCATGCAAGTACGTGTCCTCAAATAGACCCACTAAATGCACCTCCATGGACTACACAAAGAGGCCCACCAAATGCACCTCTATGGACTCCAAAATTACTCCACTGGTGCTATCAATGATTCCTAACTTTGTGTGGGAGCGTTGTAGCACCTCTTTGCAAGTGTAAAAGCTGGTTTCTCCTTGACTATCTCCACACTCTTCTAGTAGTGATAGATCTCAGTCGAGGCTCTGCAAAAGTGTCGACAAGCGCTATGAGGTCGCCTAAGTGTTGACACATGTACTTGTTGCAGGAATGGTCTTGATAGCTTCTTGAATTGTACAACTTTGCTTTATGAGGAGTTTGATTTCTCCATATTTTGCATGCCCCAAATATCTAGTCATCCATATTTGTGCATAGACTATGGACCATGTGCACGGAGAATATGCTGCCAAACAAATTGACCATTTTAGACATTAGTAAAAAAAATATGAAAGAGAACATGATGCAAAGATTTGGTTTTACCATGTAAGGCACAATTTTTGTTTCACCCCATGCTATGCAAATCGCCTCTGTGAACTCCGTTGACAAAAATTGAAAGGCTTGGTAGAAAGGTCCCTTGTACATCTACCTTATTGAAGAAGCGCTGCTTAGCAAATTGACTTGGTCATCCTATCTTTGGGAACCACATATGCATCTTCAAAGAAATTCCTAAGACACAAAACCAAAACATCACCACACAAGCAACTCATGTGAAAGTTACATTAAAGCATCACTTAAGAGTATCTTCTTTCTTCTCTACACCAATGACCCTCTATTGCAAACATGTACTGTTATGAAATAGAAGGTCATGTTGATGTTGATGTATCCATCCTTACACACTATGATTTCAAATATCTAAAAATCGCATGTAGTAGCCAAGGAGACCTCCCTTATAGCCACATATTGCAAGAATGTAGGGAGGATTTTGAATGTTGGAGACCCATTCATGATATAGCTGTTAGGATAGAGGAAACATTTCACCCAAAGGCCCACATTGGTGAACCATCACAACTGTGTTGTTTTGTGGATGAAACATCTATAATGTTCTTTATCTTTAAGAGAGATATGAGAAGTAATGTAGATATGGATTCTATATCATGGAATAGAGGTGATCTAGAAAGATCCAAGAACCTTTGTTGGAACACTTGCAGTACCCACTCCTCATTAGAGCCTCTAGTGTTGTGCATGGCTATGAGTAGAAGATTTTTGCATGGCTACACACACACACACACACACACACACACACATAGAGAGAGAGAGAGAGAGAGAGGGAGAGAGAGAGAGAGAGAGATGGCTATAGAGAGAAAGAGTTTGAGTTTGACATGGCTCCAAAAAGGAAGAGGTTAAAGAAAGAGGGCTTCATGTTCGCTTTTAGAGGAGCTATAGATGAAGAATGTTTTTGGAGAGGGGCAAGACAGAGGGTTAGACTTCAAGGGAGATCATTGAAGTCCAACTTTTTTGGATCCATGGCAAGGGTACAAGAGGTGGCTGGAATCATTTCCGTAGGTGCTGTAGCCATGGAGAGCTTGGAGACTATGGGATATGAAGGTGTAGAAAAAAGGGGAGAAGAAGTGGTTGAAAGGATTTTCATAGATGTTACATCCACGGAAAGCTTGGAGGTTGGAAGAGATTCCATAGATGCTGCAGCCATGGAAATCTTGGAAATGGAGGGTTATGAAGGTGTAGATGAAAGGGTAAAAGAGGTGGTTGGAAAAATTTCGATAGCTACTGCAGCCATGAAGATCTTGGAGAGAGAGGACTATGAAGGTGTAGATGAAGATGGGGGAGCTTGTAGTGAGAGACAATGAGTTTGGAGAAAAGGGTGACTTTTGAGAAAGAATGGCTGAGAAAAGGAGATTTTGGTATTAAAAAAATGGTTTTTGACCATATAATAGGTTTGGAAGGGGGGGGGGGGGGGGGGGGGGGAGAGTGAAAAATGAGGCCTTGGGAACTTTTAAAATTTTTGAATTTTAAGGGTCTTTTGATGCACGTAAATGAGAAGTCTATTTATGTTGGAGGGAAAGCATGGGCTCCACCCCACCCCCTCTTCCACTCTCCCTTATACTCTTTGAAAAGGTAGAGAGAGAATGTAGCTTCCCCGTCCCTAGTCTCTATTTAAGTCTAGAAAAAACTTATGCGAGCCTAAAAATAAGCCTATGAAACTACCCTCAATCATTGGCCTTGTCCCCTTAACCCCACACATTTTTAGCTTTAACACTAGAGTGGTAACATAACACTTTTATGTCCTTGGACACTTTTGTGTCCTCTTAACTCAACAACTTCCAAGAATTGTTACTTGAGATCCCAAGTAGATTCTAAGGCGTTCTATACCCACAAAGCTTGCTTATGACTTGAAAAAAACTTGGAAATTTTTTGGGCTAGTGATTCCATCTTTAGAGTTTGGTTTGAGTAACATTTTTAAACCTAACTTGAACCGAAAAACATGTGCCGTTTTTGGCCAATTTTTATAAAATAGGCATTAGACCACTCTTAACCACAACTTAATGGCCTTTTAAGTGCTACATAGTTAGCATGGGTAAGCTACATAGTTAGCATGGGTAATTATAAAGATGTTTTCATGCTTCTAATAGCCCGAGAGTCTATGTATTGGAAGTTATGGCCCATTTATGAAAAAGTCTTTATGTTTAATTATTAGTAAAATTCACACTTCGATGAATATTTTAAAGGTATTTTTAAATCATAAGGCAAGCTTGAGTGCGGTCATTGATTGATTACTATATAAATCTTCTTCCTTGAGTTTTGGGGCCCCTAAGACCCTAAATAGCAAACAACACAGAGGTGGGAGTGATTTTGCAGTTTACCAAAATCAAACTCGTTTTGAGTTATGCTCATATTGTATTCAAATTTCTAAATTTCACTCAATCAATTTTGAATCTTAGCTCCAAATAAAACGATACAATCTCAATTTGGCATGAGCTTGATAGGTTTATAAGTGATATAGAAGGCCACATTGTGGAAGCCAGTTTTTTCATTCGTACAATTTTTGTACTTCATAGGTGTGTTCCAAATTGTCTTATAAAGATAGGGTTTGATGATTTTCATGCTTTCTATTCATAAACATAAAAGTAAAGAACCAAAGTATGTAATATGGAAGCATTTATAGTGGTAATGATAGGTGTAGGCATAGAAACATCGATGATAGGTCAGCAGAATATGAAAAATGCAACTTTTTTGTACTTAATTCTACTTTCAAACAAAACATTTTGGGGCTACAACAACCACGTACATTGGTTAAGAACCCATTAACTCTAGTTTTGTGGATTTTGCCGTTTACATCTTGTAATCGATAGGTGCCATTGAAGTGTTACTACAAAATAATCTAGGTTCCTTCCCATCTTGGCATGAACTTGTATCCTTGCATGTGCCAAAAACATTGTCATATCTAAGGACTAGCATTCGTTCCACCAATAGTGAGTGTTTAGTAAAATTTTAGGTGTTTTGAGTTTTGTAGGTGGTGTAGTAGTTAATGGCATCATCTCTGCCTAGCTCCAAGCATTCCAGATCAAGTATTCATTGTTTTAATTGTTTCTTCATGTTGTCACTTTCTCTATTTAACACTCTCAAGCTTGTTAATTACACTTCAATTGGTAAAATGGACTCCTTGCCATACACAAGCTTAAAATGACTGTACCCAAGTGATGTTCTAGAAGGCATTCTCAAGAGACGCCCATAGTGCTATGGAAAAATGCCTATCGCAATGCCCAGGATTTCTACTGCCCTACTTAGTGACGATTTTACAAGGCATTTCGTTTGCCTTTTCTACCAATCCATGAAACTAAGGGTAACTCTAGAATGCTACCTGTGGATGCCTACCTTCTCCATCAATTGTCCAACTAAGCCAACTTTAAAGCCAAGCCCTCTGTATGAGATGATCTCAAGTGGAGTATAAAACCTAGGTCAAATGCTTCACCTGTTTAACCTTTACTACCTCTATTGGTTGTGTCTCTTTAGAGCTTGTGGCCCATCACTGGGGCACTGCAAGTTGTGCATGACTCCTCTGATGACTCAGTGGATTTGGCATGCATATGCAGCTTCTTATCCTTTGATGCGAGATACTTTAACTACTTCAACACAGTCTCCAAGTTGTTGCAACTATGGAGATCTTGGAGAGAGAGGACTACGGGGGAGTTTGTAAAGAGAGAGGATGGGTTTAAATAAATGGGCGACTTTGAAGAGAGAATGGCTGAGAAAATGGTCATTTGTTGGCAAAAATTAGTTTTTTCTACCATATGATATATTCAAGGTTTTTGGAGGGTGCAAATGAGAATTATATCGATGTTGAAAGGAAAGAATGGTGGACCCCAGCCCCTCCCTCCACTCCCTTTCTACTTTTTAGAGGGTATAGTTATGGCCACCACCCTCCTCATATTTTTCAATGGATAATCACCCCTTAAGCTAAAGGGTCCTTTTGGGGTTCACGTTTTTCTTAATGTACTTTTGACCCAAGTAATTACCTAGCACAAATAAGAAAACATTTCCTACGTTCACATATTTCCCATTATATACCACTAAATACAAAACCTTTTTTTTTTGTAAATGCAACTTCCCACCCTTTTATGACCTGATCGTCTCTTGTACATTTACGTGGTACTATATGTTAACCTTTGGAAAATCCCCCACAAACCCCCCATGAATTTGAGCTCTTGGATTTTGTAGCTTTCTTTATGGTCCATGATGAATCCTTCCCTTTTTCAGAAGGAGATTTTGTACTCCAAACTTATATTTTAGAATTTCATGGAGGCTAAAATGAATAAATTTTCTCTCTGCTTTGCTTACTAGATCTCTTATCATTTCCACTCTTGAATGAATATCCACTTTATAAAAAGAACCAAAGATACACCCAAAAGATTGTGTGTGTGTGTGTGTGTGTGTGTGTGAGAGAGAGAGAGAGAGAGAGAGAGAGAGAGAGAGAGAGAGAGAGAGAGAGAGGCATGTATGGACTATTTATGTTAGGAAACCGGCAAGGCCGGACTAGACAAGGCAGGGCCGGGCTACGCGGTGTGGAATGGGGAGTCCAACTAGGGCAAAGGGCCAAGGGCATGCCTATGTAAAGGGTGGTTGGGTGGTGGACTCTCAAGCTCTAGTCACCCCTGTCTTACATTGGTATCAGATCATGGTCTATTTTGGGCAAGAGGGCGTGGAGCTTTTTGCATGCTCCTCTCTTTGAGGGAGTGAAGAGCCGCCTGCTAAGGGGGACAACAAAGTCCCACTGTGTGAGAAGCGCCGCTAGTGCCGGGAGGGAAGCGACCTCAACCTCCGGCATACGCTGTGTGGCTTAGCCCAGCGGATGCGCACTGAGGAGGGGAGGATTTTTTGTCACAGTGGTGACACCCAACAAGCAACGCAGGGGAGCCTCTCTCTCTCCCTCGCCCTCGCGGCACTACCGTGGTCCCCATAGCCGACTAGAGGGGTTTTTTTTTCACACACAAGGCACCCAAAGGCCTTTGGCCTTGGGCAATTCATCAAAAAATATCAAGCTAGGATATGTGCCCACCTGGGGACACACCCCATACCCAAGCTAGGGTGTTCCAAGGTT
This sequence comes from Adiantum capillus-veneris, assembly GCF_014529385.1. NCBI lineage: Eukaryota > Viridiplantae > Streptophyta > Polypodiopsida > Polypodiales > Pteridaceae > Adiantum > Adiantum capillus-veneris. The sequence continues at coordinate 38,488,115 of NC_140935.1, forward strand.
GTCGGCCGAGATCCGACACAAGCATAGGCAAGGGGCCACCGAATTCTAGGCAAACTGTCCGAATTACAGAAATTGTAGAAGTTGATAGAAGTGAAAGTTTGACGGAGTTGAAGTTTCGAAAGAATAGCTATTGAAATTTCTTCCTTTGAGAAGATTCAGTTGTCAACGACGTTTCAATCAGTACAAATTTTTGTCGGCATCGTCAAGCATAGTTGATTCAACTATCAAGAGCTTGCCGAGTTCCATATACGGCGGACTACTATCGATTTTGACAAAGTTAGCACGGCTACTCTACTTTGCGAGTGCTCCCAATATCAGGTATATTTTCTGAGTACTTCTTTCACCGCACTGTGTAGCCATGGATTCGGATATCAATATGACATTCGATTTTGAGCAAAGTAATCATGATCCTACCAATGATGGCCCGCGGCAGGATCCTCTCAAGGAGAGTAATCGTGACGCTATGGTAGGAGAAGATATTTATGAGTTGCTCGATATTCAAGAATTTTGTGCACTTCAGACACGCATGACAATCATGGATGACAATTTTAATGCTTTAAATGAAAATGTTACTAAACTTTCCACATTAGTAATTCAATTAAAGCATCAGTAGTCTAAGAGTCCTGCTGACACCCACATGCATTAGCACGTTGGCACACAAGGGAAAGGCCCAATTAATGATGCGTTGCATACTCTCACTGCCAAAGAGGTGGATGACTTGTTAAAGAACTTTAAACCACCAGTCTTTAAGGGCGAAGACCAAGACCGCAATAAGGATGCAGTGAACATCTTTCTCAGCAAATGGGATGGAATTCACGCCTTAAGGCGTACTCCGGATGCAGTCAGATCTCAGCAAACGAGCTTAACTCTGGAAGGCAAGGCCTACAAATTGTGGATGAACATCATACCACAGAGTTGGGCAGCCTTTGAAGCAATGTTAAACAAGGATTTTTGCCTACTAATGAGGCCGATCGGAATTGGACGGCTTGGGACACATGTTCCATGCGCCAATACCCATCACTCCTTGAGTATATCTCTCACTATCGGGATGTTATACTCAAGTTGGAAGGCTTGGATACCTTTTAACAAGTACGAGAGTTCATACGAGGTCTGACACCTGAGCTTAAGAAGTATATCAAGACCCAAGACCCTAAAACACTTGAGGAAGCCATAGTGAAATCATATATTCACGATGACCCTGATGAGAAGAAATTACATAATAGTAACGTGCCTGCTAGTATACATGGTAATATACGCACGCAGTATGGGAACAATAAAAGAAAATTTATAGTTGCAAATTCAGATGCATCTAAAAAATCCAAGGGGTCCAGGGGTCCTCTTTCTCCTGAGGATTTTGATAAAGCCAAGAAAGAGAAGTTATGTTTTCAATGTTTAGGAAGAGGTCATGGAAAAAAAGACTGTCCTAAGGGGAAATCTGCTGCTAAGGGGAAGGAGAAAGCAATGCACACAGTGCAACTACTACCTCTTGAGTCTTCCTCGAAATTCTCCACAGTGGAAGTAACACACAATAAGGTGGTGCATGAATGCTGTCTCACAGCTTCCATGTGGCAACAAACCTTTGGACCACATGAGTTAGTACGTATGCAAAAATATCTGCAAGGGCACAAGGTGCGCATCTTGGTAGATGACGGTGCTACTCACAATTTCATCAATTATGGATTGGTGAAAAAGCTCAAACTCCGAGTACCCACCGCTACAAATTAGCAATGATGAATGGACTTGATACTGAAATATGGGATACTCAATGCCGAGCCGTTCCATTGGAAGTACAAGGGTACTCTACTTGTTTGGATTTTCAGGTTATGAACATGAAAAGGGCTGATGTGGTTCTTGGTAGGGAGTGGTTGCATAGCCTAGGACCATCACTGAAGCATAGCTATGAGCACAACAACTTGATGTTTGAATCCCATGGCGCACATGTGTTGTTGTTAGGAAAAAAGATATACCTTCATCGCCACTGATTTATACCGCTGAGCTTATGCAGCTCGTTTTTTATAATGAAATAGATCAGGTTTTCTTGTGTTACTCACTGTCTCATTTTCTTTCTAACATTGAGTATGTTGAACTTTCCTCAACGCCGCATGCTTCTCTCTCCTCTATTCCACCAATTGCTAATTCTAAACAAGCAAACGTTTTTAGTGAATTACAACAATTATTAAAGGAATTCCAAGATGTATTTCCTAATGATTTGCCATCAGGATCACCGCCGACACGATCAATACAACATAGCATTGACGTGGTCGCAGGCTGTAAACCCGTTAGTAAACCACCTTACCGTATGAGTTACTCAGAAGCTGCTGAGGTGGAACGTGAGCTTGCTAACTACCTTACCAGAGGGTTTATACAACCTAGTTCTTCACCATGGGCTTCGCCTATCCTTTTAGTGAAGAAAAAGGACGGTAGTATGCGCATGTGCGTAGACTACCGGGGCTTAAATGCGGTTACGGTTAATAACAAATACCCATTGCCAAGAGTAGATGAGTTATTTGATAAGCTAACTCATGCTCGCATTTTTATGAAAATCGGCTTGCGGTCAGGATATCACCAAGTCCGTACTCGGCTTGCCGATATACCTAAGACTGCATTCCGAACACGGTCTGGACACTACGAGTTTTTGGTGATGCCCTTCGGGTTAACCAATGCGCCCGCAACATTCATGACACTTATGGATAGTGTCTTGAAGCCATTTTTGGGCAAATTTTTCATTGTTTTCCTCGATGACATCCTAGTTTATAGTGCTTCTGAAGAAGAGCACTTACAACATCTCAGGCAGGTGTTTGAGTTGTTACGTACAAACAAGTTATATGCTAAGGAATCTAAATGTGATTTTCTAAAAGATGAAATTTATTATTTAGGGCATGTTATTTCAGCTCATGGCCTATACATGGATTAGTCCAAAGTGGATTCCATCAGAAAATGACCTCCTCCAAAAAATTTGGAAGAATTACAGTTATTTTTCGAATTTGCAGGTTTTTATCAAAGGTTCGTTAAAAACTATGCTCAAATTGATGTTCCTATGACGGATCAACTTAAAGGCAAAGGAAAAGCTTTTCAGTGGGGATCCGCTCAACAACACAGTTTTGATACGCTCAAGGACGCATTAGCTACAGCTCCTATACTGGCTATTGTTGATCCTTTGAAACCATTTGTTTTGGAAACGGATGCCAGTGATCATGCTATTGGAGCAGTCCTGTTACAAAACGCACAGCCAAGAGCATTTGAAAGTAAGAAGCTTAATGTAGCTCAGCAGAACTATTCTTCTTACGAATACGAACTCTATGCAATAGTGTCTGCCTTAAAGACATGGCGGCATTATCTGTATGGTGCTTAGTTCCAGATTGTGTTTGACCATGAAAGCATCAAATGGTTTACACAACAAACAGATTTAAAGGGTCGAAAAGCCAGGTGGGCCGAGATCCTTCAGGAATATGATGCCAAGCTAAGGTATCGCAAAGGACGATACAATGTAGTGGCAAACACTCTAAGTAGAATGCTAGAGATCAATTTGCTCTTGTTCACGGAACTTCATAGTGAATTTTTAGATTCTCTCAAGGGTAAATATGAGCATGATGAAGCATATTCCAAAGTGTGGAGCCATGTTCAAAAGAGGGATCCTTCTCACTCCAATGACGCTAGTGTACAATTAACCTATACACCTAGTTCTCCTTTATCAAGTGATGAACTACAGCGATGGAAGCATTTTACCATCGACAATGGGTACCTAATCCACAAGGAGAGAGTTTGTGTACCGACGGACACGGACATTCGGTGCCAACTTCTTTATGAATGTCATGATAGTCCAAGTGCAGGGCACCCGGGGATTAGACAACAAGCATTAATCAAGTGGAAAGACCGACCTGAAGAAGGTGCCACTTGGGAAAACATTAGTGTTCTTAAGAAGAAGTTTCCCACTTTGGTTTTTGAGGACGAAAACTCTTCTTAAGGGGGGAGTAATGTCAGGACACCGGCAAGGCCAGACTAGACAAATTAGGACCGGGCTAGGCGGTGTGGAACACAGAGTCCAACTAGGACAAAGGGCCAAGGGCATGCCTATATAAAGGGTGGTTGGGTGGTGGACTCTCAGGCTCTAGTCACCCCTGTCTTACAATTTAGCAAGAGCAATTGGTGACATCCAGATTGTATTTTAACTCTAATATACATAAGGTTTCATGTTTATAGGCTGGGATTAAGCAGCTTGTCATCAGGGGTAGCAAGATAAATTTGAAGTAAAGCAACCCATGAGTCTTTGTAACAACATATTTGAAGGGCCTCCAAATATTTTAGCTTTACTTGTTCAATAGTGTGTAGTTTTAGCATAGAATTGGACAAACAGTAGACTTTGATGAGAAAAAATCTGGAAAATTAAGCTGTGCACAATTTTGGGATGAAATTATGCACTCATTCTTCCACGATTGATCTTTTCTTCATCAACCCCTCCCTAATCTATCAAAGCATAGAAGGGTGTTCTATTGGTTGTTTCAGGAATTTTGAAGGTTCGCTAGGTTTTGGGCTTACACACCCTCTAATATATGTTCTTCCATCGCAAACATGTTGTATTTTTTTCACATTGATTATAGTTACTGTACTAGGCTCTCAAATAAATCATTGAATTTAAGTTGTTGCTTCCATGTAAGGACCACCACAACATCTAGGTAATGGACCACTTGAATTTGAATCTCACAATTATCTCTACCCTTTTTAGTTTGTGCCATTTGATGGAGATGATGTTTGTATCATTATAATCCATGAATTGAGCTTCAATTATGAATGTTGTAGTTAATTCAAACGCCCAAATTTTGTATTGATGGATCACTTACCATTACCCAAAAATGGCAAGTGTTCAAGTAATTCATAAGCCAATTTGTGCATCAGCAACAAACAATTGGGGAAGAGACATGAATTTTGGGACGTGGTCTTGTTTTGGAGACCAAAGCAGGAGGCCCTGACCATGTAGAGTACTAACCTCAACTAATAGATGATATTGAGGGTTGAGAGAGAGAGAGAGAGAGAGAGAGAGAGAGACGTGCCTTGTTTTTTTAAATATCCTTTGTTTGTAATAGGACTTATTCTGCAAAGTTTTGATGAATATTTTTGTTTAGAGTACATTTTGTTCATTTCAGCGTTTTTCCACAGTATAGGACTTCATTCTAATCGTTCTCGTGAAGTTTCAAATTTTGACCCGAGACACCTCTCGGGAGCCAATTTTGAGGGTACTATGGTCAAAATTTGGAAAAGTTTTGTATGTAGCACTTGTAGCCTTTGAAACGAGGAAAAATATTGCTTCTTTGTGTTTTTGTTGGTTCTTGCATTTTGATGCCCATTTCAGCCCATAGATTAGAGAAAAAGTGAGAAAATGCTGTTTTAGACTGTTTTTGTGAAAATTGCTGACTTGCAAGTAATTTTTCGGGCAAATTGAGCAAGATATGGATTTTTTCGCATCTCACAACTTTCGAAGAGCTCGATGAGACGAACAAATTCATGTGAGACAGACCTAGTCAAATTCTGAACCGTTTGGGAGTTACGGCTCGCTGAAAATAGCTAGACGAATTAAAAGATGAACCTGAAAAGGGAAAGGGATAAAATCCTGAGTATATGGATAAGCTCCTTGATGAATTCAAGGATGTTTTTTCCAATGACCTGCCCGGTATGCCTCCTCCTAGATCCTTGGACCATGGAATAGACCTTTATCCGGGATCTTAACCATACTCCAGGGCCCCTTACAAGTTCAACATAGATGAACTTAAAGAACTAAAACTCCAACTTGATGGCTTGCTAACGAAAGGGTTAATGAGGCCTAGTGTATCCCCTTGGGGTAGCCCTGTTCTTTTCCAGAGGAAGAAGGATGGGACTTATTGACTTTGCATTGACTACCGGGGGCTTAACGAACGAACCATTAAAAACAAATATCCCCTTCCGCACATCGATGAGTTACTGAGTCAACTTAGCGGTGCCCAAGTATTTTCAAAGCTTGACCTACGATCTGGATACCACCAGATCATACTAAGGAAGGAGATATTTTTAAAACTGCTTTTCGTACACGATATGGACACTTTGAGTTTACAGTTTTGGCTTTCGGTTTAACTAATGCACCGACGACATTCATGTGTTTGATGAACACTATCTTTCATCCATTTCTTGATGACTTTATTTTGGTATTTTTGGATGACATCTTTGTTTATTCTAAGAATGAAAAGGATCATGAATTGCATCTAAGGAAAACTCTAGAAATCCTGCGTGAACATCAATTGTATGCCAAGCTGAGTAAGTGTTTCTTTGCCAAAGAGAAAATTGTATATCTGGGAAGGGTAATTTCAAAAGAGGGCATTCATATTGATCTTGATAAAGTCAAGGAAATTGTGAAATGGCCAACACCCAAAACCGTGAGGGATGTGAGGAGCTTTATGGGGTTAGCACAGTATGAACGAGCTCATATTAAATATTTTTCCAAGATTGCAAGCCATTTAACTGAATTAACAAAGAAAAACAAGGGTTTCTTTTGGTCTGAATCATGTCAAACTGCTTTTGAAACATTGAAAACAAGGGTGGCTGAAAATTGTATTTTGAAAATCCCAGAACTAAGGAAACCTTTTGTGGTAACATGTGATGCAAGTGGGGAACAAATGGGATGTGTCTTGTGCCAAAAGGGGAGAGTTGTGGCGTATGAATATAGGAAGTAGAGGAGACATGAAGTGAATTACCCTGTACATGATTTGGAATTGGGAGCTGTTGTTCATGCATGGAAGCATTGGCGTCATTTGTTGCTTGGTGTGAAATTTGAATTAAGGACTGATCATCAGAGTTTAAAGTATATTTTCACTCAACCATTGCTTAACAATAGGCAAAAGCGTTGGTTGCAGCTGCTATGTGAGTATGATTTTGATCTAAAATATTTGGTTGAGAAAGAGAACAAGGTTGCCGATGCATTGAGTCATAGGCCCATGTATAATTTGTTGACTATTGTGCGGTCCAATTTGATTGATGATATACATGCTGAAGTTGAAAATGATTCTTTTTATATGCCTATTTTGAAATTCTTGCGTGAAAATATTGGTGAGATGTATGAGAACAGATATCACTTGTATAAGGGAAATCTGTATTATTATGACCGCTTGTGTATTTCTGCAAATTCTGCTTTTAAGAGTCAAATTGTGCATGAGTGTCATAATTCACCTTTTTCTGGTCATCCTGGATTGAATAAGACATACGAAAAGATTAAAAGCTCATTCTTTTGGCCGCGTATGAAATTGGATGTTAAGAATTATGTGCGTGAGTGCTTTCAATGTCAACAAGTTAAGATTGAGCATAAGAGGATGCCTGGTGACCTTCAACCCTTAGACATTCCTTTACAGAAGTGGGAGTCTATATCCATGGATTTTATCATTAGACTTCCTACTACTCGTGGAGGATATGATTCGATCTTTGTGGTGGTAGATAGACTCACAAAACAAGCTCACTTTTTTCCTGTAAAAATAATTGATACTGCATTGACCATTGCATGCTTGTTTGTGAAAGAGATATTAGCTTACAAGTTGGAATTGCCTTCTCATGTCAAAGTGCATCCTGTTTTCCATGTAAGTTTATTGAAGAAGTATGTGGCTAATCCTTGTCATGTTTTGCAGGAGAGATATGACCTTCTAGATGATGGGTCATTGAAAATAGAACCAGAGACGATTCTTGATCGTAGAGTTAGACAGCTTAGGAGTAGGACTCTTGTTGAAGTTTTGATTAAGTGGGATATGTATCCCGTAGAAGATGCCTCCTGAGTTTAGATGTTTTGCATGTCGAATACCCCTCCTTCCAACTCTGAGGACAAAGTTAATTTTGACTAGGAGAGAATGTAATAGGACTTATTCTGCAAAGTTTTGATGAATATATTTTTTTAGAGTACATTTTGTTCATTTCAGCATTTTTCCACAGTATAGGACTTCATTCTAATCCTTCTCGTGAAGTTTCAAATTTTGACCCGGGACACCCCTCGGGAGCCAGTTTTGAGGGTAGTATGGTCAAAATTTGGAAAAGTTTTGTATGTAGCACTTGTAGCCCTCAACACAAGGAAAAACATTGCTTCTTTGTGTTTTTGCTGGTTCCTGCATTTTGATGCCAGTTTCAGCCCGTAGATTAGAGAAAAAGTGAGAAAATGCTGTTTTAGACTGTTTTTGTGAAAATTGCTGACGTGCAGGTAATTTTTCGGGAAAATTGAGCAGGATATGGATTTTTTGCATCCTACAACTTAGAAGAGCTCGATGAGACAAACAAATTTATGTGAGACAGACCCAGTCAAATTCTGAATCGTTTGGGAGTTACGGCTCGCTGAAAATGACAAGAAATTATGGACTGAAAAAAAAATTTAAAAAATTGCTAACTCGCGAGTGTGGGTTGCGTTTTGTGGTTTTTATGTGTTTGAATGCAGGATGTCTCTTTTCGGAACCTATTTTGGGCCGCTTTTGCTAAAGACTGACAAAAGGACGAAAATAGCCACTTTTCCTCGCGTGAAGAAGACAGCCTGTGGAGAAGGAGGCTATTCTACAGTGAAGGCACCTTGTGATTGAGATTGAGATTGAGAGTGAGAGTGAGAGTGAGATTGAGAACCGTGCACAGATTGAGAGTGAGATAGCTCGGGGGTGGTCAGGAGGTTGATCCGAGCTACACTCTTCTTGTACCTGAGAATTGATTTCAATACACATCTCTGATTTCCTGCGTCTACTCTCTGTACTTGCAAATTTTTGTTATTCAGTTGTTGTATTCCCGTGTCTCGTCACATTGTTTTATTTAGAAACCAGCATATATAGCTTGGTGTGCCTAGAATACAACAAACTGCTCCACAATTATAAGGGTATATATAGCTCATGAGGGCAACAAGATCCTCTTAGGACGATAGATGTCTTGTGGCACTTGAATGCATGGGACCTCCAATCATTATTGCTTTACACCTCTAGATGTTGCCATGGATATCCGTCTTTGATGCTTACTCAGACATCCACACTACGTAGATGTAGGCCACTCGTCCGTCATATGAGCATGCATTGAACATTGGATCACGGTCCAAGAGGGGTAGCGGGTCAAATAGAGGCAGCAGTGATCACCAAGATGGTCGATTTATCTTTCTCATGATCAAGTTTTGAATCAGTAATAACTACATTTTATGCCATGACATTTGTATAACATGAAACTCTACTTTGATATGATGTTTGTCACTTTGTTCAGCTCTTGTGCTGCTTTTGCATTTCTAAATATGTTGTATTTTAAATCCATTGATCTTTGCTCATTAACATATCTTGATCCATGTTGTTTGTCATTGTGTCTGTGGCTATGTCTATGATAAATGCATATGGATACATGCATATGTATGTGTGTGCATGCGTGCACGTGCGTAAGTGTGTTCATGTGTGTGTCTTTATATATATATATATATATATATATATAGAGAGAGAGAGAGAGAGAGAGAGAGAGAGAGAAGTGCAAAGAAGAGAAGAGAAGAAAGAGTAACAGAAGTGAACATAAGAGAAGAGAAGAAAGAATAAATTTTTTACCTTGATATCCTAAGAGTCTCACAAAAAAGCACGCAAGGGTAGCCATGCCACTTGGCATCATTCGATTGGCCAGCAAAAGAATAGATGGTATCGCCAAATCAAAAGCACAATCACAAACGCCACTGCCACACCAGGTAACAAAATCATAGAGGCATATAAACGCAGCAGCTTCTCACCAGCTCGCATCTGTTGCTATTGATCATCTCTTTCTCCTTCCGATGCGATTGTTGTTGCTCGTCTCTCTCAGGGCGCTCCACCTTTATGGTTCTACATAAACTTACTCTATTGCTCTACAAAAATTTTGAAAAATTGGAGAATGCTCTTCTTATCGGGAGAGCATCTCTACCTACATTGACTCCGTTTTGTGTAGATTTATGTCAATCAATCCAAATGACTCAACATGAATTGTAAATATTTTTCCTGTGCAACAAAGCTGACTTTGTCAGTTGAAATCTTGTTGACTAGCTAAACCACAACAAAACAAATCTTACCAATTTCAGATGAAGTAGTGTCGGTCAAAGATTTGCATTCAGACTGGGTCCAAACTGCACATTGACTAATAGAGCTAGTTGCAGGGTGAAGACCTTCACACAAGCATATTCATAGGTCATTGGTTACCCTCTTAAAACACCTCAATAAATAAATTTGTTCTAAATTAAATCGAATAATTTAGATGATTCTAATTTTTTTCTAACTAGCCACTTAAGGCAACCTCCACCTACTAGTTTCTTGTCTGAGTCTCCTCCATCCAGCTCTTCCAAAGCTACTAGCTTTCAGGACAATTTTCATTATAGCAAAGTCTTCAGCAACACAGCTCATGCAGTGGTAACTTTCGAAGAAGCTACTGAAGTGCTCGCTGAGCAGAACCTTGCTACTGAGATGGTTAAGCTGGTCTTTAGAAACCATGTCAAAATCCTCTAAAGAAGAAGCCTCGTTGCATGACCGTGTAGGAGCTAAGGAAGTGAAACTCACAGCATTGGAAGCTCTTGCTTCTGCAACATCAGAATTCTTAGCATTTGAAGGGGTTGAAAGTGCACTTATTGGGGGTTTCCATACGTGGGATACATTAGCAGCACAAAACTCGACAACAATTGTAGTAGTTGGTACTATGTTAGAGAAGTTGCCTACTTTAGAGAACATGTATCCAGAGAACCCAACGCCAACCTTGAATGCAGAATCTCTGACTAGCACACCAAGAAAAAGAGATATCTTCTTAAAACCTCATGATTTTGTTATTACGGGCCCTTTGTATTTAGCAGAGTGCAACAAACCTGGTGTGAGAGATCGAGTACTAGATGCAGCCATAACAACGAAAGAAGTTGCAATAGCTCTGTGACAAAATGCTATATTGGTGCAGTCCTGTGGGCTTGTGAGTGATGGGGTACACCAGTGTAGCACTCAAGAGACACGATCACTAGTTGTATTGGTTGCAACAACATCAACGCACAATTGTTGACAAGAAGAAGCAACAACTGTTGCAATCTTCAGCAGTGCAAGCAATCGATCGCAAGGGTAAATGTCAACTATGTTTTAAAAAAGCATACCACAAGCCCTTCTCCATCTATAATTAGCATTGGCTAGTGCCTACTCATATATTGTATTCAAAGTACATATAGAGATCGGAGCAAGGCCGGCCAGGTGAGTTTAGCAAAGAGAAATTTTTCTGAAGAGCGAGTGAAGCCAGCAACAACAACCGACCTACTAAAGGTAATGAATTTTTTACTTCGCGCAATTACAATATCTAAAACACAAAGGTCCCTCCAACACTACAGGAGAATCATAACGTACCCCTCCAACACTGGAGGAGAAAACAAAGTATGCAGGGGAAGGGCACATTCCCTACGGTTTATGGAAATTGGGTGAGGAGCATCCCATGCACCTAATGCATCCCTTTGCATCTACTATCTATATAATTTGAAAATATTTTTACTTAAAACATCAAGTAACTCCTAATTTCAGTCATGGCGCAAGTTCATTGAGATTTTGAGGCAGCTTCAAGGAGACATGGTACAAAGTCTCGAGATTAAGCAATGACACGATATTCAGGTACATACCAATACTTCGTATATTGGATTCTTTTTAGCATACCTACCCTATGCGTTCAAGCTCAAAATACAAGTCCCTTCTCTCTTTTTCTTTCACGTCAGTTCTCCCTTTTCCTTTCTTCACTTGAAGCTCTCTCTAGTTATACTCTCTCTCTCTCTCTCTCTCTCTCTCTCTCTCTCAAACACCCACATACATATAGGGGATTGTTAGAGCAGACTCCAAAGGTACGTCAGTTCTCTCTTTTGCTTTCACGTCGATTCTCTCTTTTCCTTCTTCACTTGAAGCTCTCTCTTACTCCTCTTCTTCCATTAATTTTCTCTCTCTCTCTCTCTCTCTCTCTCTCTCTCTCTCTCTCTCTCTCTCACACATGCACACACATACATCCAAGGCATGCCTGTATCTGTTGTGAGCTCGTCGCCTCCCTAGATTTCAAAACCCTCCGAAACCAATCAAGGCACACTAGTTAACATCATAAGATCAATCCAAAGAGATCAACTTGATCTATTTGACGAGTCTTGATCTCAAGGCTGTTAATCAAGAGATAGTTAATCAAGAGATAAAGACAGTGGTAGGCAATGCAATGAGTAAGACTGTGTGTGTGTGTGTGTGTGTGTGTGTGAGAGAGAGAGAGAGAGAGAGAGAGAGAGAGAGAGAGAGAGAGAGTATTCCTTAGACTACCATGGATACTTATTTAGATGAATGAAGATTGCTATGATCTTTTAAAGATTCCGCTCTCGAGACTGAATGTCCACTTTGTAAAAAAAAAACGAGAGATAAAACACATAGCCTCTATGTGTGTGTGTGTGTGTGTGTGTGTGTGTGTGCGCGTGTGTGTGTGAGAGAGAGAGAGAGAGAGAGAGAGAGAGAGAGAGCGAGCTTTGGTTTTCTTTCACGCCAAGAACCTTATTTTATTTAGAAACGACCGCAGGTAGGCGGCGGGTGCGCTTAGAGTAGCACAACGTCAAGCTGCTCCACAGTAGTTATAAGGGCGGCAAAGCTGCTTCTCTGTATAAAAACTAGTGGCAGTAGCAGCATTGTACTTTGATGGATACATCTAATTATAATTAGTCCTAGCACCACGTCGGTGAAGCCGGGCACAGGGCCGGCGATAAGCCACTTGTTGGGCACGCCTGCGGGAGTGTAGAAGGTGATGGAGAGGCCGGTGGAGGTGCCGCGGCACTTGAATGCCTGGGCCCCGGCTCAATGCTGCCTTGCACCTGGATGTTGTTTCTATTCCTGTATCGCTGTATCTCTACATGCATAGCCTTAAATGGAAAAGGTGCTTGACCTTGTATCCTACTACGCTGAAATCATCCACAAAGAATTTCATAAAATCAATCAGGTAGTCATAAGATATTTCTTGCACTATCCTTTGAAATGTGGTTGGTGCATTCTTCAGACCAAACATCATCACTGTGGACACAAAAACTCTCCATTATATGACAAATTCCATTTTATCTATGTCTTCCAGAGCCATCTTCACTTGGTTGTAGACACTAAAACCATCTAAGAAGGTATACACTTCCTTTTTGGCCACCTCATTGCAAGGGAAATGGGTTTGGGATGGTCGCCACATTAAGCTATTTCTAGTCAACCCATACCTTGATTTTTATAGTCAACCCACATTAAGCCATTTCTAGTCAACCCATACCTTGATTTTTATATTCTTTATGTGGACCACTATTATCCATCTGGCTTTGTCTATCGAATATATGAACCCTCAGTAGTCTATCAATTTCCTCTTTCATTTGTTTGGCATAGTTTGTGTCCGTTCTCTATCTTTGTTGTTTGACCAGCACTGCTCCTTACTCAAATTAGTCTTATGCTTGTAAAATTTGGGTTTTTGGCTTTTGTGTCTGTGTATGACCAAGAAAACACGTCCTTGTATTCTTCCAACAACATGAGTAGCTGTTCTTGGAACTCCTTTTTGAGTTATGTACTAATTTTCACCATCTTTTCTTACTCTAGCATTCCTATATTGACCTCTTGTGGTTGATCAAGTTTTAGTTGCACAGTTGGTTTTGCCTCTTTTAACGCCTACTCTTACATCCATGCCTTCACATCCTTCTTGGCTTGTTCACTTTCCTTTGTACTAGGCTTTTTCTTGGCTCATTTCTTTGCACTAAGTCCTTCAGACTTTTCATTCCTAGCTGCCATTTTTTGCTAACCTTCTCTAATAGCCAATCTATGGGAACTAAGAATAGAGGCATTAGATCCAGGTTTTGCTTCAATAATGCCTCCTCTTTATCATCTTCCAGTCCTTCTACCATGTTGCATGAGTCTTTCTTCCATGTCTCTACATGCTTCTATGGTAAGGAGAATTCTCTTTTTGCCTTGTTGTTCCCAAAGATATTCTTTTCTTTTCTTTTCTCATAGATATTTTGTCTTTGTCCCAATCATGCTTCACTATTTGGCATCCCTAGTTGTAGTTGATACCTAGCAATTGTCTCCCTTTTGCATTGGTATGACTACCAGATATAGGAGAAATTCCATGCCATTGATATTGGCTTTGACATTCCTTAACAATCTTTTGGGGATCACTGTGCTAATACCAACCATTCTAATGTTGAATGAAATGGGTTAGAAGTCAAGATTTAATCTCTTCTTGCTTCCTCAGAGATTACTTGACTTTGGAGCCTCCATCAAGGATCACCCCTTCATTTCTTTTCCCTTGATTGCTAGATTTATTTATGCCACATTATCATCCCTAGAGTGCATAACCTCTTTAGACTAGTCGATTTCACATTCAGTCAAGGGTTTCTCTTCCTTGGAATTGTTGTTCATGTCTTGCATTAGGTGACTCGACACCCTGTCCTTGAACCTCCGGCATAGATCAAGTAGCCTTTTCAACAAGATCTTGTGCTCCATCAAAGAGTCCAACAAGCTTGGCTCTTCCATATGGATTACCTTTTTGGATGAACTTGGGATTCTTTTATCTCTGCTTTGCCTTCTAACTTCTTTATTTTTACCCAACATAGTCAATTTATGCGGCTCTTTGGACTCATTTTGCAAATCCAAGGCTGTCTCATTACCCGTTCTATTGTTGTTTTTTTTCCTTCTCTTGTTTGGACTATTGTGGTTGCATTCTCTACGAATTTATTACCCCTCATCTTGGACACTATGAATTTGCCATTTTCTTACATCTCTTTTGGATTTTCTTTTTTCCTACCACTCTGGGTCACTCAAGTACTCTATGGGCACCTCTAGCCTTGTGTATTTGGCAGGGCTCTTCAAGCTCCGTTCCAGCCTATAGGATTCACCAGACTTGTTCATCTCCTAGTGCCTCTCTAGATCACATATGGATTTTTTGAGCTCCTTCAACTCCATCATTCCAAAAAAATTCATTTCTTAGTGTCTCTCTAGGTCACATAGGGATTTGTTGGGCACTTTCAACCCAAAGTCCGTTTCCAGACTCTCTTGGCTTCGTGCAACGCACATGCTTACACTACCTCTATGTGAAAACTAGTGCACAATGCTATGGACTTGAACTGGAAAAGTCAACAAAAATAGAATTGTCATGGTTGAGCATGCACTCTAGGTATTAAGGATTGATACTACAAAATTTAGGCCTTTTGGACTTTATTTAGCATTTTTCATGTCAAAAATGACTTTTTTGGGTCCAAAATGGGTAAAGCTGGTTAAACCAAACCCAAGTTATGGCTCATAAGTTGTGAAAAGGGTCAATCCCAATGTACCATGACACTCAAAGCAAGGGGGGGTGCTTTAATGGCAAAATATTATCACCTTTCCCCCATTTCATGTAGAATCTCCAAGGTTTCTCTATGGTACTTCAATTCTTGTATTTGTTTGCATGAAGGAGAGAGTGAGGGTTTCCCCTCAATGTTTTGTGTGGGATTGTGTAGAAGAGGGAAAAATTTTGGATGAATGTGATTACATGGAGAATTTATGGAGGAAGCTAGGATTTTCTATAGCATTTGAAGGGGTTGAAAGTGCACTTGTTGGGGATCTCCATACGTGGGATTCATTAGCAAAACGAAACTGGACACCAATTGTAGTAGTTGGTACTGTGTTAGAGGAGTTGACTATTTTAGAGAACATGTATCGAGAGAACCCAATGCCAACCTTGAATGCAGAAGCTTTGACTAGAATGCCAAGCACAAGAGATCTCTTCTTAAAACCTCATGATTTTGTTATTACGGACCCTTTGTATTTAGCAGAGTGCGGCAAACCTGGTGTGAGTGATAGAGTATTGGATGAAACCATAACAACAAAAGAAGTTGCAATAGCTTTGTGACAAAATGCTATATTGGCACAGTCCTGTGGGATGACTGGGTACACCAGCGTAGCACTCAAGAGATAGAATATCCAGTTGTATTTGCTGCAACAACATCAACGCACAATTGTTGACAAGAAGAAGTAGCGATTGTTGCAATCTTCAGCAGTGCAAGCAATCGATTGCAAAGGAAAATGTCAATTGTGTCTAAAAAAAGCATACCACAAGCCCTTATCCATCTATAATTGGCATTGCCTAGTGCCTACTCATATATTGTATTCAAAGTACAAACAAAGATCAGAGCGAGGCCGGCCAGGTGATTTCAGTAGAGAGAAATTTTGATGAAGAGCAATTGAAGCCAACAACAACAACCGACAAACTAAAGGTAATGAATTCTTCATGTGGTGCAATAACAATATCTAAAACAAAAAGATCCCTCCAACACTGGAGGAGAATCATAAAGTACCCCTCCAACACTGGAGGAGAAAACAAGTATACGATGGAAGGGCACATTCCCTACGATTTATGGAAATTGAGTGAGGATGGTGCCACCTCCCCGCCATACGCACATATGGTTGCACCTAATGCATCCCTTTGCATCTACTATCCATATAATTTGAAAATATAGATAGTTACTTAAAACATCGACCAACTCCTAATTTCAATCATGTCGTGAGTTCATTGAGGTTTTGAGGCAGCTTCAAGGAGAGATGGTACAAAGTCTCGAGATTAAGCACGGCGACACGATATTCATGTATATACCAATACTTTGTATTTTTTATTCGTTTTGGCATACCTACCACATTTGTAGCTTCCCTACCCCTTGGGGGTCACTTTGGTGCTATGCACTCAACTTTTGGGTTTCCCTACAATGTGTAGTGCTTAGGTTTCTAGGTGAGGTGCCTATGTCTTGTTCTTTTGTTTTGGTGCACGTATTAGTTGTTAATTGATGTGAAAACAACCACTAATAGGTACAGACTCAACACTCATATCCGGTAGCATGTAGGTGGTTGTTGTGTGCATATGAAAGCTCCAAATCACAGAAGAATCATGGGTTCTAGCTCTCTCTCCAAGACTCCAAATAGAAAATGACTTAGAAATCCCCCCTAAGTTTGTATAAGTGCCAAGTGCTCCCAGAAACCCAATGTGTTTTTTGATTCCATTGGTCCGTAAATGTACCTTACACTCCCTACGGGTCTTCAATTTCTCTGTTTGGACATCCAAGTAAAGCGGTCACCGTTTTCTTAACGCCAAAATTTGACGTTCTCCGAATGCTTCCAAACTTTTTCTAGGATTAGATCCTGCTTTGGCATTTTGGGGTTTGCTTCCAAAATCTTTGTTGCTCTTTTTGATTTTTTTTGGCAATTTTCCAAAGAAACTACAAAAATGTACTTTAAAAATCCAAGATTGGTCTAGAAACTTAGGAGAATTAGAGGCAATCCTAACATAGCATTCAAAATGACCTTGAGAAGATTTGTTTATGAGTACATATGTTGCAAATTTGGTGTGCCACTAGAGCTACTTTCTGATAGAGGACTAGGATTTAGAGGAGAGCTGTTTGATTTCTTATGCGAGAAGTTCAATATACAACATAGATATAGTTTTCCCTATTAACCACAATGAAATGATCTCAATGAGAGGTTCAATGGAGAGTTGGTAAAGATCTTGACAAAGATGACTCAAACACATGGGAAAACTTGGGATTCAGAGTTGTCTTGTGTATTGTGGGCCTACAAAACTGCTATCAAGACAAGCATATGATTTTCTGCTTACCACTTGGTTTATGGCAAGGAAGCTTTACATTGAAGTAGAAATTCTTGCTCTCAAGTTATTTTCATTGGAAGATGAGAAGAAAACAAATGCATGGCAGAAGAGGTTATTGGATTTACAATGCTTGCAATTTGATAGAGTTATAGCTTTGGGTCACTATGAGGAAGTGTTAAGGAAGGCTCAGCTAAAAGCCAATGAATGTGTAGAGGATAAGAAAATTGAGAAGCGTGATTTGGTGTTTCGATACAATAGTAAGTTGGACAATACCTTTTAGAAGAAGTTTCAAATCAAATGGGAAGGTCCTTTTACTGTTGTAAATAAATTTAAAAATGGAACATATCAGTTGGTAGACTTAAATGGTACACAACATAAATATCATGTCAATGCTTATAGATTGAAGAAATATCTGGCACATTTGATTACAATTGTGACCGATGAAATGCTATTCTCAATCACTCTAGACCTCAACTGATCAATTGTGCCCTCAGGAAAAATCTGTCTATTGGAGATTTGGGAGGTGACCTCATAGGGGAAGTTTTGCTAAGAGGTGTCTGTGGACTATGTGTGGTCATCACTACAAGATACTAGCCATGCCATGGAAAATAGGACAAACCAATCATCAAGGAATATTGGGTACCATCTGTGTCCCTATAAATCCTACCATGAGGATCTCCAACAAGATATACCATAATGATCATGGATGGCTCAAAACAACATGTGGTCTGCTCTTGTCAATTTCTACGTCCACAATCATCAACATAAGTGAATATGTGCTCCACTCTATGTAACTGCACTATCCTAGGATTTACTTGGTTGTCCAAACAATCATTGGGATGTGCTCGATCAACAACATCGTTCGCGACTAATTGGCATTGACATGTATGTGGCCTTGAGCTCGTCAGTGAAGAACTCAATTGAACCAAGGTGACATCTCTGAACTCTAACCACCTACCATATCGATGGGTCAATGTCAACCGAAAAGGTGCCTTTGGTGTAAGAATGTCCATCAAGGTCAACAAACCAAGGCATGACACCTCTGTAGCCTAAGAAATGTAGCACAAGCTTAGTATCGTGCTCTTTTCTCATCATGGTAACTCTATGCTCATGTGGTACATGCATGGTGTTTGGGTGGTGATCTATTCCTCAACAACACATCTAATGCATGTGATCTAGCAAGCTCCATGTCAAGTGTGCTCACAGCCTGTGGTGTGGTCTCTAAAGCCTCTCTAGCATGTGTACTAGTAGAAGTCAACGAGTCTGATATGGTTGTCTTTTTTCATGGTAGCTCTTGCGGTGCACTGCCAAGGCTTTGTCTCATGTGCTCTATATCTACCCTCGCCTCTGCCATGATCTCAATAGATGTCTCTTTGCTAGATGTTTTGGATGATGTAAATCTAAGTCCTATCACCCATGTAGAAGATGTGGTCATAGGGTCTACTATAGGCTCAACTGCACTACATGGAGTACAAAAATAAGGTCGTTTATGTACCTCCATAGTAAACGCTCCTATAGGTACCTCGTAAGGAATCTCGTGGGAAATCACTGACTCTGTCGGAGGTAGGGTACTCTCCAAATTTGGCTCTGGTACTCATGTATATCCTCTGATGTTCGTCAACATAAAGGGGTCCACCATCACACAAGTACAAGCATAAAGTCTATGGTAGCTCTAAGGGGTCTAGATGATCCTCACAAAGAGCTAGCATGAAACTCCTTGGAATATCCCCGGTCATAGGTCTATATGATATGCCAAAACTATCAAGGATGTGATCTGGCAAGGGCGGGTGTGCTAGGTCTCTAAGCACCTCAAAACTAGGTGTCTGATGATCCATAAGCTGAAGCTAGATATACCTCCTCTGTGTGAGTGCAGCTAAATGTATAAGCAATCCATCTATCTCGCCATTAATCCACAACAACCTATCAAACAGGGCCTCTCAATCCATGATTGCCCAAATCTAGCAGTCTAGGTCAAATCTAATGTCAATAAGCACATGCACTAGCTAGGATCGTAGCCTGGCAGTCAAAGGGTAGCCAAGCGCTAATCTCGGTCACTATGTGTGAACAAGCTCTAAAAATGTCTCTATGTCCAAGTCAGGGTCTAAAATCAAACGATCGAGTCGGGATCTAATCATGTGCAAGCGTATGACCAATGGCTAAAATCAAGTCAATTTGAGATATCATATGTGAATGGTCTCTAGCTAGTGTAATCTGGTCAATATCAAGGCCACAAATGGTCTCTAGCTAGTGTAATCTGGTCAATATCAAGGCCACAAATGTATCTCTACCGCAAATTGGGATCAAATGTGATCTATCGTCGAATTTGCAATTGAATCGAACCAAAATAGAAATATGCTCGTGAACAAGCTCTAAGGCTCGTCAACTGGCCAAATGCAGAACAAAATCAAAAATCTATGTACGAATAGAGTCTATGTGTGCAATCTGGCTCAAATCTGGAGTAAAGTAGGCATAATCGGACAAGCTCTAGCAAAATCAGACTCTCCGGGCATACCTACTCTTAACGTGCATAAATACGTGTGAACAGGGTGTGTACGGGGTATAAGATGCGTATGTAATACAAGGAGAAGAGTCGGGCAATAGAAATGCAATTTATTTATTTATTTGGTTTTTTTCAATAATAAAATATAAATATCCACAAAGAGAAACAACAAACAAATGCAAAATAAAAAAAGTGAATAAACAAAAATTAAAAGGGTAAAAGCTCAAAAGAGTAAACAAGAAAATCAAATTCCAATTCATTTTTTTTTGTTTTAACAAGTTTTTATTGTTTTTTTGGTGTTTTCGTGATTTTTTCAAGGCTTTTTTGATTTTTTAAATTTTTGGGATCTTTTTCTCCTCTGTAGAAAAGCAATTTTCTCTTACGATATTTTTCTCCTTTTTTAAAATTTTTCTTGTTGAAATTTATTTTTTTTGTTTTTTTGGTGGGGGGTTTAACAAAATAAAAAATGAAATAAATTAAAATTCAAACAAAATGAGATGAAATTAACCAAATAAAATTAACTAAAAAAATGATTTAAAATTAACTAAAAAATAAATGCATTGAAGCTGAAAAGAGTCAACAAAAGAGCTGACTATTGTGGCAGCATGTGCATCCAAAATCAGCGTGCAGAGACAAGCAAAAAAGAAGGGGAGGTAGGCATAGGCGCACGGAAAGGGGGAAGGAGGTAGAGACAAGATGCCTTTCGGCGCGCTGAGGAAACAACAAAGGACCCAGAGGAGAGGGGAGCGGCCTAACGAAGATGACTAGAGAGAGGGATTTTTTCTAACTTTTGCCTTTCTTTTTTTTTTTTTTGTGTGTGTGTGTAGGACCCGTGTGTGTGTGCATGCTTGCTTGTGTGAAAGTGTGTGTGGGTGAAGTGAATGTGTGTGTGTGAGTGATTGTGTGTTAACGGGTATGTGTGAGCGTGACGTGTGTGTGCTCTTATGTGTATGTGAGTATGTGTGTTCTTATTTTTTATTTCTTTCTTTTTTTTATGTTTATTATTTTTTTTTGGTGTATTTATGTATATATTTTTTTATTTT
Organism: Adiantum capillus-veneris; assembly: GCF_014529385.1. NCBI lineage: Eukaryota > Viridiplantae > Streptophyta > Polypodiopsida > Polypodiales > Pteridaceae > Adiantum > Adiantum capillus-veneris. The sequence continues at coordinate 38,509,253 of NC_140935.1, forward strand.
TTGGTTTGAAATTGGATTTTTTTTTGGGAGAGGGGTGGGGGACGTCTTGATAAATTTTTTTAAAACAAAAGAAAATTAAAAATCAAAAGAAAATAGTAGGAAAATTACACCAAAAAAAGGAAAAAGAGAGGGGAAGAGACAATATGTTGTGGGGTGTGTGTGTATGTGTAGTTTTTTTAATAAAATTTAAGCAATGCAAAAAAATTAAAAAAAATATCCGCAATTCAAAAAATAATATAATTAGTCCAAAACTTGGGGAAAATTCATTGAGTAGCAAAGGATGCTCTTGATTGTTAATTGGTATCAAAATTTCTCATTTTCATATTTTTGGAATAAAAATAAGTAAATTTAAACAATAAATTAGCAGAAAATACTAAAATGTTATAAAAAATAGCCAAAAAATTACCAAAATGTATTTGACAATCAAATCAATAAAACTTTGATCGGGTTTTGCCTCTATTTTGTCTAATTTTGATTCATCAAATAGCAAAATTAACAATGTAATTAGACAGATCTCTGCACATACACTTGATTATTACCACAACTTGGACTTTGCAATACAACCAATTACAAAAAAAAATTCTACCAATTACTAGTTCAATTATGTGTACACACCCATAATTATACCAAAAATTGGAAGGTATTCCTAATGGCTTCAAAAAAATTAAAAGGTATTCTTAATACAAAGATACCTTCAAGAAAAAAGAACAATGCGTTAATCTATAGCACATAACCACGGGCAATGATGAAGCACGTAAATTTGTAACAGTATTAGGTCAAAAAAACGAGTGCAACATTGTAAAAGAGAGAGAGAGAGAGAGAGAGAGAGAGAGAGAGAGAGAGAGAGAGAGAGAGAGAGGAAAATGCTAAAGAGAAGAGAAGAAAACACTAAAGGAAAAATAAAGGAAAAGAGAAACACCTCTTTATATGGACACAAAAGCTCTTTTGACTTTTAATCTTCATATGTCTTTTGACTCTCTCCCTTCAGGTGTCTTTTCATTTCCTAAAAACTCACCCTTCACTTATGCACTTAATATGTTTTGAAAGAATTTTTATTTTTCTGAGATTGGGGAGACCGAATGGCACAATTAAGCACAAAATTTGTGATTAGTGCACACACATAATTCTACCAAAAATTGGATAGCATTTTGGTACAATTTTGGTAATTAAAAAAATGATCCATGATCACTATAACAAAATCAATCAACTCATTGCTTTTCACAATTCAAATTGGCACGAACAAAGCCATTATTTGCACTTGAATGTGCGTAATTTGCCAACGCATAGGCACACAAATTGCACCTAAAATTTCCCCAAATTTGATGCAATTAAACTTCAATGAAGACCTGAAAATAAATCAGCATTTGAGTGGACAAATGCACTCACATTAAATCCCCACTACAAGCGACGACTCCACCGGGAAAGGGTGCGCGCGCGGGCAATTCCAAAACCGCTTTGACCTACACACACCAACACAAGATCTTATGTGTAGCTACCATTTCTACAAAATTGCATAAGATCAATGAGCACATATCCAAATAAATATCTAGCAATGTGTAGCACTAAACCTACATGCAACTAGTGAATAATTAGAGGGGACAATTAGTGAAAAATCTCTTAATTACACACTAAAACTCACTCCATTCTTCATGAAATTTTTGCAATTTTGTTTCACAAGAGTGATTACCAAGCCTCTAATTAGGCACACACACATGTAAAATACTTCAGTTGTTACAAAGTAGTGTGTAACTAGGTGTACAAAGAGAGAGAAAATGCAAAATCAGTCTACAAGCTACCCAGAACAAACCATGTCACCATTCCTACAACCAACACCAAATCCTAATGGAAGTTAGAACTCAAACCATCACATGGGTGATCCTCCAACTTAGGCGCTCGATCCCCAGCTTTGCATCATCAACCTAGTGCTAGCCACAATGTGAGAGGGGAGCTTCATCTCCATAGCCACATCTCTTCTCTTCTCTCCACCCTAGCTCTCCAAAGAATGGTCTTCATATTGTAGCATTTGACATTTATACCTAGGTTTTTTAAAGAAGTGACCGGCTCCCAAATGTGCATAAAAGGATTAGGCTCACAAATACAAGCTAGAACTCTCATAGAGCCTGTAGATACAAGAAAGGTACATATACACATGTGTATATACGTCAATGGAAGCACAATGCATGTTCTTGATGCTTGCCTGTCAATAGGAGGTTTGCCCCAGGAGGGGGCCACGTGGATACCCTTCCCTTGCAACTTCAACACAGTTAGTAGGTCCTCTTTTTTGTGCTATGGGAGTGGTCCTCTCTCCCACCTCTCCATGGGGAGGCAAAGGAGGCTAGTTCTATTTGCGATTTGTTTCACCCTGCTCATGGGTTTCTATTGTGGGTGGCAAGCATTGGAAGCCCAATGACAGAAAGTGGGGGACATGGATGGGGCATGGCTCCCCTTATCATCCTGTAGTCTTCATCTATTGGTGACAACCAAGATTCACTAATCTGGTGCTTGGTGTGGCAGTATTCAAACTTCATATTTTTGGTGGATGACTCCTAAGCAGTCGATGATGGAGTGCTCAAACCCGCCCCCTTCGTGGTTTAGCCTGATGGTATGTTCTTTGGTTATGCTTTTGCAACTCAATTCCTATCTAGATACAGGAGTTCTGCTCTTTATGGAGACCATGCAAGATATTTTGGGTTGTATTGTAGAGGGTGGCTCCCTTATCAACCTGATTTGTTGTATCTTGCTTCCATGTAGTGATGTTGAATTCCTGGGAGTAATTAGTATGTCAACCAACTCCCATGTTTGGTTGCAATGTAATGAGTCCATCTTCACTTGCATACTCTTCATCCATTCTTCTTTCGATTTGTGTTGCATAAACTCTTTGTATGATTCCGGCTCTCTAGAATCTGAGACCAAGTGATGGTTGAAGGAAGGAACGAACCTTTTTAGTGGTCTCATTTCTCTTGTAGATCTTTAGGGCATAGGTTGAGGCTCCTCATTCGGTTGATGTTGTTGCACATTGTCACCATTTTCACTTCTTGAGTCCTCACCATCCTCAACTTCCATGTACTCATCACTTGTATCTTTTTTTTGTTTTCTTTCTAAGTAATCTTTGTACATATTTTTCTCGTTGAAAATTACATCCCTACTTCTAAAGATTTTACCATCTACAGGATTTCATAGGCGATACCGAGAGTCATCTTCTCCATAGCCAATGAAGAAACACTTTTTGGACTTTACATCTAACTTTGACGCTAGGATTCTATTTATGTGCATAAAAGCCTTGTACCCAAAAACATTGAGAAATGCATAATTCACAAGTTTACCTGCCCATGCCTCTTTTGGAACTCCCCCATCCAATGTTGTTGTGGTGACCGGTTGATTAAGTACACAGACATACTTACTGCTTCTGCCCAAAACCCAAGCGGTAGGCATTCATGTAGCCGCATGCTTCGTGCTCGCTCCATGATTGTTGTGTTCATCCTTTCTAAAATGCCATTTTGTTGAGGTGTCCTTGGGATTTTCCTTTGCCTCCGAATTCCATTGCTAGCACAAAATCTTTCAAAAGCTTAGCTGCAATATTTTACTCCATTGTTGGATTTGAGGTATTCAAGGTTGGTACCTACTTCATTATCCACAAAGGCTTTCCACCTTTGAAATATGGAAAACACATCTCATAATGGTTTACACTCAATCGCTCAGTTGGACAAGGCTGCCCCCTTGCTCCCCTCTTGTTTTCCATGGCAGCCGATGGGATGAACTGTCTTGTCAAGGTCAATATCCAGGAAGGAAAAGTAAAAGATAATCAACTTCCTAAATCTCAATTCCAATAGTGTCTATCCCAATTTGCTGGATGACACAAATGCTCTTTTAGCTAATGAAGAGGAATCCATGTGGGAGTTTTGGCAATGTCTCCACACATTCTGTCTTGCCTCAGGATTGAAGATCAACCATTCAAAGATAGGTGTAAATCAAGGGGCCACACCTCTTCCTTAGTGGATGCTAGCTACTAACTACAAACTTATCAAGGAGCATGAACCCTTCTAGATTATGGGAATCCCCATGGTGTTCTAGTTATCCTTAAAAGAGAGATGCAAGTGGTTAGTAGATTGGTTCCAAGCCAATTTAGAAAGATGAAAAGGATTTCAAGGCTCCCTCATGAAGAGAGTGACGATTATTTACCACTTCCTTACTGCTTACATTGTATTCTTTCTAACCTACTGGAGACCTCCTAGGTCATTTGAAGGACATAGTTAGGCTCGCTAGGAACTTTTATGTTCTAGAGACACTCTCCCACAAAAAATCCCAAGATCAAGTGGGATATCTTTTGCATGCCTAAGGATGAAGGCATTCTTGGCATCATCAACATCTCTCAACTGGCGCATAAATTGGCGGTAAAAATAGTCATTATAGCTCTTTTTGATTCTCAGGCTGAATGGGAGGTCCTACTCTTTAGAAACCTCCAAATATTTAAAATGCACATCAGTCAAGATGCTCCAACATTCTCGTTCCCTATTAAGTATGGAGCCTAATTTACCCCTTGTAGCTTTTAGTCTTACAAATGCACATTTACAAAGCCCCCATTATGAGGAGAATCCATGGTGTGTAGGAAAAATCACTCGCCAAAAAACCAAAAATTCACGTCTAGTCTCGATCTTTTCTCGAGGCTGGGTTCACCAGGAACATTCCCTTTTTGTTAGAATGGTATGGCTGGTCGGCAGCCAAAAAGTGATTAGAAAACAGCCGGTCTCTTGAGAGAGCGTAGCCCTTTTGGCCTGTAAAAGGAGACCTCACACAAAATGTATTTTGGTGCATTGTAAAGTTGATGTGAGGTGGTGAGAGTGAAGCAAGGCGAGAGCTCCATTAAGGGGATAATCCCTTCGTAACCTACTTCTAGTCTGAAGTACTAAAGCCATTGAATGGCTACTTTCTCGTGGACATAGCCCACATTGGGTGAACCAGGTATATCATGCTCTCTCTCTCTCTCTCTCTCTCTCTCTCTCTCTCTCTCTCTCTCTCTCTCTCTCTCTCTCTCTCTCTCTCTCTCTCTCTCTCTCTGTGCTTGTCCATACTCCAGCCCCAGTGGGCCGTACCCCCACCCCCTCTCGTCCACACTCCCTTCAGCCTTAAGCACCCCACCCCTCCCCCCCCCCTGTTTTATTCCTCCGCCCCCACCCTAGCGGACCACTGGCCTAAGCAACCCCCTCCCCCCCCCCCGCCCCATCTACACCTAGCGTTAGCTTTCTCTCTCTCTCTTGCAAGTAGCCACGGCGGGCCTTAGGGCAAGCACCACCTATCCCTCCCTCTATCTCTCACACCCTCTCTTCCTCTATCCTCTAACCCCCCCCCAACCATATCCTCCCCCATCTCCCCCCCCCCCCCTCCCCCCCCTTCCTTGTCGCGCCCGTTGTCGCCTACCCGCCCCCCCCTCTCAGGCCTCGCGCTCGTCCTCATCCCACCCCTCCCCGCGCTTCCTGCCATACACCCCAACCCTACCCCCCTCTCCCCTCCCTCACCATCTCCCCCCTCATGCTCTTTCTCTCGTGCTCTGTCTCATTTGCAGACCACACCTAGCTCCACACCGCCGCTCCCGCTCCCTTTGCACACACAACCCGTGCTGTGCCACTTGACACACACAACACACACACACCCACACACTCCCACTGCGCACACACACACACCCCCCTATTCACCACCCTCACCCCCCCCGTCTCTGCGTCCTCCACTGCACTGCCGAAAATCGAAAAATAAATAAATATATATATACATTATATATACACACCACACCCCCCCCTCCCGTTCCCACCCACGCTCGCGCACACACATTCACTTACATATATACACACACTCATGCGTATGCACACACCTATATTCACACATATACACGCACCCATACATGCACACACACGCATAAAAGAACGCACCACACACACAACATTAAAAAAATACAAAAAGAAGGAAAAACCGATATCGACATCGACAAAAAGAAGGAGGAACCCAAAGCACGTGCCGCTAACAACAAAAAGAAGAAATGCGTCGAAGGCATGCCCCGGTCGACCCCTAAAAGACGTACGCGCTACACCGATGCACCGACAACACACCATTCTCCGGCATCACGCAACCCCGATGCCATTTCCAGTAATTTGTAGGTTATGTTCATCATTTCTTCAGTTTTTACCCAAGCCTTGTAAAATTCCCCAATTTGTAAATTCTCTCTCTCTAGGTGATGGTCATAATGGACCACCTGGAGATTCTCATTTTTAATAACCTCCCAGAACAAAGCAAGGGTCAACCACACCGGTCCCACCACTTTCTTTGTCTCCCCGATTAGCTTACCCTAATCAAACCGGGATTACCCTAATCCAAGCAGCCAACACCTATAAATTGGCACTAAGAGGTCACTATCGGGGGGGGGGGCAGTTCATCAGAGGTCAGCACTTGGTAGAGTGTAGTGGGAAGAATTGACATCATTGGCATCACCGGGAAGGGGGGGGGGACTTGTGTGATGGTTTTCCTTGAGAATTGCACAATTTGAAGGGAGCCACGTCAACCTCTCGACTCCAATGGTCGATGCACACACACATATACGCTCTTGGTAGCAAGCTTCACAATCATTGAGTCGTCTTAGAGAACACACCAAGTAATTGCACCATCTTTTCTCCCGACCTCTCTATCACCACGGTGTGCTGCCTCGCTAGAAGGAAGGTCATTGTAAATAGTGTAGAAATAATTCTCCCTCACACCCCCGGAGGGTTTTCATCATTTGGTCAATCTGTCTCTCTCCCTCTCTCTCTCTCTCTCTCTCTCTCTCTCTCTCTCTCTCTCTCTCTCTCTCTCTCTTTGTGTGTGTGTAAGTTTGCGATGTTCATATCATCATGGTCTGCGTCCTAGCCGCTCAAAGCTAGATGGTGCCCCTTGTTCGATTTATTGTGCGTGACAGGCTCGAGGCGCGCCATTTGGCCCCGGCGTTTTAGAGTCCGTCGGGGTTCGCTTTGCTCCCGTCATTTGGTGCCCCCACTGAGAAGGGATTCTAAGAAACATTCGGTTTACAATGTTGAAAGTAACGCACGCCATTAATCATGGACGAATGGCTGAAGGAATTTTCTAACTGAAGGACGGGAGAAGAGGAGAATAAGGAGGCACTAGCCGCCTTCATTGAAGTACTACCGCCACGCTGCAGTGTCGTCAGTATTCAAGAGGTAAATTCTCCATCTCGTGTTGCTCGTTCTAACCACAAATTGAGAGCATCAAGTGGGAGGCCTATGAAGTGCCATCACTGCTGTCAACCAATGCATTCGGTCAATGAGTGCCGACAAAGGAAGTGAACAAAGAATAGTGAGTTTTACTTTTGGAAACTACGGCACTCTCACGACAATCAGATTTTCTGTAGCACCAAGTGTTTTCTCTCTAATTCTTCGAGAGGAAACTACATCAACCACAAAGTCTAAGTCCAGAGGCCTAAATTATTTGGTGGACACAAGTGGGCCTACACTCTCTCTAGGCCTGGAGAGTTCAAATGAAGTTCGACCACCCAAACGCCGTCGCCGCATGCATAATGGAAAGCCGATTGAGGTAGACTCTTCTCGCCCAGTCTGTTTTGAACCTAATGTGGAGGATTGCACGGACTACTACAAGAGGTAGAAGCATATGGTGAAGGTGTCACCTTGTCAATACCTGAGGTACGCAACCCTAGTGGTCAAGATCCTTGCCGTACACCCGGCATGGATAATAACAATAGGCCAGAAGTATTTTCTTTCTGTTTCTTGCAACACATGCATGTATACGTGTATATTGATAGGAAGCTATTCTACCAATAAAAGATTGTCTTCTTGTTCGGAGTCGAGATGCTTGATGAAATCCTCAGATCTCCATGTCCCATCATCTTTCTCTTCTGGAGGACTACCAATCTTTTGATGTAAGAATCTTTATTCTGTTCTAGCTTTGTGATCCATTCTTTATCCTGTTTTAACCTATCCACCCAATCCTGTAAAAAGACGCTATGAGCCGCTACTGTCATTAATCTAAAAGTAAAAAATAAAATTGTAATTTCCTGAGTCACTACCATGGCAAGTGTTTCTTTCCCCACATTTAGTGGAAAGAAGGGAGAAGATCTCACCATCGACTTTTTGGATGATTTTGACATTGCTTGTGTCGTCTCCGACAAAGATGACGACGCTACATGACTTCGAGTTTTTCCTCTACTGATGAAAGTAGATGCCAAGTCCTAATATAATGCATTTCCCCAGACTACCAAGAATGCATGGGATGTGTTAAGGGTTGCCTTTGTAAAGAGGTTTGGTGGAGGCACAACCTCAAAAAAGCTATGGTAGCTACTCACAGAATTGAAGCAGGGAGGTCTGCTAGAGTATGCCACCTACGAGTCCAAATTTGTGGACTTATGGGAGAGATGGGTTACCTCACTGGAGGAAGGCGAAGGAGCGCCTAATTTCCTAAAGAAGGACCGTTTCATTGTTGGTATATGGTCGCCACTTAGAGAGAAGGTGAAGGGAAGGTTTCCTGCAACATATGAGTTGACAGTTGAAGTAGCCTGCCTTAAATACAAGAAGTTGCGCATGCAAGCAAGAGTAAACGAGTCAGAGGAAACAAGCTCGGCCCGACCAACCCCAGTGATTGCAACAACCAATCATAGAGCCCAACAGCAAGATGCATTAGAGGAGCAGCAAGACCTGCTGAGTCGCATCACCACCCAACTAGAGAGTTTATCCGTGCATCTGGTGCAGCAAGGGCATGCACCTGTCAGGAATCCAGAACAAGGAAGAGGACAACGAAGGCAGAACCAAGAGTACCACTGTTACAATTGTGGGAAAGACGGCCATGGAATGTACTACTGCCCACATCTAAGGAGGCATAATCTCAATAGAGGGGGGAGACAGAATCAGATCTCTCTGCCAAGAGCAAGACCGCCACCACCTAGGGAACCAGGGCCAATACCACCGGTCCAAATCCTTCGACCACCTTCACAACAATAACCACTACCCCAACCTCTCAGTCCACCACTACCCCCACCATCTGCTGTGAACCAAGCGGTGAGTGTTATTAGCTTGGAGGATAAAGGGAATGCAAAGGTAGAAGAATCAGTTCGAGAGAAGCACAAAGGGAAAGCGAAGGTAGAAGAAGTGGATGCTATGGGAGTGAAGCGAGCCAGGCATGAGGAAGCCTCTCAAAGAGAAGAGAAGATGAAAGGGAAGGCCGAGTCTAGCAAGCAAGCAGCTAAACCACGACGGAAGATAGACATCGTGGACTTCTCACTAGGTGAGTATGCTTTTATGTGAACCCTAGTGTAGGAAGTGATACTGTAGGAGCCGTGTTAATGCAAAAGGACCCCCAACTTCTTTCATACGTCCTATTTACTTCTCTCGTCGTGTCATGACCTAGTCAGAAAAGGGATTTACCGAAGTAGAACACATAGTTCTGGCACTAATGTTTGCTACCACAAAGTTCCACTCCCATCTCCTGCCTAGACCCTTTGTAATCTTGTCAGCGGAGGAGGTTTTCCCATAACTAATGCGACACATGGATGTCTCATCTAGCATCTCTAAGTGGTTAATTAGATTACAAGAGTTTGACTACACCATGCAAGTAGAAAACTCTACCAAGGCTAGTTTAGCAGGAATTCTCACTCATCGCCACTATGAGAAGAAGCTGAAGGTCAACACGGAAGCAAAGGAAGAAACACCAATGGTAGAGAGTCCTAGGCTAGAAAGAGCTCACTCTCTTTCTTTGATGGAGCATACAAGAGAGCAATGGACCAGTCTGCAGCTGGCATAGGCATTTTCAATGAGCAACAAGAAAGAGTATTCTCCATCGGGCAGTTATTACACTCCCACTCCAACAATGAAGGAGAATATGCAACCCTAATTCTTGGGTTGGAACAATGTATTTCACAAGGAATTCAGTGCCTAAATGTGTTTGGCGATGCTTTGCTTTTGATAAGGCAGATAAATGGCACTTGGGTTTGTAAAAGTCACGTTTTACTTGGTCAACTACTCCAAGTTAAGGATCTTCTAAGTAAGTTTGAAGCAGTGAAACTATTTGATGTCCCCGGAGCGGAAAATCAGGAGGCAGATGCTCTAGCAAAAGAAAGAATACAAGACGTTCCCATAGGAGCAATCAAACTGAATCTACCCCTCTTTCAAGGTAGTGATGCTATGCCTGATATCGTCAGCTTTCTAGATACAGGAGAATGTCCGGAAGGATACACCAAAGGTCAGAAACAGTGGGCTGTCAAGGAAGGCTACTAGATATCGCCTTGTAAACGACCACTTGTATTGTAAGGGTAAGGATCAGATTCTCAGGCGGGTGCCAACCTCCAGTGAGATCACAGAGGTAATTTCAAGCTGCCATGACGGCGTCTGCAGTGGTCATTTTGCTCTAAATATCACCAGTAGGTTGATTCTACAAGCAGGATACTCTTGGCCTAGTTTGAACAGGGATGTACACTATTGGTGCAAAAAATGCAAGGCTTGTCAAGTGTCCAGTGATCGCACATTAACCTACGAACCACAAACTCCTATCATCTCATATGGTCCATTTGAGAAATGTGGAATAGATGTAATCGGTCCTTTACCAAGGGCCCAATCAGGTAAACTATACATCATAGTGGGTGTAGACTACATGACTCGATGGACAGAAGCAACAGCCACCACCCGCATTACAGCCCAAGAGGTAGCAAAGTTCATTTTTGAGCATATCTGTTGCCGTTTTGACACTCCTCTTGAGATAATATCAGATAGAGGACCAGGTTTCAGAGGCGATCTGGTTGGAGAACTGATGAAGAAGTTAGGCATCACACACCAACATTCCACACCATACTATCCACAATGCAATGGTTTGGTAGAGAAGATAAATGGAATGATTTGTAAAATCATCACAAAGCAGGTGAACAATCACACAGGAGACTGGGATAAACATCTTATGGCAGCTCTTTGGGCCTACCGAACGACATTCGGAACATCACTAGTGAGGGCGAGCTTTTTGAAATGGGGCCTCTAAACCCAAACCAATGGGCCTACCCTCACAAAATGTTCGTAAAGGGGTACAGGTACGCACACTACTTGGGGCACCACCTTCTTTTCGGAGTGGAGAAGAAAACCAATCAAAATAACACTTGCACTCACCCACTCAAGCAACACACTTTGAAAACCCCCTTACTCTATATACACTTTGGACACTTGAACACCATCAACGATTATGCAACCCAATGCCGCGCATCAAATGAAATATGCAATTTGTGGAATAGCATTTACCTTCTCCCCATAAGAATACCCATAATACATCCAAACTCCTCCTCTCTCAAGCACTCATCAAAAAATCATGCGCACAAGACTTGCCTCTCAAACACACAAGAGAATCACTTACATCAAACTAACACACTTTGCATAGAGAGCTCATCTCCATCTATGCAATGTCGTGACACAAATAAAAATCACCATGAGAGGTAGCCACATGCATATGTAATGAAGCAAAAGAGAGTTGGAGTGAGAAATTTCTTTAGACCAATTGAATAAGTGTGGAGAAACAAACCAATGGTAAATTGAGAATAGAACACTTACTTGATTTCTCGCACACCTTTTAAGGGGAGGACAGACATTGGCTAACCATCACGAATTGCGACACTTGAAAGTTTGGAAGATGATTTAATGATCATTAAATAACCATGAGAGAGATCATGATGTATTTACAAGTTATTGAGGTGCTACAAATGATTTATTGGGTTGATGGAGTAAGAGATTGTAGAATAGAAAGAGTGGAGGATAGAGTTGCACTTCCTCCAAAGAGGAGGGTTACGAATTGCGACACTTGAAAGTTTGGAAGATGATTTAATGATCATTAAATAACCATGAGAAAGATCATGATGCATTTACAAGTTATTGAGGTGCTACAAATGATTTATTGGGTTGATGGAGTAAGAGATTGTAGAATAGAAAGAGTGGAGGATAGAGTTGCACTTCCTCCAAAGAGGAGGGTTAGGAGGGAGGATGTGAAAGAGGGAGAGTTGGGGTTTTCTCTACTATTAATCAAGAAACAACATGAAGTTGAAAATATAGGTGTGTGTCCTTGAGTCTCTCCAAGGGGGGCTATTTATAGTTGTGTAGGAGTGGGATTATGCTACACTTAATCAGGGTAAGTGATTAGCCCTAATTAAGTGTCCTTTGACCACTCATTGAATATTGGACATAAAAGGGGCTATTTATTCACCAAAAATATCATTTTAGACTGTGAAGGCTCCATAGGGATGCATAATGTAGGTGGGCCCCACCATGAGGCCCTACGGGTGGCTCCTGTGGGGTATCTCAACTTGTCTGTCTTGGCATTTAGAAAGCATCTTTAGGTTGGTCCCATCACATGCAAGTGACCTTGAACACTCATTGCTCTTCTAGAAGATGAGTAGGGAAAAAATAAGATCTCACCCTCTTGATTTACAGTTCCCCTTTGCTGCGAATCTGACAGATTTACACTATTTTGACCATAACTTTTTACCTGTAGCTCGGAATGACATGCTTCAAAAGGCAAATTTGACCTTCTCAACATGTTTGATATGAATTTGAACTATTCTTCACACCCATGCACCAAGGAATTCGGTTTGGAAGGTCCACACTAGGCTAGGGAACCTTTTGCTTCCAAGTCTTCTTGTATGGGCCCTTTGCTTGTATGCATCCAAGGGGAATCATGCTTTTTCAAAAGGCTATGATGCTTAAACAAATAGAGGAGGGCCCAATATTATTTTCTTGTGAAAAGAATATACAATTGGAGTCTTTTTGAAAGGAGAAAAACTATATGTATATTCTTAAGAGATATTGGGCCACCTATGTAGGGGGCATAGAAGACTTGTAGAGAGTGACCATAATCTTTGGTAAAGACAAGTGGAGAGTTGATTTCCATGGTAATTTATCTATATGGGATGGAATATGGATATATTCTTTTTCTACTACTAATTCACAATAGGTAAGAAAGTTTGGGGGTAGATAGTTGGTTATTGTATGCTTACTTTTATTTTCAAAGATAAAAAGAAAAGGGTGGTAATATAAATATATGACTAAGGTGACATTTTTGAGAAGAGTACAATGTATGTGTCGCCACAAAGGTTAAACGAAGAGGGGGAATTTACTCTAGATAACTTAATAGCATAGGAAAATTGTTAACCCTCATGGCACACGAACACCCTATGATCTATAAACGTTGTATTATTTAGAGTCAGGTACCGGGCTTGTCGGACCAATAGGGAAATGTAGAGTGATCGCCGATGAGAGGCGCACTTTAAGTTGGACATTCAAGGGATTAGTTGGCTAAGCATGGGCGCCCAAGTGTGAATGGGGTGAGCTCCTATAAAAGCCAACTAAACCTAATTTTTACTCATTCTCTCATTTGTGCAATTGAAGAGTGCTCTTGCTCCATCTCCATCTTCTTCTTCTTCACCTCCTTGTGTGTGTGTGTGTGTGTGAGAGAGAGAGAGAGAGGGAGAGTGTGTGTGCGATCGAGCATTACGAAGGCACGAAGGCGAGTGTAGAGCGGTGAGTGACACACCCTTTGTTTTCTTGAGCTTGCTAGTTTAGGCTTGTTGTGTGCTTGGAGCCGTTTGTGGCTCGCATACGGTGTATTGGCAAGTCCCTTGCTTCGACAGTGCGGCACGGAGCGCACATTTTTGGCGCCGCTGCCGGGGATATGCCCTACACTAAGCTCGGTTAGCACTTTACGCTTCCTTGTGGTGCAATTTCTATCATAGGAAAGGCAGGGAAGGAGTGTGTGGAGATTTCTGTTTTTTGCGTTTTCTGCATTTGCTGTCAAGTTTCAATTTCCGCTATTGTCTGCGTTTTTTCAATTTCTGCAATTTCTGCATTTTCAAGTTCGGCGTTTTCAATTTCTGCAATTTTCAATTTCTGCGTTTTCAATTTCTGTAATTTTTTGCATTTTCAATTTCTGCAATTTCTGCATATCTGCGTTTTCTGCAATTTCTGCATATCTGCGTTTTCAATTTCTGTATTTTCTGCACCCAATAAAAAAAATCTGGAAAAAAAATATTAAAAAAAAAAAACCGGAAATTAAAAACGCGAGTGAGCGGGTGGCGAAATTTTTCGAAAATAAAAAACGTGACTCTTAAAACGGACGGGCTGGTTTGTATAAAAGATAGATCGGGATCGGGATCATTTCCCCAAGCCCAAGCCCAAGCCCAAGCCCAGGCCTCAGCCCTATGATATATACTAGACTCACTCTTATATATATACCATACTCCCTCAAAAGAGAATGAGAGCATGTGGGACAAGTCCTCCACTCTCCTCCTTTCTCTTCCCACTTGCACCCTTAGACTTTCTAGTTTGGGCCTAGTTCCCTACTGGAAATTGACAGTTTTAGGGATTCCGAGGGCATAGAGTGACCAAACGGAGGGCTGTAAAGCACGGCACGACCCTCTGACCGATACGCTCGTTTCGAGCTATCACATGGCCCATTCCACGACACGCTCTAAAAAATCTAGCAAAAAAACAAACAAAAAACACGCTAAAAACTAGTCACAAGGCCTCCTAGAGCAGCTTTTTGACACCTTAGGGTATCAAAAGCACATGCACTTACGCTCTGGGCGGGTGCTAGAACACGATCATATTGAGGGTGCCTCTGTTCATACGGACATCCATTACCCATCCACGATAAGCTCTAGACCCTCAGCGGGGACACAAGGTAGCACCACCCAAGACCCTAAAATAGCCGCTAGTGATTCCTCCTCTGACTCAGAAATCATGGAAGCATACCCTATCCAAAACACTGAGAGAGAAGGCCATGCACCTCCCGAAGCTCCACAGCCTAGTACTAGTATGTTTAGCCGTTTCATGGAAACATTAAGTAGAGCTACTCGCTCGGAACCTGATGCAAATGAAGCACACGAAGGGGGTGGGGAAGTGGACTCTCCTTTCACATCGCACGTGGACCCCACACCCCCAAAGAGTGTCCATGTGGATATCCTACCAACTTCTTACCAAGAAGGCCCTGTTGAGCTGCCTCCTTTAGAAGTTCCCTCTAGAGTACCGTTGGTGACAAGTAAAACCACGGGGAGCAACATTGCTTCTACCTCAAAAGAAACCGTTAACACGTCGACTCTAGAAGGATTGTTCATTAATGATCATTGGACATACGACCTCCACACTGAGGTGTTGACGGATCTACACTCTGGCCACGCCTACCATGTAGGATGGATAGAGATTGTACAATCCACCTCTAGTGCCACGAGCATCGAAGATCAACAGAAAATGATCTGTAATGTTATCCATGGCATTATTCAATCAGAAAGGCAAAACCGAGGGGTAAATATACTCTCAACTGGCCCCATGAGATTTCTGGATACGAGCAAGGCTCAACAGCCTACTCTATCACAAATGGAGACTCCTGTAATGAGTCCCATGGACCCATCTTACGTCATTTCACCTGGGGTCTCTATGCAATCTAAGCCTCCGAGCGAAAACTTTAGCCTCCCTAACTTGGCTCAACCCTCTATTAAGGAAAACACAGTGCTCACTCCAGGGATAAGCCTGACAGAGAATGTACCGATGACATCTACGGTTAGCGCAGTGCCACTACCTAGTGTCGTAGTACCTAATATGGGGCCTCGACCATATGTGCCTCTAGCCCCTTATGCACACATGGCCCCCACACCTCCAATAGTACCACTTGCTTACGCTCCTCGAGTGCCGCTCCCTAGCCCTTATCCGAGTGGACCTATGCCCGGTTATGTTCCATATCCTGCATCATCCACACATATGCCAAGACCGGTACCCGTTCCTCTCCCACATATGATTCCAAGAGTACCTCCACTGGCCCTGCCTCCTCACATAGGTGACTTGGCAGCGTTTGCTCAAACCATAGGTCGATCTATCGCGGAAAATATGCGTCACGCATCTGATAGAGAGCCTAGAAGTAAGGCAGTACAAATTGCCAAACTCACACAAAAATTCAATGGGGACGAAGATGCTAGGAAACACATTGAAGTGTTTGAACAAGTATGTGATTCCTTAGGGGAACGCAACGAACTACATAAGTGCAATGCCTTAAGCTTGACATTAAGTGGGAAGGCTGGAGATTGGTATAGGACCCTAAGGGTGGACGAGAAAACAATCTAACCTACCCTTTGAAGGTTGTTTCTAAAGGAGTACATACGAGAAGGTGTGCTTTGGGGTGTAGCATCTCAGCTACAGAAGGCCGAACGTAAGGAAGGAGAGTCAGTAAGGGACTTCATTAGTCGTCTAAAGCACTTAAACTCTCGTTGCCCTGTAAATGAGCGCTTCAACAATAACCAACTGCTTGATCGATTCATTCGAGGGTTGAGGAATGAAGGAATCTATAATGGACTAGTGATTAGAGGTATCACAACCTGGGAAGATGTCACTGCCAATGCAATCCAATTAGAGGACAACTTGATGATAGCAGGCATGAGGGTGTCTACTGACATGAGATCCACTAGCTCACAAGCCATTGAGTATGAACCCATGACTGCAAAGCCCATTGCCAATGAGCCAAAGGTATTTGAGACATTCTTGACAGACCTCACCAAGGCAATCCAAGAGTCTCTTAAGGATAATCGACCCCCTCAAAATAGTCACATGTATCCAAGAAGGGAGCAACAATGGTGTTCCATTTGCTTAGGTCCACATAGCACTAGTGAGTGCCCTACGTTTAGAGTAAAATTTAATGGAACTTGCAACGCATGTGGTAGGTATGGTCACCAAGCTAAGGATTGTTTAATGATCAAACGTATGATGGCAAATAGACCACCTGTAGCCTGGACGGATGCACCTCGAGCTCCTGTATTGATGCCTGCTCCACCTGTTGAGCAACTACCGCAACACATGGTCCCTAGATCTCAAAATGTTGTACAAGCTACACCGCTACCACCTCCTGTGCTAGGACCGCAGCCCCCGCATCCAAGAGTCGCCCCTATGAACCAAGTGGGTTGCGAGCCATCAAATGCTTATGCAGATGGCTGTGAGGAGGAAATAGACACTAGTATTGCCTACAGACTTGATACAGTGGAGGAGTGTCCTATATACTACATGGAAGATTGTTGGGGACAAGTCAAGCCGGTTTATCAAGCTGCTGCTCTCGCATCCAGAGGTCAAAATATCAACACCCAGGCTAGGAGGCCACCTCTTCAATGCTACGAGTGTGGTGGACCACATCGAGCAGCGGAGTGCCCTATTAGGCTGCAAAAGAATGCTGCACAGATGCAAATGAATCAAGGGAGCACATCTGCAATGCCAATACTCACATGTAATCGTTGTGGCATAGATCACTTGATTGCCCAATGCCCCTATAACCCAAATGCGCCTAAAATCACACCCCTGAATTTGGTCAAAATTGCTAGTGTGACATCACCAATACCACCCGTCGCACCCGCTTATGCGATTACACGGTCCATGCTTCAAGGGCCAGTCCATATCCTCGAAGAGAGAGATACCGCGTCAATTATCCAAGCAAAGAAAAAGAAGACACGAAGGAAGAAGTCGCAGAATACGGAAAATTCAAAGACAAGTTCCAAAACAAACATAGGAACAGGAGATGACCCCGTGTATATGAATGACCTCGAGGATGATTCAGATTCAGTCGAGACAATGGAGACTAGAACCAATACCACAAAGAGAAAGACCGACAAAGAAAACCGTACCATGGAACCAAATGAAAACTGAATAAGAGAAAACCATAAAGAGCCTCTGAAAACACCACAAGTGTTTCCAAATCCAATCCAAGACCCCCAAGATAAACCGCAGGGGCAAAAAGGGAAGAATCGTAAAAAGAAGATTGGGACGTACCCAAACCCATTAGACGAGATTGAGCAGGTGAAACATCTAAGAGGTTTAGTGGAGGAGACTCAAAGGAAACTAGAACCAGAACCCATGCAGGTCAAAATTCCTGACACAGTGTTTCCCACGCAAGTTCATCCACCCCACATGAACCATAGACCATTAGCCATATCTAGTATCATCCAAGAAGGGAGTGAGGACGGGACATCA
The DNA here is from genome assembly GCF_014529385.1 of Adiantum capillus-veneris. Lineage (NCBI taxonomy): Eukaryota > Viridiplantae > Streptophyta > Polypodiopsida > Polypodiales > Pteridaceae > Adiantum > Adiantum capillus-veneris. The sequence goes on from NC_140935.1 coordinate 38,527,261, forward strand.
GAAAGTGAGCATACACCCTTCTTGTTGGAAAGGATGTTTAACGAAGGAATACCTGATCCCATTGAGGAATATGAGATTCCATCCTCACCAGTTCCTAGTCAAGGACCTACACCCTGCAAAACGCCAATGAATGTTGCCAAACTAGTGGACTTCATGTCTTCTGAGGTTCGAACCACGATCATAGCAAAGCTGTATGGAGATCCTGAGTTATTCCTTGCACTTCGAGCATTCCTTAACGGAGAGCTACGAACGGGATTACCGCAGTTTGCGCAACCAAATAGGCCTGACTCGATTATGATTGATGAGGAAAATCATGTGCAATCACTTGACTTAGATGGACACGAGTCTGTGATTGAGGTACCCATTAACGAATTAGGGCAGTATTTTGAAGGCGACGAGTCTAATGCGACCCTACCCATCACTACCAAGGGATTAACTATAAAGGGAATTCTTGATGGTGGTGCGGGAGTTAGCATCGTTACAAAAGATTGTTGGGAATCCATGGGAAAACCCCGCCTCAGTGTTACTAACATTGTGGTAAAGATGGCAAATGGTACCATAGCCAAACCTATGGGGATGCTCAAGGATCTTAAGATCAAAGTTCTAGGACACAAGGTACGACATACGTTCATTGTAATGGATTTCTCTAAACACCTTATGTCATATGAAATGATTTTAGGACGACCATTCATGAGGGAAGCACAAATGGTTCACGATTGGTCTAAAAATCATGTCTATTTGCAATTCCAAGACTCTGTCCTTAGAGTGGATTTGGTGATTGGTAAGGTACACCCCTTAGGGAGTAAAACCATTATTGATCATCGCTCTGACACCACAATTCACTCGGCCCCACTACAATATTGTTACACTTGTAAGAAGGATACAGACATTGGCCAAGATTCTCCTTATATGGATGTGTTACCGGGTATGACGGAATCAGACAACGTAGATTGGGTCCACCTAGCATCAACCATAGACACTTGCGGAAATAGGGGGACGACCTGGGTAACACCTGAGGGGGATGAAATGCCTATACCCTTAAATATGCTACAAGCAATGCATATCGCTTCTGACAAGACTCATCCTAATGTAACGAAGAAAACATACAAGTGGGTCCCTAAAGCTTCTTTAGTGACCATAGCTAGTGCTAAAAAACAGAAGCCTGGTAAGAAACGTACCACTCGCTCCAAGAAAAATAAGAAAATGTTGCGATGGATCCCTAAACGACTATTGGAAGCCCAAGGCTACTATCAAGGAAATGATCAAATCTGGGTACCAAAACGTAGATTGTGCTCTTACGTATCACCTGACCCAAGTGAGCCCAATCCCATAGCTCCAAAACGAATCAATGATCGTGAAAAGAAAAAAATCACAAAATGCTACACACCCGCTCCCGAGCTAGTTTGGGTACCAAAGAAAGAACGATTTGTTCCACCTAGCTCAGGAAGGGGGGAGTCCCATGAAGCTTCTAGCTCCTCATGTAATACATCCATAGAGGTAAAAGCTTCTGCACAGCCTCCATCTATAGTAGTGGACCTCATGAAGCTACAAAAGAATCCACACCTCCCAGTGTTCAAGAATCACCTGATGTACCACTTCAAGTTCGATCCTGGGAGAGTACCTTACCACCCTTGCAACTAGATGAAACGCATAGGGCGGTCGAAAACTATTGGTTAAAATCCTCACCTATTACCAACTGGAACAATTGGTTTCAAAGGGTGACAAGCTCATTTCAAACGGTATGATCTACCCAAGGAAGGGGGGAGTGTTTGTGGACATCCATCATTCATTTGTTTCCCTCTCAATCTTTTTCCCTGACCTCTTAATCTCCGATCTTAGGGAATGTACATATAAAGCTTTATACTCACAAAAAACAGAAAAATAAAGAGCAAGAGCAATTAGCAAACGAGTATGCACATTTAAAGTCAAAACATTGACTCAGACCTACACATGTCACATCTGGTACAGTGAAACAGAAACCTATGCCATAAAACACCTTTGATCCTCATCACTTGAGTGATGGAGGGTAGGTAAGATTAGTACGATAGGAGTGTTTCTGTTTTAGAGTTGAGAGATTAGCGAAGTTCTCTTTTCCCACTAATGTGCCTCCTGGAGGTATTCCTTTTGTTTCCTAGTGTGTACAGGAGCGTGTTGCTATTGATAGGATTTGGATCTTCATGGAACCTTTCTCTCGTTTACACTTCAAATCAAGCGCGACCATCAACACAAACAGGTGTTTCTTGTCCATTAGCATTGCCGTTATCTTTTTGCATCTATGATTGTCTGCTTTGATTGTGATTGGTAGCATAATATTCAGCGCATTGTCTTAGTATCAAACATTTAATTCAATGTAATGTTTTGTCATAATCACTTGTCTAGGTTTAAAAATCAAGTAGTCCGACTAAGCTAGTTTGACCAAGCTAGGTATTAGAAATCTTCTCTTAATACCATGGGGAATGCCTTCCTAATAAGCAATGGTTACTTAAGTTCTTAATCCGATTTAGGCAGCATTGTATGAAATGTACTAGGGCTTTCTAGTGGGCTTAACCCTATTGACCTTTAGCTTAAGTATTATAAAGGGAGTTTACTAATGTGATGAGCCTGGGGAATGTAACAGTGTTATATGACCCCCCAAAGTTACAAAATTAAAATGCTGAAAATGAACAAACAAAAAATCAAAGTGCCACAATGTAAAATTTTAAGCTGGAAGAGAAATCTCAGCTTGATTTGGTACAACACTCACATGTATCGCCTATGGTACTAGAGCCCTAGAGGTTCCCAGTGTGGGCGTTTTTCCTTGAAAAGCAAAAAACCCAAGGCATACAAAATAAGCACCCACTTCATAATTGAATCAATGTGAAAAGACTTTGGGGGGTCAAAGAAAAAGTAATCAGTCAGGCAATGATTTCATGAGAAATTCCTTTTATGGTAGCTTAACTACAAGGTCTTCTAGATATAGCCTCTAGTCAGCCCTCGAACATGAATACTTGGCTCTCGCGATTAAACAACTTAATTGACCACTGAAAATTCAGAAGCTTACCCATGGTATTAATATTCGATCTCTAGTGCCTTTCGACCGTCAAATTAGCGACCCCAGACTTGTCTAATTTTTTACCTTTACATCTGTTTATGCATTTGATTACATTGAAATTTAATGTTCATTGCTACCAAATTGTTTGAAATTCTTTGACCAATCAATGTGTCTACCTAAAACTGCATATGCTTTTTAAGAGAATGCAATTACTGTGCCAATGTTGTTTGATTTTGCAGTGACTGAAGAAGGCTAAGGACATTCATCTCAAATGCTCTTCCACCTCGACGAACCAGCTTCAACTCAATAGCTTCCGAGGACGGAATCTACATCAGGAAGGGGGGCATGTTAACCCTCACGGCACACGGACACCCTATGATCTATAAACGTTGTATTATTTAGAGTCAGGTACCGGGCTTGTCGGACCAATAGGGAAAGGTAGAGTGATCGCCGATGAGAGGCGCACTTTAACTTGGACATTCAAGGGATTAGTTGGCTAAGCATGGGTGCCCAAGTGTGAATGGGGTGAGCTCCTATAAAAGCCAACTAAACCTAATTTTTACTCATTCTCTCATTTGTGCAATTGAAGAGTGCTCTTGCTCCATCTCCATCTTCTTCTTCTTCACCTCCTTGTGTGTGTGTGTGTGTGAGAGAGAGAGAGAGAGAGAGGGAGAGTGTGTGTGCGATCGAGCATTACGAAGGCACGAAGGCGAGCGTAGAGCGGTGAGTGACACACCCTTTGTTTTCTTGAGCTTGCTAGTTTAGGCTTGTTGTGTGCTTGGAGCCGTTTGTGGCTCGCATACGGTGTATTGGCAAGTCCCTTGCTTCGACAGTGCGGCAAGGAGTGCACAAAAATATATACACATATGAGGAAGAGGACGTTGAGTAGGCTGAAAAATGTTGCAAAAAGATGGTTACCATTTTATGCCACTCATATTAGCCCTCCCCCAAGCCTAGAGATATTCATATATTTAGGAGGAAGGTGTTGCTTCTTTTCCTTCTTTTTTTTTCTCTTTTTTTTGTCATTTTTCCTTTTTCACTTTTTATTTTTCAATAGGAGGAGTGTCATGCACTCTTTTACTCCATTAGTCCTGCTTTTCATTACCTCAATACCATAAATCGGAGATGGGAGGGTTGCCTTGGGTATGTTCAGATTCCAAGGCTGGTTCTTCTTTGTACATCAAAGCTTTAAAAATAGGTGGAGCATTTGCCAAGCCGAAGGGAGCCATGCCAAGTTGGAGCTTAGACGATGTAGGTAGATGAGTTCCTATCAACGGATTGATACGTTGAAAGTAGGGCTTTAATCTCCATCCATTGACTCTGGTGTTGTGGAGTTTTCGTGATAAATCTGCTAATCTGTAACTACCATTCCCAAACTTTGTTTTTATTATGAAAGGTCCCTCCCATCTTTGCAAAAACTTTTTGTCAAGTCGAGTATCAAGTCGGTTATCATAGGGAAGAACCAACATACCTTCCTTCAATCCTTTCCCCTTGAGCTTCTTGTTGATTTTGTCCCTTTGGTTTGTCTCTTTGGTGATGTAGTGATCAATGGACTCTTCTCTATCTAGCTCAAGTCGTTGGAGATCTAAGATCCTTTCATGTAGAACCTCTTTTGGTTTTTTTGCCACTCTTGCAAGAACACGCAAGCTTGAGAGCTCTACCTCAATGGGGAGAAGTACTTCCTGTCCATAAACTAGATGAAAAGGGGTGAATTGGGTAGATACCTTGAAAGATGTCCTATACGCCCAAAGAGCAGCCGTCAAATGGCGATCCCAATCATTAGTCCAGTCCACAACCTACTTAGAAATGATCTTACATATCATCCCATTCACTTTTTCCACCAATCCATTGCATTGAGGATAGTAGGGTGTGGAATGCAGGTGTTTCACTTTTAACCTCCTCAAGAGATCATTCAGAAGGTCAACCCTAAAACCCGGGCCTCGATCTGATAAGATTTATAGGGGTGTTCCAAACCTACTACAAATATGGTCAAAAATAAATTTTGGTACCTCTTCAGCTGTGATTCGGGTTGTGCTTGTTGCTTCCGCCCATCGTGTCATGTAGTCAACACCCATGATGATGAAAACCTTCCCTGTAGAAGTACGAGGTAGGGGACCTATTGCATCCACACCCCACTTTTCAAAAGGGCCATAAGATATTATTGGGACTCGAGGCTCATATGTTAGTCTTCTATCCCCAGCAATTTGGCATGGCTTACATGCCTTACACCAATATTGGACATCACGGTGTAAGCTCGGCCAAATAAACCCTGCTTGTAAAATCTTCCTACTTGTAATATCTTGAGAAAAGTGACCACCACAGACATCATCATGACATGAAAGAAGAATTTTCTCTATCTCTTGCACACCTGGTACTCTCCTCAAGACCAAATCTTTCCCTTTGTGATATAAATCATCCCCGATCAACTGGTAAGGTTTGGCCTTCTTAACTAGTCTATGTCTTTGCACCTTGTCTAAGTGTTTGGGACACTTACCTGCTTGTAGAAAGAAGATAATGTCTTTTAGCTCCTCTTGACCTTGATATTTGGGTTCATATAGTTTCACACCTCCTACCGCCATTTGAAGCTTTTCATTTGCGAGTAAGTCTGCTTCCTTGTTATGAGTTCTCACAATGTGTTGTACTTGTGTTGCTTTAAAACCCTTCATCAAAGCTCTTACACTAATAAGCCACTCAAACAATGTACGATTCTTGCACCTCCAAGTCCCTTGTATTTCCCTGACCACTAGCAAAGAATCACCTTTTATAATAAGTCTTTGTATGCCTAATTCTTTGCATTCTTCTAACCCAATGGTTAGAGCAACATACTTAGCCTCATTGTTAGAGTGAACGTTGGGTAGAGTGATACCTTTTCTAACCATTACCTCCTTTTGTGGGTTCAAAATGATGATCCCCCTTGCTACTTTGTCTTCTTGGCGTTGATAAGCTCCGTCAAAGCATAAACTATGGGCATTATCAATCTCCTTCACTTTGAACTGTTTTGAGCCTTCCTCTCTTTGTAGTCGTGATCCTTCCCTTTCTCTCACTTTGTAGGTGAGAATGTCTGCAAATCCTGCTCTTGTGCTATCTTCTACAAGGAATGTGTATTCAAATTCGTGGAGTTCAAGCACCCACATTGCTATTCTATATGAGAGGCTCATGTGTTGTACTACATATGGTAGATTGTGCTCTAAGGTGAGAAAAACAAATGGCACAGGGAGAAGATACGCTCAAAACTTCCTTATCGCAAACAAGATTGCAAAGACCACTTTCTCCATTTCAGTGTATCCCTTATCGGCCGGAGTCATCACCTTGCTTGCAAAATAGATCGGCCTCATGTATGATATTTTAGGATCTTTTTGCATCAAAACAACACCAATTGCTTCGAAACCTACACTTGGAGTGACATAGTAGGTCTCCTTTGGATCTGGTGGAATTAGGATTGGGAGAGAGCTAAGAATTCCCTTCACTTCCTCAAAACATTTTGCATGTTCCCTCCCCCATTCAAATGTAGATTGGCTTGCCAACCTATGCAAAGGGGCGATGGCTTCTGCTAGGAGATGGATGAAGCGAGACATGTACCTCACTTTGTGGTTGAAGGTCATTTTCTCCTTAGTTGTTGTTTGTGGAGATAATGACAAAAGGGCCTCTAGTTTAGAGGGATCCACTTGAATTCCTTGTGAAGAAACCACATGGCCTAGCAAAACCACCTGAGATTCACCGATATGACACTTCTCTGGGTTGAGTTGTCCCCCAAATTGATGGAGCCTCTTAAGCCCCTCTTCAACCTTTTGGCAGTGAAGTGATCTACAACTATAAATACAGAAATCATCCATAAAGACTCTTATAGATTTTCCAAAGAATGGCTGAAATACAAATATTGTGAATCTCATGAAGGTGCTAGGAGCATTGGTGAGCCCAAAAGGCATTACTCTGAATGCAAAACATCCCCAAGGTGTGATGAAGGTGGTTTTTGGTTGGTCCTTTTCTGCTATTCTAATTTGAAAATATCCTGAATACCCATCACACACAGTGTAGCATTCGTGACCTGCTACTTCATTCAAAATTTCATCTTGGAAAGGGAGAGGGAAGTGGTCCCTCTTTATCGCAGCGTTGAGGGGTTTGTAATCCACGCAGACCCTCCACTTACCATTCTTCTTGGGAGTGACTACAATAGGTGATACCCATTCGGAGTTGGATACTGGATAGATGAAGCCAGCCTTCAAGAGTCGATTCACTTCTTGGGAGAGCCTTTTGTTGCACAGACCCTAGTCGCCTTAACTTTTGAGCCACAGGTTTGGTCCCTGGTTTCAATTCAATTCGATGCTCTATTACATCTACACCTCTTATTTGTGAGTAGTCAGTGATAAACAAATTGGGATACCTCCTTAACATATTGATGTAGGACCTCTTCTCCTCACAAGTAAGATCTTTTGCAAGCATCTTCTCAAATCCTTCTTCAAGGTGGTGGCATCTTTCATCCCCTCGTGTGTGATTGTCTGTTGGCTTTTCTTCTACAGAAACATCTTGGGTGTTGGCATTGAATACAATTCCCATTACCTCCAAAGAAGACTCCTCTTCACTGGTTGATGCTTCCTCATCACTTGAGTAAAGACTCTCCTCCTCGCTCTCTTTATCTGCCGTGGTTTCATACTTGATATCTAGTAGCTTTCCGTCTCGCCAATCATACACCACTGGTTGACCCTTCTTAAGAATCAAACGACCACTTCCCCATTTTTGATCTGCATTCACAGCAATGAGCCAAGGCCTCCCTAGGATGATGGGATAGCCCTCCCCCTTAGCTGGCATGACATACATATCCACTCGTGCATCTATGTTACATACAGAGACCTTTACATTTTCAATGATCCCCAAACACTTCACACTTGAGTTGTTGGCTAGCCTAGCTTGACAAATAGAGGACTTTCTAATTTCAAGCCCTAACTTGTTCATTGATTTTTTCGTGATCACACACATTTGAGCTCCACCATCAACATATACATTAGACACCTTTTTACCCCTTATGTAAGCATCCACAATGGGCTCCACATCTTTTTGTACCTTTGAGGCCACAACCTTAATGGAAATATTTGCTTTCTTTTTTGGAATTCTTGTACTTACCAACTTTGGCCATTGCCTTCTTTCTTTGGCTGATAGGTGTAGAAGTTGAGGCCATGAAATGTTTGGCTTTTGGGTTTGTAAATCCTCTAGGATGTTGTAGGGCTCTAGCTCCTTTCCCAATGGGAAGTCATTGATACCAATTTCCCTTCGCCTTGATCTTTTCTTCCTGCTACTTTCATCTTTGACTTCTTCTTCTTGTCTCTTCTGGCTGAATTTGTTCCTTCACTTCTCATGTCTTTATCCTTATCATGTGCTCTTGTGCGTTTTTCTGCCGGCATAACATCAAAGTTTAGAGTATGCTCATCCATTACCTCTTCTAGCTTGATGATGTTGACTCCTCTTTCTTCCTCCTCATGTGGGACGGGAGGTATATTTGCTGGTGGTGGTGGTGGTCGACGAAGGATTTGTGGGCCTTGAGCTATTTCTTGCTGCAGAGTGAGAGGAGGCGGTCTGGGGGCATATATGTCTCCCGGAAGTCGCCTTGGATGTGGACAATTGTACATGCCATGGACCATTTCATTGCAATTCCAAAATCGCAACTCTTGATCTTGTCTTCATTGATTGCGATTCCCTTCTCTTGGTTGTCGTTGTTGAGGTAGGCCCTGTATTAGATTCAGAGTGAGGTTCTCAAGCTGTTCAGTTAGCCTTTGTAAAACCTCTTGTTGAGAGTTATCTCCTATTTGTGAAGATTGTGCAAGAGGGGCCCTAATTGGTGCTTCCATGGTTTGTGAAGACTCCCTCTCACTCACTTCATTCAAACCCCTTGCTCTATGTGCTTGGAAGTGTAGTTTTCTAAACTTGATGATGGCTACCTCACGTGATTCTTCGAAGGTGGATGGGAATTTTATCTCTACTTTAGCCTTTAAAAGTGGATACAAGCCAACCATGAATCTTTTTTTTTATAGAAAGTTAGGTGCACCACTATGATTTTCTAATGTAGCCTCCCACCTACCCCATAGATTGACAAAGGTTGCTTCGTAAGAGGGATAGTCTTCAAGTGATACCTACTTATGTCCAATAAGACATTTACATAGTCCTTCAGAAGTATCACCTTTCCCGAACTTGGAGAGGAAGCTTGCTCGCATTCTCTCCCAGTTGGACTTGATTTGGGGTTGCAAGGTCTCATACCATGCTTTAGCTTCTGCTTTTAGAACCAACGGGAAGGCTCGTAGCTTTACTTCCTCTTCATCTCTCCCGGATATGAGATGTGCCATCTCTAAGTTGTCAAGAAACTCTTGCGCATCTTCCCCACTTCTTGCATAGAACGTGGGAGAAGAACTTGACATTTTGTTTAGACTTTTTGAAATTTCTTTTTAAAAAAGAAGAGACTTTTCTCTTACGGGCCGCACAAGATTGTTGACACTATAAATCTGATTACACTATAAATTTGATTACATTAAAATGAAGATGTACACATCCATTGTTAATTCGTACTTTATCATAAGTAGAATAAATGGATTAATTGTTGACACTATAAATCTGATTACATTAAAATGAAGATGTACACATCCATTGTTAATTCGTACTTTATCATAAGTAGAATAAATGGATTAATTGAAGCATTGATTTCATTGAGGCGAGTGGATCAAAATATCCTCCTTATGATAGATTGAAACCTAAACTTAGTTTCAATGATTATATGAGTGGATTGCCGAGCAATAGGCCTAAAAGGTTCATTGTTTTGATCGTGATTCATGTGCTACTCCTCGTTGTTGGTTTGAAGACCTCGTTCCTTCATATGGCCCTTGAGCATCCCTTCACCACTCCTTGTTCCTGCCTTTAAAACAAAATGAAAATGTGAACATCAAAATAAGTTTCATAATTGATGATTGGAAGTATAATTGGATTGGGTGATGCCAGTATTTCTCTAAGTTTTTCTACACCAAACATAAAAACAATGCGTTGCTGGAAAAAGACTTTTCTATCTATGTGACCATTTACTCTAATGTGTTGTGCAAAATGAAATGGATAGATGGGAACTCCATTGTTCATCACTAACAAATTTGAAGGGAACTTGGAAATATGTTCCTCCGTGGGGGCACCACTTTATGAGGGCGAGCTTTTTGAAATGGGGCCTCTAAACCCAAACCAATGGGCCTACCCTCACAAAATGTTCGTAAAGAGGTACGCACACTGCTTGGGGCGCCACCTTCTTTTGGGAGTGGAGAAGGAAACCAATCAAAATAACACTTGCACTCACCCACTCAAGCAACACACTTTGAAAACCCCCTTACTCTATATACACTTTAGACACTTGAACACCATCAACGATTATGCAACCCAATGCCGTGCATCAAAGGAAATATGCAATTTGTGGAATAGCATTCACCTTCTCCGCATAAGAATACCCATAATACATACAAACTCCTCCTCTCTCAAGAACTCATCAAAAACTCATGCGCACAAGACTTGCCTCTCAAACACACAAGAGAATCACTTACATCAAACTAACACACTTTGTATAGAGAGCTCATCTCCATCTATGCAATGTCGTGACACAAATAAAAATCACCATGAGAGGTAGCCACATGCATATGTAATGAAGCAAAAGAGAGTTGGAGTGAGAAATTTCTTTAGACCAATTGAATAAGTGTGGAGAAACAAACCAATGGTAAATTGAGAATAGAACACTTACTTGATTTCTCGCACACCTTTTAAGGGGAGGACAGACATTGGCTAACCATCACGAATTGCGAAACTTGAAAGTTTGGAAGATGATTTAATGATCATTAAATAACCATGAGAGAGATCATGATGTATTTACAAGTTATTGAGGTGCTACAAATGATTTATTGGGTTGATGGAGTAAGAGATTGTAGAATAGAAAGAGTGGAGGATAGAGTTGCACTTCCTCCAAAGAGGAGGGTTACGAATTGCGACACTTGAAAGTTTGGAAGATGATTTAATGATCATTAAATAACCATGAGAGAGATCATGATGTATTTACAAGTTATTGAGGTGCTACAAATGATTTATTGGGTTGATGGAGTAAGAGCTTGTAGAATAGAAAGAGTGGAGGATAGAGTTGCACTTCCTCCAAAGAGGAGGGTTAGGAGGGAGGATGTGAAAGAGGGAGAGTTGGGGTTTTCTCTACTATTAATCAAGAAACAACATGAAGTTGAAAATATAGGTGTGTGTCCTTGAGTCTCTCCAAGGGGGGCTATTTATAGTTGTGTAGGAGTGGGATTATGCTACACTTAATCAGGGTAAGTGATTAGCCCTAATTAAGTGTCCTTTGACCACTCATTGAATATTGGACATAAAAGGGGCTATTTATTCACCAAAAATATCATTTTAGACTGTGAAGGCTCCATAGGGATGCATAATGTAGGTGGACCCCACCATGCGGCCCTACGGGTGGCTCCTGTGGGGTATCTCAACTTGTCTGTCTTGGCATTTAGAAAGCATCTTTAGGTTGGTCCCATCACATGCAAGTGACCTTGAACACTCATTGCTCTTCTAGAAGATGAGTAGGGGAAAAATAAGATCTCACCCTCTTGATTTACAGTTCCCCTTTGCTGCGAATCTGACAGATTTACACTATTTTGACCATAACTTTTTACCTGTAGCTCGGAATGACATGCTTCAAAAGGCAAATTTGACCTTCTCAACATGTTTGATATGAATTTGAACTATTCTTCACACCCATGCACCAAGGAATTTGGTTTGGAAGGTCCACACTAGGCTAGGGAACCTTTTGCTTCCAAGTCTTCTTGTATGGGCCCTTTGCTTGTATGCATCCAAGGGGAATCATGCTTTTTCAAAAGGCTATGATGCTTAAACAAATAGAGGAGGGCCCAATTTTTTTTTCTTGTGAAAAGAATATACAATTGGAGTCTTTTTGAAAGGAGAAAAACTATATGTATATTCTTAAGAGATATTGGGCCACCTATGTAGGGGGCATACAAGACTTGTAGAGAGGGACCATAATCTTTGGTAAAGACAAGTGGAGAGTTGATTTCCATGGTAATTTATCTATATGGGATGGAAGATGGATATATAATTTTTCTACTACTAACTCACAAGAGGTAAGAAAGTTTGGGGGTAGATAGTTGGTTATTGTATGCTTACTTTTATTTTCAAAGAAAAAAAGAAAAGGGTGGTAATATAAATATATGACTAAGGTGACATTTTTGAGAAGAGTACAATGTATGTGTCGCCACAAAGGTTAAACGAAGAGGGGGAATTTACTCTAGATAACTTAATAGCATAGAAAAATATATACACATATGAGGAAGAGGACGTTGAGTAGGCTGAAAAATGTTGCAAAAAGATGGTTACCATTTTATGCCACTCACTAGGTTTCACCCCTTCCCATCTAGTTTATGGGAAGGAGGCAATTCTACCTATTGAGGTGCAGATAGGCAGCTTACGAGTCTTGGCTAGCTAGATACATTATCTAATTGTAAATCTTCGAAACCATATCTTGGATCTGGAGAGGCTCCAACTAGATAGGGAAGAAGCCATCAATCACTATGCAACACAGGTAGAACGACGCCGGCTCACTTTCAATCAAGTGCTTAAACAAAAGGGACTAGAAAAAGGTATTTTAGTGCTGAGATATGACAACAGATTTGACATCAAGAAGGACAAGAAATTTCAACCCAGATGGGAGGGGCCATTCATCATGAAGAAACGCTATGACAGCGGCAGCTACAAGCTGATGGAAGCAGATGGGAGAATTCACAAGACTAGGGTCAATGGATGGATACTGAAAAGGTATTTTCTTAGGTTTGATCCAAAATTCACGCTAGAAATTCCAGAAGAGGGAGAACCCTCTAACTCCACAACTAAAGATGCAGAGGAAGGGCTAGAAGCATGAATGCCTCTAGCCAGATGGGAGGGCTAATGATGGCCGGTTTTTGAAACCATGCTCATGAGAATCAGACCCTAAGGAAGGGAGGGTTTGTTACCAAAAGAAGAAAAAAAAATTACAAAAAAAAGGCCTTTACCATTCACCATACCCCCCCCCCCCCCCAGGGTTAACCACCGGTAGGGCGCCGCCAGTTTGGCCACACCCCTCCATTCTCACCAAAGGACAATCCCTCTCTCTCTTACTGCCCGGCTCCGCTCATATTTTCTCTCCTACTCTGCCGCTGCAACATCCAGCCCGGTAGGTGCCCTTGGTATCTCTGTCACCCTCCAACCACGGCGGGCCGCCACAAATATTATTCTCTCTCTCTCTCTTCCAAATATTCTCCCTCTCTCTCTCTTTGCTTGTCCATACTCCAGCCCCGTCGGGCCGTACCCCCACCCCCTCTCGTCCACACTCCCTTAGTCCTTAAGCACCCCCCCCCCCCCCCCATCTACACCTAGCCTTAGCTTTCTCTCTCTCTTGGAAGTAGCCATGGCAGGCCTTAGGGCAAGCACCACGTCTCCCTCCCTCTATCTCTCACACCCTCTCTTCCTCTATCCTCTAACCCCCCCCCCCCCCCCCCCCACCATATCCTCTCTCATCTCCCCCCTCCCCCCCTCACAACCCCTATCTCCCTCTCTTCCCTTGGTGGGAACCACCCCTTGGCCATAATCCCTCTCTCTCTCTTGTTGACTAAGCAACCACCCCCCCCCCCCTTCCTTGTCGCGCCCGCTGTCGCCTACCCCCCCGCCCCTCCCGGGCCTCACGCTCGTCCTCATATCACCCCCCTGCGTGCTTCCTGCCATACACCCCAACCCTATCCCCCTCTCCCCTCCCTCACCATCTCCCCCCTCATGCTCTCTATCTCGCGCTCTGTCTCGCCCGCAAACTACACCCGGCTCCACACCACCGCTCGCGCTCCCTCTACACACAGCACGTGCTACACCGCTTGACACACACAACACACACCCACCCACTGCGTACGCACACACACTCCCCCATTCACCACCCTCACCCCCCCGTCTCTGCATCGCCCACTACACTGCCGAAAATCAAAAATTAAAAGAAAAATATAAATAAATAAATAAATAAATAAATAAATATATATATATATATATATACATTATATATATACACCACACCCCCCCGTTTCCACGCACGCTCGCACACACATTCACTTACATATATACACACACTCACGCATATCCACACACCTATATTCACACATATACATGCACCCATACATACACACACATATATAAAAGCACGCACCACACACACCACATAAAAAAAATACAAAAAGAAGGAAAAAGGGCCATCGACATAGACAAAAAGAAGGAGGAACCCAAAGCACGCGCTGCCAACAAAAAAAAAGAAGAAATGTGTCGAAGGCATGCCCCGACTGACCCCAAAAAGACGTACGCGCTACATCGACGCACCGGCAACACACCATCCGTCGGCATCACGCAACCACAAGGCCATTTCCAGTAATTTGTAGGTTATGTTCATCATTTCTTCAATTTTCACCCCAGCCTTGTGATGGGGGCTTTTCACAAGCCAAGCTCCCATACCCCTCTTCTCTCGTCCCCACCCCATGAAAACCCCCTCTTAGGGAGGGAGTGATAAAAGGCATTGGAGAAAGTAAGAAAAAAATAAAGTATGATCATGTAAATATATAAGAAAGGTAAAATAGGCCACCTCATGCCTGCGGGGTAGCCCATCCCCACCTTGCCTCCTTTTTCTTCACTATTGCCCCGCCGGGTGTCCCTTTTCCTCTCCTCCACTCAAAAGGTCAACCCCCTCTCTCTTCCCCTTGTCCTTTCTCCTTTCTCTCTCCCCTCAAGCTACCCCACCTCTCACCAATAATGCATTATAACTCACCAATAATGCACCCTAACTCACATGCAACTTATGCTATCTTCCAAAACAGTATACCCCAGCCCCCTTTTCTCTCTCCTACACTCTCCCATGATCCAAATACCCCCCTCTCTCTCTAAAATTCGAAATCTCTCTTGTCTTGTAGCCACATGGCCTCCCCCACACTCACACACACTCAGTTTCACTGAAAAAGGTGCCCACATACCCATCCCCACCCAGTGGTTACTTGATTTTCTTGTGTTCACACACATCTGCACACAGATTCACCTCTTAACACACTCCCCTCTCTCCCCTCTTGTAATTACTTTATTCTCCATGTCACCTCTCACGTTTTTTCATCAACCCATCTCTCTCTCTTAGTCTCTCTCTCATGAGACTCCTGTTCTGGCACATATACACACAGCCAGACAAGTGGGGCCCACAGTCACATGGTTTGTGTAGATAATGATTTCTTCATTTCTAAATTCTAGAATTTCTCCCCCCTCCTCCCCTATATAAAAAGGGGTCACCATCACACTAAACACACACAACATCACCAAAGAACACACTATGCACTGTGTGTGCCTAGTGCACACACACACACCCACACCATCACCATCACCGCAATCACCATGCTTGTCTTGAGCATGACCTCTACACCCTTGGCTATGGAAGATGAAGGGCAACTAAATGAAGGATGATGGCCATAATCCTCGTGCCAGTCTTCGCCATCAACTCCCACCTATCCGCCATGTCCTCTACCACTCTCTCCCTTCTCATTCTCCTACCCTATGCTCCCCATTTCATCGCCTAATTCTCTAAATAAAGCTTGAGGTTTTGTGAGTATGTTTTCTTGCAATGTTTTGCCCATGTGAGGTGTGCGGAATCGCCACCTAGTCTTGTGTTTTGGAGTGAGCTTGTGTATATGTGAAGGGTGTGCGGATTCGCCATCCTTTTGTGGTGCCTAAGTACTAAGCCGCTATACCCCCTCCCTCACTCTCTCTCTCTCTCTCTCACTTGATCTCATTCCCTTCCCTCTTCATCATTGCTCCCAAGAATCCATCTCTCTTGGATGAAAACTTTGTTATGGTGGTGTGTTGTTTGCGTCCTAGCCGCTGAAGCTAGGTGGTGCCCCCTGTTTGCTTTACCATGACAGGCTCGAGGCGCGCCATTCGGTCCCCGGTGTTTTAGAGGCCGTCGGGGGTTCGGGGTTCGCTTTGCTCCCGTCATTTGGTGCCCCCACGGAGGATCTTTTCATGAAACCCTTCAGTTTACAAGATTGAAACCCCTAAACTATTGTGAATGGATGAATGGCTAGCAGGATTTGCTAATTAGACGACAGAAGAAGAAGAGCTCCAAGCACAACTAAACGAACTCCGCATCTCCATCGAAGCTCGAGTGCCAGGCGTAACGGTAATCGATTTGCAGTGGGAGAGTCAACCAACATGCCAAACCCAGTGGATATACATAGTCCAAGTGCCAAGAAGAAGAAGGAGAAGGTCGAAACCATGTCCGCAACCTACAACCAACCGACAACAACAAAATGGAAGGAGCTCTACACAATAGAGAATCAACACTATTCTACTTTGAGAATCGGGTAACTCAAGTCACCGAGGTAATTATCATAGTCAGTTTTCAAGTCGCACCTGATGCTGCAGCACAGATAACGGAAGCATTGGCTCACACTCTCACTAGAGAAACTAAGGATCTACTGAGTTTGTTTCAGGAAAGAACACCACCCTCTCCCACAAGCTTGGACAATGACTAAGCACCTCTAAGCTTCACATGAATCAGTACAACCTACCTCAAGACAGATCACACATACCAACACGTGTACGCTCAATCAAGGTAATACTGGATTTGAAGACTCACTACCAGCACGTCATTGACACCATGCCGGGTGCGGAGCGGTTTTTGGAGGTTCTGGCATCAGATCAACCATTTGTCTTACCTTTGGTACAAGGCAATGTACCGTTTGAAGTTTTAATCTATGTCCTAGTATAAGAGGGTATACACGCCTCCTTGTAAAGAAGAAAAAAACTTTTGCAAGTTAAGGAGTGTGTCTTTCTAGCTCTCTCTCAGTAATCATGGCAAGTGCAACATTTCCAACATTTAAAGGAAACAAGGGGGAGGATTTGGTAATAGACTTCCTAGATGACTTTGAAGTAGCATGTGTAGTGAGCAACAAAGATACGGATGAATCCCGGGTTAGAATTTTTAAGCATCTCATGAAGCTAGAAGCTAGATCATGGTACAATGCACTTCCACAAGCAACCAAGGATGACTGGGAACCCTTAAAAACTACTTTTAAGAGGCGCTTTGGGGGAGGTACCACTTCAGAAAAGTTGTGGGACAAGTTGAGAGACTTGAAGCAGGAGGGTCTTTTAGAATATGCCACCTATGAGTCCAAATTTGTGGATTTGTGGGAACGGTGGGTTGAGTCACTAGCAAGGGGGGAAGCCGCACCCGATGTCCTAAAAAAAGATCGGTTCACGCATGGCTTATGGCCGCTTCTCAAGGAGAAGGTGAAAGGTAGATTCCCGGCTACGTATGAGTTAGCCGTTGAGATTGCTTGCCTTAAGGACAAGAAGCTGCGAATGAAAGCCAAAGAAACTGAGTCAACAGAAACAACAACATCACGTCGACCAGCAACTACGACAACCACCATTCCACCACCACCACCGGCTCTTGGGGTAAGAGATGACCAACAAGATATGTTGGCCCATATTACTAACCAACTGCAGGATTTGTCTGTCCACTTAATACAGCAAGGGAGGAGTCAAGAAAGAGATCAAGACTCTGGAAGAGCACGACGACAAAACAGGGAGTATCTCTGCTACAACTACGGAGAAGATGGTCACGGTATGTACTACTGTCCCAAACCACAACAAATCTATAATAGAGAAGGTAGGAGGAACCAATTGTCACCCCCTAGAGAAAGAACACCCCCACCCCAAGCACCAGCCCCACCAACACAAATTCTACGTCCGCCACAATCATCCTACGCCCACCACCAATTGGTACCCGCACACCAAGTATCATTGGTCTTGCAGAAGAGGTCAAGATGAGTGTAACGGAAGAAGGATCAAGTAAGAAGACTATTCAAAGAACTGAAGCAGTGGAACAAGAGGTTAAAGAATCAAAAGATGCTACCCAGGTGGGGGAGGTAAGCCAAGAAAATTGTGTTACAAATGTGAGTACATCTATAACCTTGAATGAAATAGGCACCAAAGAGATCAATCGACAACATTGGGCAGTAAGGGTAAGAATGTGTAAAGTGTTGATTAGGCCTCGTCAGAGTAAGAGGAATGCAAAGGGCATGAAAGATACAAGAGAAGAGGAAGACCAGCCTGCTAGCAAGGCTTTGCAGAAGGTGGGCAACATATCAAGCAAAGGGGAGGGCTTTGAAAACGGAAGCCTGTGCACCAGTATGGACCCAGGACAATGTAGCAAGCTAAAGGAATCTTGCATCAAGGCAGTTTCACTAGAGGACCATAACGAAGAGGTAAGTATGACTGAAGGTTTGGAGTTGGATATTTCTCCAGAGGCTTTGCAGCCGAGCAAGACTTTATTGTGTAGTGTTATAGACTTGGAGATGGGTAATGTCTCTAGTCTACTGAAAGATGTTATAAACTTGGAGATGGGTAATGCCTCCAGTTTATGTGAGGGTGTTCAGAGTAAGTTGGATGATCAATATGCTGCCAACCTTTTAAGGATGTTCCAAACTCCTCCACAACACAACATTGTGTTTGCGTGGGATGCATCAGACCTATGGCTATGGCTAGCCACTATAACATATAGAGAGAAGATCAGCATGGAGATAAGAGCAAAGGAGCCATGGATAGACAAAAGCCTGATAAAATGCAAGAATAGAGACCTCATTCGCAATTTGGTACAATTTTTTACAAATAGTGCATCCTCTCTTTGGAGAAAGGTAAGTGAATTACGCTTGTATTTAAGCCGCAAGGTAGGTGGCTTGCTATTAGCATCAATAGAGGAAGCTGACATGTTTGAGCACACCCAAAAGAAGCATGATATGCTTGCAGTTTTTTCTAGTCATGGCAGTAAGCAGGACTCTGAAGACAACTTGAGCTCACCACACCAACAAGGCGGCCATATATGGTGGATTCTTGGTACACTCTTGGGAATCATAATTTTCGGTTCTGTCTTTGCAGGAGCCAAGATGCTCATTTCCCCTCTCGCTACTGGTGGTTACAAATTTGGTCCAATTTGGCATGCAAATTTTATTGTTCGAACACTGTAGACAATGATCCTATTTTTCACTTGGGATCCAGGAGGACATTGGCACAAAGTTCTAGAAGCCATGGGCTTCCCCTTTAATCAACCGACACTATTCCAAGGAACAAGTTATCACTCCGACCTATTACAGATTCATGAATATCCCAGAAATCTCACCAATGGCCAAATGGAATGGCTAGTTCAAAAGGCAACTCGATATCGGATCCTATCGCTAAGCGGAAGAAGAAACAGAGCTAGAGAAATGAATGCCTCTAGACAAAAGGGGAGGGCTAATGATGGGGGCTTTTCACAAGCCAAACTCCCATACCCCTCTTCTCTCGTCCCCACCACATGAAAACCCCCTCTTAGGGAGGGAGTGATAAAAGGCATTGGAGAAAGTAAGAAAAAAATAAAGTATGATTATGTAAATATATAAGAAAGGTAAAATAGGCCACCTCATGCCTTCGGGGTAGCCCATCCCCACCTTGCCTCCTTTTTCTTCACTATTGCCCCGCCGGGGGTCCCTTTTCCTCTCCTCTACTCAAAAGGTCAACCCCCTCTCTCTTCCCCTTGTCCTTTCTCCTTTCTCTCTCCCCTCAAGCTACCCCACCTCTCACCAATAATGCATTAGAACTCACCAATAATGCACCCTAACTCACGTGCAACTTATGCTATCTTCCAAAATAGTATACCCCAGCCCCCTTTTCTCTCTCCTACACTCTCCCATGATCCAAATACCCCCCTCTCTCTCTAAAATTCAAAATCTCTCTTGTCTTGTAGCCAGATGGCCTCCCCCACACTCACACACACTCAGTTTCATTGAAAAAGGTGCCCACAAACCCATCCCCACCCAGTGGTTACTTGATTTTCTTGTGTTCACACACATCTGCACACAGATTCACCTCTTAACACACTCCCCTCTCTCCACTCTTGTAATTACTTTATTCTCCACCTCACCTCTCACTTTTTTTTCATCAACCCATCTCTCTCTCTTAGTCTCTCTCTCATGAGACTTCTGTTCTGGCACATATACACACAGCCAGACAAGTGGGGCCCACAGTCACATGGTTTGTGTAGATAATGATTTCTTCATTTCTAAATTCTAGAATTTCTCCCCCCTCCTCCCCTATATAAAGAGGGGTCACCATCACACTAAACACACACAACATCACCAAAGAACACACTATGCACTGTGTGTGCCTAGTGCACACACACACACCCACACCATCACCATCACCGCAATCACCATGCTTGTCTTGAGCATGACCTCTACACCCTTGGCTATGGAAGATGAAGGGAAACTAAATGAAGGATGATGGCCATAATCCTCGTGCGAGTCTTCGCCATTAACTCCCACCTATCTGCCATGTGCTCTACCACTCTCTCCCTTCTCATTCCCCTACCCTATGCTCCCCATTTCATCGCCTACTTCTCTAAATAAAGCTTGAGGTTTTGTGAGTATGTTTTCTTGCAATGTTTTGCCCATGTGAGGTGTGCGGAATCGCCACCTAGTCTTGTGTTTTGGAGTGAGCTTGTGTATATGTGAAGGGTGTGCGGATTCGCCATCCTTTTGTGGTGCCTAAGTACCTAGCCTCTATACCCTCTCCCTCACTCTCTCTCTCTCTCTCTCACTTGATCTCATTCCCTTCCCTCTTCATCATTGCTCCCAAGAATCCATCTCTCTTGGATGAAAACTTTGTTATGGTGGTGTGTGTTTTGCGTCCTAGCTGCTGAAGCTAGGTGGTGCCCCCTGTTTGCTTTACCATGACAGGCTTGAGGTGCGCCATTCGATCCCCGGTGTTTTAGAGGCCGTCGGGGGTTCGGGGTTCGCTTTGCTCCCGTCACTTGTAAAATTCCCCAATTTGTAAATTCTCTCTCTCTAGGTGATGGTTATAAAGGCCCACCTAGAGATTCTCATTTTTAATAACCTCACAAAAAAAAGCAAGGGTCAACCACACCGGGGCCACCACTTGCTTTGACTCCCTGATTAGCTTACCCTAATCAAACCGGGATTACCCTAATCCAAGCAGCCAACACCTATAAATTGGCACTAAGAGGTCACTACCGGGGGGGGGACACTTCATGAGAGGTCATCACTTGGTAGAGTGTAGTGGGAAGAATTGACATCATTGGCATCACGGGGAAGTGGAGGGGCTTCTGTGATGGTTTGCCTGGAGAATTGCACCATGTGAAGGGAGCCACGTCCACCTCTCGACTCCAATGGTCGATGCACACACACATACACGCTCTTGGTAGCAAGCTTCACAATCAATGAGTCATCTTAGAGACCACACCAAGTAGTTGCATGAGCTTTTTTCCCTACCTCTCTATCACCATGGTGTGCCGCCTCGCTAGAAGAAAGGTCATTTTAAATACTGCATAAATAATTCTCCCTCACACCCCCGAGGGTTTTCATCATTTGGTCAATCTCTCTCTCTCCCTCTGTGTGTGTGTGTGTGTGTGTGTGTGTGTGTGTGTGTGTAAGTTTGCGGTGTTCATATCATCATGGTCTGCGTCCTAGCCGCTCAAACGTAGGTGGTGCCCCCTGTTCGCTTTACCGTGTGATAGGCTCAAGGCGCGTCATTCGGCCTCCGCATTTTAGAGACCGTCGGGGTTTGGGGTTCGCTTTGCTCCCGTCAGCAACATCTATAGAATTCGACAGTGCGGTGTGGCACTACGGACTTGAACAAATGAGTTCCAAAGAAATGCAAATCCTTCAATCAAAAAATCTTCTATCAGGTTTGAAACTTAAGTGGACTTAGAGTTTGATGAAGATTGTATTTATGGTAAACAAAAGAGGGTAAAATTTCAAAAATCAAGAAATGAAAGAAAAAATAAAAAGCTTGAATTGGTCAATTCTGATGTTTGGGGTCCTGCAAGTATACCATCCCTTGGTGGTTCATTGTACTATGTAACATTCATAGACGATGTGACTAGGAAAACTATGTCAAAGGCCAGGGTTGTGTGAAACCAGTGGTTCCTAAACTTTCTGGCTTTGCCATCCATAGTAATACTTAGTGGGTAGTGCTTCGACATGCAGTTGGTGTATAAGCACTTAACCTTGATTTTATCAAAGGTGTTGGATAGAGGGAGGCTCAAATAGCATATATCGAGCTATCCCTTCCTACAAAGTTCTCCTTTAATGTAGTTCTGCCATGTGAAATCTCCTAGAGTGCAAACATCCCATAGCTGGAGGTGGTCCTTTAGGTTAAGAAAAGTTTCTATTTCTTTCTCGAAGATGTAGATGTCTTTGTTGAGGAATATATCCTCTAAGGTCGCTACCATTATTGAAGTTGCCCACTAATATGCAAGGCCCATTGAAGGCATAGAGTTCCTACCAAAGGTATGCTCTATCATATGTAGATCCTCCTGCATAAACAGAAACTATCGTGAAGTTGTTGGGAGCAGGGGGAAAAATAGCACACTAGCATTTTCCCACACCTAGAGAGTGGGTGGGCCAATGTTTGGGCACACCTAAAGCTGTACCTCCAGATCCCTTTGGGTGAGAAGAGATAATCCATCAAAGGTTTTTTAAGACCTCAATGAGTGTCCTAGTTGATTCTTCACCAACTACCTTGATCTCTTGAAGAGCTATCACGTCATTTTTTTCTCATGTAGCCAATTGTCTATTTTCCTAGCTTATCGGCACCGGGGAGGGGTCTGGGAGACATTTGCGTGGCTTCTTTTGTTTTCTTTGAGAATCTTCATGGGGGTGGGACTTGAGACAATGACCAGGGTGGAGGAAGTTACTTTAATCGTGGGATTGTCTTTATTGAGGTCTAGATTTTGGGCTTGGTCAAGGGCATTGACTTGCCGCTCAAGAGGAGATGAGGGGTCCTTTGGGGTGGGCAACACACAGTCTTCTCCTTTGAAATCAGATGAGTCTGCAAAATCTGTGACAAAAGCCAGTGCTGCGGATCTATTAGGAGGGGACAGGTGTTGGACTTGGACGCCCGGGGTTCCATTAGGCAAGTTACCAGTGTTGGGGGGAGACACAAGTACAGAGGATCCAGGTTGAAAGTTTGAGTTGTTGGGGGGAAAGGGGTTTTAATAAGGAGGGGTCATATTCCTAATCAGGAAATTTCTTACAAAGTGGCTTTCGACTCCACATGGGAAGCATGCTCCGAGGTCGGTCACCCAACACTTTGCCTAGTTGACAAGCTATCATCTTGAGGTGTTGGTGATAGTGAAGGGGGAGGTTTGGAAGACAAAAATGTAGTGATTCTTTGGAAGGGATTGGATGGTTTCTAGGATAGCACCTCCAAAACCAGCCTTTTAAAGTCTTTGTAGGGGGTCTAGACCTGCTAGTTTCCCAATGATAGCCCTAGCTTCCAAGTCTTTCTTGAGCTTTACAATCTGAGAGGCGGGGAGAGTTATAGAAGGCTTACCTCCAGGGTTGTAGCTTGAGCCTGCAACCGAAAAACTCCAAGGTTAAGGATTTTCTCCAAGACCACATGGATATGCTGAAACTTGCTCGTTAGAATGTCCGACAAGCACAGGATCAGTATAAGAAGTACGCATATGAGAAATGTCAGCAAGTTACCTTCGAAGAAGGGGAGGAAGTATTTTTACGTGTGCGAGAACATTCAAAAAGTCTGAGAACTGGGCCAACACCTACATTATCTCTCCGATATTGTGGGCCTTTCAAAATACTCAAGCGAGTAGGTGATCGTGCCTACAAGTTATTGCTATCTTCACATTCTCGTATTCATCCGGTGTTGCAAGTAAGCCGTTTACGTAAGGGGTTCCATGGGGACGACAATGTCATTGACCAACAGATTTTGGTAGATTTCATTGAACCTCCTACCTCACCGCATGAACCTAAACGTGTTCTCGATTATCATGAGTTGGGTACACGTCATCATGTACATCAACAATCCATAATCAAGTGGAAAGATCGCCGACCAGAAGAAGGTGCCACTTGGGAAAACATTAGTGTTCTTAAGAAGAAGTTCCCCACTTTTGTTTTCGAGGAAAAAAACTCTTCTTAAGGGGGGAGTAATGTCAAGACACCGGCAAGGCCGGACTAGACAAGGGCAGGGCCGGGCTAGGCAGTGTGGAAAGGGAGTCCAACTAGGGCAAAGGGATAGGGGCTATGCTATATAGTGGGTGGTTGGGTGGTGGAATCCTAGGTTCTAGCTCCCCTTGTCTAACACTTTGCATCATTTGCCGGTTTCTTGCTCTCCAAAGCATTCTTCTTCTTGTCTCTTTGCAATGCATAGCAATCTTTCTTCACATGTCCTTTCTTGTGACAATGGTAGCACTCTACATTGCGCATAGAAGCACAAGACTTGCTACAAGATTGCTTTCTTTCCTGAGACTTAGAACGGTTATGATTTCAACCTCTTTGATTGCAAGACTGTGCAACATAGGCATCACCATGCTTGGTAGGCTCAAGAGACTTCTTGAAAATCTTTTCTCTGAGCAAACTATTAACAACATCATTGTAAACCAAGCCAATTACAGGCGCAAAATTACTCATGCCTGTACAAAATGTGTCCCAAGAAGACGCTAGAGATCAAAGCAAGAAAATAGAGTTCACTTCTTCATCAATATACAGTCCCTGCAATATAATCTGCATGAAAATGATGTTGAACTCGTTCAAGTGACTAGAAACTGTAGTGCCCTCTTTCATGCAAAGCTCAAAAAGATTTTTCATCAAGTAGACATTGCTAGAGGCACTCTTGCTTTCATAAGTGTCACAAAGCTTCTTCCAAAGTGACTTTGCCGTAGACAGATTCTGCCAAATGTAGACGAATAGTGGACCTAGCTTTAGCATCAAGCATCTTCCACTCAGAATCTGAATAGTCACTGATCTCAAGAGGACCATCCAATGGCTCTATCTGTCCCTTTTGTATCAAAACATCCTAGATTTTCTCTTTCCAGATAGAAAATTTGGTGCCATCAAACTTCTGAATGTTGTAAATGTCTTTATCCAAAGTAGAAGCCATAACTGTAAATTGTCAGATCTAGGTGAAAACTATGGTGAGAGACCTGGAAAAAATTTGACAGAGTCTCCCCTGTAACTGGAGCAAAATCTTAACTCAAAATGGCATAGAAGTGACTGAAGATGCTCTTGGAGCATAAGGCATAATCGCATAAACTGACAACTATCCAAAAGAGGTGTGCATAAACCACTGAAGCTGTCCAAAATGACCACCAACATGACATCAAATGCACCTAGTCCTCTCTATACATGGCCTATGGCAAGGGTAACGTAAAGGGATACTCCAACAACCTATATCACCAAAGGTATTTCAACATCCGAGAATAGTCCAGCTCAAAGAAAACCTCACCAACGAACCTCAACAAATGGATCACTAGTCGTGGATTATAGTCAAGCTCAACAATGACTATCTTCGGCCAAATCTAGGAAATGGCTGGAACTGCTAAAATGCCAAGAAATGGCTCCACAAACAAGAATACAATGGCAGTATCTGTAACTCAACGTACATAAAACGAACAAAGTCTCTACTGAGATAGTAGGACCTGGGAACAAACAGACGCCAAGAATATGCAAGCAGTACAACCAATCCCTACAGGGAGAAACGCTCTCAAAAGAGATCAAAAGTGCTCAGAAAATGCATGTACTTGCAAGCATGATCCAGTGAAGTAGTAGAAAATTGTCCGTTGGAAACCTATAAGTAGCGATCACTGCCAAAATCAGTGTATGGCTGAAGAATGTCAAATAAAGTGTCCGAACGAGGCATACATGAGCCAGAAATGCATGTGGCCGAACAAAATACGTCTCTGAAAAGCAGAGAGAATGTGCAACGCGCTCGTGGGTGAGCGGCTAAATAGGCATGCCTCGAGGGTGAAATGTCAAAACTCCACCTGTAATGTCGATGTCGATGTCTCCACCTCGGCTGGAAAAGATGTACGTCCGAGAGGAATCGCAAAAAATTGGAAATGGGAGCGAGAAACTCCACCTATCGTGTCATGGCCGATGTCCACCTGATTGGGGATATGGTCATCCAATCGGAACCGCAAAATGCAAAAATGCCAAAAAACCCCACCTGTGTTGTCGATGCTGAAGACTACGCCTCCAAGCGATCTGGGCTCCGGAATCACATAATATTAGAACTTTATACAATTAATTTATATTAAAGATCCATTAGAATTTGAAATTTTTGGCATAGCCACATTCTTTGAATGGTTATCTATCAAATGACTGTAATGATCTTGCAAAATGAACATTTCATCTATAGATATCTTGTGCACAAAAATCATGGGTTGCCACTTGCAATCGTTTCAGATCAAGATCGCCGCTTCCTAAGTAACATGTGGCGGGAACTCTTCAAGCTTTTGGGCACGCAACTCAGATTCTCATCAAGTTATCAAGCGGAAACCGATGGGCAAACCAAAAGAATCAACCAAGGCATTCAAGATTTCATCCGGAGCTATGTCAATGCAGATCAGAAGGATTGGGATGATTACTTGGATATGGTGGAATTTCATTACAACAGCACAATCTACAGCGCTACCGGATTCACAC
Source organism: Adiantum capillus-veneris (assembly GCF_014529385.1). Lineage (NCBI taxonomy): Eukaryota > Viridiplantae > Streptophyta > Polypodiopsida > Polypodiales > Pteridaceae > Adiantum > Adiantum capillus-veneris. The sequence continues at coordinate 38,553,856 of NC_140935.1, forward strand.
CCTTTGAACTGGCAACAGGAAAAGAAGTCATCACTCTGCTGGCCCTCGGTGCCGACAACATTCAAGCTGACAACATGGATTGTGAAGAATTCTTACACAAGTGGAATGAGAAGCTGCAAATTGCCAAGAAGAGTCTAAAGCAAAGCAAGCTGCACATGGTAAAGTATGCAAACCCACATCGTCGCCAAGAATAACTCTTCGCCAAAGGAGACCTGGTCCTAGTAAGCTCTCAAAACACTAACCTCCCACCCAGCTTAGCGCCAAAGTTTAATCACAGGTCTTAGCGCCAAAGTTGTAAGACTTCACGATCTTACAACGACATCACCTACAAGCTCGACTTACCTTCGATATCCCATATCCATAACGCTTTTCATGTCAGCTTACTCAAGCAATATCACTCTGACAGCCAATACGGACACACTACACCGCCATCTAGAGAAGCAAGCATTCAATTGGAGCCGGAGACTATATTGAAGAAACGCTTCTCTCACAAAGAAATTCAATTCACGTCAAATGGAAAGGCCATCCAATGGTCGATTGTACGTGGGAATCGGAGAGCAAAATACTGGAGATTGCTCGCACACTTGTCTTGTGCTTCTACAACATGGAACGAGATCAACCTCCCACTTACAGCTCATAGGCTTAGGCTACTCCCATGTATCATACCCTAGTAAGGCACAAAACTACCAAAAATCCCAAACAAATCCGAATATCCAAAAATCCAAACAAATTTGTAAAAATAAAAAAAAGTCAAAAAGTGGCATGACACTTTGTACTAGCACTTGCCTTTACACAATAACATCACTTAACGAAATGCTTGACGAGGGCGCCAAGATCTGTCAACCCGGGGGTGTGTATAAGGGGGTACATGCTTACTTCCTACCCAAGTCCACCTCCATTCTTTTCGGCAAGCTAATATAAAAGTTGTTGTGTCCCTCGGTGTTGTGAGTACAGTGGGCTTCCCTCCCCCTTTCTCTCTCCCCCCTCATATTGTCCCTACTCCCTCTCCCCCAATCTTCAACTTTCCGTCTTCGTCCCTCCGCAAGTCCCTGGGCGCCTCCCCTCAACTCCGGGGCGTCATATTGTCCATATATGATATGAGTCACGACTCACGAGTGTCGCTGAAGTATTTTGGACACTCTTTTTTATGGTTCCACACGTTGTAGTGTGGTGGGTCCAAATCCTTCCTTACTAAGGCCCATGTCACACACATCTGTTGGGATGTGAGTGTAGTTGAATTGGCCCAATCACGAGCACTGCCTCGCATGCCAAGTCATGGATGCATATAAAGAAATTTCATCTGGCGGGTAGTACCCAACCTCCACTCATCGAATGCAGAAAGCAACTCGGTGATTAGTCTTGGCCCAGCTCTTAGTCGGACATCACTCGCAAGTCCACCGCTGCTTGTGTGGCTAAGGGGGCTCCTTGTGTAGCGAGGGCTCCGAAGGCCATCTCGGACACATCGAGACACATCGCGCATGGCAGCTGACCATGTGTGACTCTAGCCTAAGGTGGAGTTTAGACAGGCGCGGTGGGGGAGAGGTGAAATATCCTTTCACTATAACGGTGCTCACTCAATGCCTAAATCATCTCACCCACTCCCCCTAATTTAGGTAACGCCCCTTCATCCTAGCACTTACCCAATAAGGCTCCCCTTGCCTAATGTATATAAAGGCACCTCTGTTATCTTCAAAAGCGTGCAAGTTCTCATTTCATTTTATCAATACAAGTTAGCTTCACTTCCTTGCTACACTGGAGTGTCTCTCTCTCTCATTATTTACTTTGATTAGATTAGGTGTTGTTTATTGATTAGCATTAGTTCCTATTTGCTTCACATGGTATCAGAGCTTTGTAGAGCTTAGGAACTCGCCTTAGCCCCTTGCATCTCAGTCATAGCTAGCACATAGTGCCCCTCTCTATTATCTTCCAAGCACTCGAAGGTTTTCTCGTTCACGTCAAGGAATCCGGAGCCTTGCATGATGGCCGAGTCATCCTCCATGTCCTCTGCCGCATACAAGCCTCGCTACGTCATCAACAAACTCAATGGCACGAATTATCAAGTATGGAAGATACGGATGGAGCTTTACCTTACACAGCTTCAACTCTGGGAAATTACGCCGAGCGTCGAAGCTCAACCCGACAAACCCAAAGACAAGGATCCTATTGTCATCTCTGATGTCTACAATTCTTGGCAAAGTAAAAATAATAGTGCCAAGACGGAGCTTATTCTCCATTGCCAAGACCGGCAAGTCTAAATGGTGAAGAAACCCACCACCGCCAATGCTATTTGGAAGTTCTTTGAGAAGAACTACAAGCATACCGACCTCGTTTACCAAGTTTCCCTGATCAAGAAACTGGTAAACACCACTATGCATGAAGGTCAGTCCTCATCCAAGTTCTTAGAAACTTGGCAGATGCTTCTAGACGAAGTACTCATATCAGGGCTAGCAATCCCTGAAGAGCTACAGTCCATGCTCTTGTTGGCCTCCCTTCCCGCATCATGGAGGGCCTTCATTACCACCCAAGCCACGACGGAAAATCTTTAGCTACAGAATCTAGTAGCAAAGATTCAACAAGAAGAAACCCTTCGCGACCACACCAACGGATCGCAAAAGTCTACGACATTAGTCACTATGGCTAAACATCACCCCGGCAAGAAGACGTTCAACCACTCTGGCCCTCCTCGTCAGCACCACAACCATGGAAAGAAGTATCATTCAAGCCTGAAGCAATGTACAAATTGCCATCGGTCTGGTCATATTGCAAAGCATTGTCGGCAACCGCGTAATCAAGGTAATTTTCGGCCTCCTGCTGCATATTCTCATTTTTATCCGTCATACCCTCAAGGGTGGGCTAGACCCCTTCTGTCTTCACCCTCTTCTCACACTACAACAAAAGAACGTGTTATCGACGCAGATATCGATGCGGCCTGTCGCTATCCGCGTCGCTGTGAAACCAGTCGCTATTAGCGACGCACATAGCAACGCGGATAGCGACGCACATAGCGACGACCATAGCAGAATTTTTTTTTCTTGGGCAGAGGGCAAGTAGCCTGGCCTGTGCCCAGTTAAAAGATGGACACAGCCACAGCCAGACTTCCTGCCCTCTGCCCAAGAAAGCGAGCAGCACCAAAATATCAACCATGCTCCCGCGCGCAAAAATTTCGACAGAGTTTGCTTTGTTTTTACATAAACTTTTCAAAAAAAACCATATCATGTATACGCCTCCTACATGCTATCCATGTAGGATCTCACATGAGATTTAAGGCCAATGAAAGACAACCGTACCAACTGAAAAGCATAGCCATAACTTAAAAGCATAACCATAACGAACCATAACCATAACTTAAAATCATAACCATAACTTAAAACCATAACCATAATGTAGATAACCATAACCATAAACAAAATTAACATTAACCATAAGCATAACCAGATTCAAGAGAAACAATAACTGTCTATACAATGACAATGACAATAATCATAACCATAAGGGAAACAATAACTGTCTGAACACTAGCTGTTTGTACAAAAAAAAGACACAGAAGCGTGTCTGCATCTCACAAAGCATATAGATGAAATCTGGTCCACTAATGACTAGGCATCGCAACCTGCACATAGGAAAACTCACAAAATTAGTATTGATATTACTTCACATATACTGACTTAATTAAATCAACTCACACATATTAACGTCTCACCTCAAGCGATCAGTGAGACTGTAAGGCCTCCCAGTCTACAGGCTCTCCTGAAGCTTCAAGATCATTCAGTACTTCATAGATACCTCTGCGATATCCATCTGAATCCTCCTCACGTGATGGAGCTCGATGCATCCAAGATTCTACGTTTATACAAAAATCAAAGTAATAACCATACATGATTCATCGCGTTTTAAAAAACTCCATAGTTAAGATTGGATTAGAAACTCACAAACTCATAGCAAAAGGTGTCGAAGCCTCCGCTGCCAAGATGAGATGCCCCCCTAGTCATTTGTCGTACCTGTGCGGCACTGCTGTCTGAACCGCGTGGCCGCTGTCCGCTCATCCTCCCTGATCTGCAGCCACGTCTCGTGTGGGATGCCCGAAGGCTTCGGCAAGCCAGTCCTGAAAGCCTTCCGAGTTGCATCTCGTCGATGTTTGATGGTGTCCCGTGCAACACCCTTGATCCACCGCGCCGAAACAACGAAAGAACCCGGAGCAGGCTGGTACTCTCTCAGGATGGTCTCCACTATGTAAGTGACTTTTTTCTTTTCTTGCTGATCCCAAGACGTCAGAATGCTGGTCGAAAACTGCAGCTCCACGAGCAGGCGAATCCGCTGTCGCATCTCAGTCCCGACTCTATCCATGTCAACAGAACCATCTCCCCGTACAGTATAGAGCTTGGAGGCACTAGGATCGTGTGCCCCCCAAGGTGTCCGAGGTGTGCCAAAAGGTATGTCGAGAGGTGTGCCTGGGTAAGACGGGGGTCGTGAGTGAGGAGGGGTCCAAGCATCTGTGGACCCTCCTCCACAGCAACCACCACCTCCACCTAATGATTGCCGAGATCGGCGAGTGCCTCTATGCTGCGGAGATGAGAACGTACCCGCCTCTGCCCCACCCCTAGGTGTCGAAGCGGTCGTGATGGGAGAAGAAGGCGTCGTACCCATAGGCGTACTGAACCCCATAGGCGTCCCCCCCCTAGGCGTCGGACCCTCGGGTGTGAAGCCCGGAGACGTAGTACCCGTGCCTCTGGCTACCCAGTACTGAGAAGCCTCTGCCATCTGAGCAGGCGTCATTCGTGTAATGAAGCCCATGAATGCATCTGCACTCATGGAAGCGGGATCTGGAATCTCGTCTGCCATACTAAAGTCCTGCACAAAGAAAGTAAAATAAAGCATCAAAACACAGTTGTTTAAATTAACTTTAAGTTTAATTTTAAATCAAAGTCTTCACACAAACACTTACAGGCATAGGCCTCGACGAGTGAGGCATCATCAATAAGATCTTGCACCCTATCATCATCTATCTCTAATTGCAAACATAACTCTGCCCCAACTTGTTCTGGCAGATTGTCTTCATTCATTGCATCTTCATCTACAAGTGTCAATTCTAGCTCATCTGCGTCATCCCTCGTATATCTGTCAGCTTCCTCTGCCATATCTTCGTCCATCTCATCTAATGTCACAGTAGTATGGACGTCGTCTGACTGACTTTCCTCCAGGAGATCTTGCCCTTCAAATACTTGTTTATTTCTTGGAGCAACTTGAACCACAAACCACCATTGTCGCTCTCGAGGGTCCAGTACAAAGACCACTTGCTCGCAATGTTCGGGGAGAGCAAATGTGTTGCTCGCATCTGTCCAAGTCTTTGTAGAATCTATTTGCACAAGTTTGTTTCCATCTCTGCGTACCGTTGCATTGCGACCAGAAGTAATCACCTTGAACCACTTCACATCCAACAAAAACATCTCAAACCGCCTGAAGCTTACTTTCAGGATATCTGACACCAGACCACAGTAATCCAGGTTTTTTCATGAACCGCTCTAGAAAGAACATCCAACGGCTGTGGACTGTACCTGCCACTGCAACCTCATCTACTACATGGATGAGCAAGTGCATTTGGATAGTTAGGCAGCTCCTGGGTAGATACTTCTCAATCATGCAAACTGCCTCAATGGAGTTAGCCCTTCCATCCGTGGCTCTATATTGGTCGGACCTTCACGGATAATCTTTTTTCTCTCTCTCTCAGATGTAGGTGCTATGTCGCGGAAATCAATGCCCGTTCCGTAGGAGTCGTATCGCAGATTCTGTACGGTTTCTCTAGCAAACTCTCCGTACTTGTGCACATGCTCATTACATATTCTACACTTGCGCAGGATTTGATACTTGCAGAGCGTGCACGAGCATGCAATCTTTTCCTCCATGTTAGTTGATGACGTTGCCATCTACAATGATTATGAATGTTGTTTTAATATATATATATATATATATATATATATATATATATATATATATATATATATATATATATATATATACTCCTCACAATGTAAACTACCTCGCATTCTCTAGTCTTGCCCAATCTCCGTACACCTCGGTCCAGAGGTGTACGGAGATCAGGACCACCGGGTCAAAATCTCATCTTTATTGGTCAAATCCTATATGGGTAGACACATACGTGCACTCCCAGGTGTACATGGCAATGCATGTAGCAGGCAAAACCCCTTTGCCTCTTTTAGTTCCATAGTTTCTTCTCTGTCTACGTACCCTATCTCTCGTTCTTTCTCTCTCGATCTCGCTCTCGCTATATCTCTTTCTCTCTCGATCTCGCACTCACTATCTCTCTTTCTCTCTCTCTCTCTCTCAATCTCGCTCTCGTTATCTCTCTTTCTCTATTTTCCTATCTCTCTCTATTTCTCTATTTTTCTATTTCTCTGCCATAACTCCTGGAGCTCCACTTCCCTCTCTCTCTCTCTCTCTCTCTCTCTCTCTCTCTCTCTCTCTCTATATATATATATATATATATATATATATATATATATATATATATATATATATATATATATATATATACTCTCTTTCTCTATCTCTCTATTTCCTATCTCTCTCTCTCTCTCTCTCTCTCTCTCTCTCTCTCTCTCTCTCTCTCTCTCTACTTACCTCTCTCTCTCTCTCTCTCGCTCTCTACTTCCCTATCTCTCTAATGATCGAACGAGCGACTGATCTAGGGAGATCTAGACGCCCACGACTGCGGAGGACTACACAACATCAACAGAGGCTGCATCAGAGGATCTATCTAGGTCACTTTGGCTCGACATGCACAACGTCCGGTCAGATTACTGACCATGGAGGAGATCTACCTATCCCAACTAGCTCGTTTAGCCATTTAGTCCACACCCAGCAGTTTAGGATTCCATAATATTTTATTTTGTCATCTTCTAAATCTGACTTTGTATCAGATCCATCACATTGTAACTTTCTTGTCTGATGTCTCATAGGTCACTTTGGCCTTTCAAAGACGTTAATATAACATTTCATTTGATTTCTCTCTTTAATTTTTTTTTCTTTAGTTTTAATTTCCTAAGCATACATTAATTCTCTCTCTCTCTCTCTCTCTCTCTCTCTCTCTCTCTCTCTCTCTCTCTCTCTCTCTCTCTCTCTTTCCTACACACACACACACACACCTCTCTCTCTCTCTTTCCTACACACACACACACACCGCTCTCTCTCTCTCTCTCTCTCTCTCTCTCTCTACACACACACACACACACACATGATGTAGAGGTAGAGAGAGAGAGAGAGAGCAAGAGAGAGGGGTTGGGGAGCGTGGAGGTGGACATAATACCTGCGTGGTAGGTTTCGGCCAAGACCCGAGCAGGCGAAAATGGCCCCTGCACGCGGGTTTCGCTTTTTTCCCCCATTTTTTTTGGCGTCGATATACGCGTCGCTATATGCGTGGCAAATAAAGCATTTCCACGCGTATATTGACACTCATTACGACGCGTATAGTGACGCCCGCTAATGTCGTCGATATACGTGTGGAAAGGCATGGTCGTTGATATAGACGCGTCAATATCTTTGTTTAGTGTTGTAGTGTCATGGCCAAGCTCATTATGGTGATATATCTACATATGAGAATAACCCTTCTTATCCTATGCAATTATATGCCGCTACTCTCCATAGTACATCCCCTGATCTTTGGCTACTTGACACTGGTGCCACCCACCATATGACCTATCAATTTCATTGGCTCTCAAATTTAACATATCTCAACACTCCCCTAGAAGTCTGTCTCGAAGATAATACCCTCCAACTCGCTACAGCCTATGGTGATGCCACCATCAATCTACCCAATGGCCTACGCACTACTATATCTAAAGTTTATTATGTACATGGCTTAAAGAAAAATCTTATTTCTGTTAGTGAGCTAACCTCTTCATGTATTACCATTAAATTCACCAAAAATGGTTGCAACATACAAGCCCGAGATGTCAATGGCCAGCATATCAATCTTCAGGTACCCCACATTGGGCGACTCTACCCTCTAGGTGATTCATCTCCTGCACATGCTCTTGCATCTTCTGCACCATCTTCCCCACATGACACCACCCTAAAATGGCACTATAGACTAGGTCACATTTCTCAACATGTTTTACATCAGCTTACACACCGCCAGCTTGCCCTCGGTTTGCCCAAGCATCTCACTCCCATTACCCTCTGTGAAGGATGCATTTTTGCCAAATCACATCATGCACCTTTTCCAACATCATCATCACGCGCTTCCGCACCACTTTATCTCATTCATTCTGATGTTTGTGGCCCCTTGCCTGTCAAATCACTCACTGGCAACCTTTATATGCTCACTTTTATTGATGACTACTCCAAGTTCACAGCTGTCTATTACATGCCTGATAAAAGCTTCAACTATCACATATTTTAGCCGCTTCAAAGCACTAGCTGAAAACCAGCATGATCGAAAAATCAAGGTACTCCGCACCGACAATGGCAGGGAATACACTTCCCATTAGTTTTGGAATATCTGCCACACGGCGGGTATTTGTCATGAATATACCATCCCTGCTCACCCTCAACAAAACGGTCGGGCCGAGCGCAAGAATCGCACCATTTTTTATGCTTCTCGTGCCATGCTCATTCAAGCTAGTTTAGCAGACAATTACTGGGAAGAAGCTATGGCCACCGCATGCTATATACAGAATCGGATTCCATCCTCTCAAAATCCAAGTACCACTCACTCCATACGCTCTATGGTATGGCAACCCGCCGAGCCTTGGTCATCTTTGTATTTTTGGTAGCATAGCATATCCTCTCGAAACCAACCCCGTCTCCAAATTATGACCAAGAGCCACCCGCACCATCTTCGTCGGCTATGGAGATCGCCTTGGAGTCAAAGCTTATCACCTCCATCAACCCGAGCTGCACAAATTCATTCATGCCCGAATTGTCATTTTTGATGAGGATTTCATCCTCCAAGGCCCTTCTCTCTCCAATACTCACTCTCCTCCGCATGAAGTCCACTCATCGGCTCGCTATCCCACTCATTTCTTTGTTTGCCTCCCTTCTCTGAGTAAAACCCCGCATGAATCCACTCTTACCACCTCACCACCCTCTTCAGTTAGCAACACGGCTGCATGCCTCCATCTAGAGTATGAGGCGCCCATATTAGTCCCTCTCTCTCCCATGCGCACTGCATACCCTCTGCGTCCCGAGCCTTCTTCAACCACAGCTCTCCCTGCTTGATTTCCCCACACACAACACCCTGCGCAGCTCACTCGTCCACGCCAATACCCATCATCACAATATCCTCCCCCTGCAGCAGCAGCTGCATACCCTCCATCCTCTAGCCCACCAAGCCCCTCACCTCAGTGCTTATTTACTGCGCAACCCTCCTCACCTATGCCACATCTGCCTTCAGCATCGCCAGGCCTCCTCGCAACGCCCAACAGCGGCAGCTCGCCACAGCATGGAATGCTCCACCATAAGCGTCCCTTTGGGGCCTCTCAACTTTCCCCATCCCCTCCCGGCTACACACGGCATCATCCCGCCCCTGCTACGCCATCTTCCATTAATTTTCCACCTCTCCACATAGTAAAAAATACCACCCTTGGCAGCGTTTCCCACCATCGGCCACCCGCCTTGCAAACCCCACCCTCGCCCATTATGGTTCGGACCTACCAAACCGCCTGTAAGAGTTCAATGCCACTCCCTGCTCCCTCCTTGCTGGCAGCCCCTACCCAAGACCCATCTGGCTCTGGCTCCTCCTATCACACACCTACCACCTCGACATGGGTTCCCTCGCCAGTGGAGGATTCTCATGTCACCCCCTCAAATCAACCTATTCCATCGGGGATCAACGAGGTTGAACCACTTACGTTAACCTCGACGACATCTCCTACCACCTGCACCTCGTCGGATTCATCACCATCAGCACAACATCTTGATTAGGCAGCTTCTAGGAGTCGCATCTGCACACGGTCATTAGCAGATATTTATGCTGCTACAAGCTTCTCGGTTGTTCTCCAAGAAGAACTTCAATCAACCACCCCACCCGCTCCAGTAGAAGATATTCTGCCAATCTCGGTCGTCGATGCCCTCTCATCTAGTGAGGGAGATTTATGGCACGAAGCAATTCAAGCTGAGCTTCAGGCACTCGAAGAAGCCCATACTTGGGATCTCGTTCTACCGCCAGAGCATCACAATATAGTCACATGCAAATGGATATTGAAGAAAAAGTACTTCCCGGATGGCAGAATTGAGCGTTACAAAGCCAGACTTGTCGCTCGCGGCTATACATAGAGGTATGGTGTAGATTATTTTGATACATACTCCCCTGTTCTAGGCCTAACTGCATTTAGCCTTTAGTCGCTATAGCTACAAAGTATAATTTGCCCCTACATCACCTTGACATTAAAACAGCTTTTTTGCACGGCTTGATCTAGGAGCTTGTTTACATGACCCAACCCCTGCACTTTGCAAATCCGTATTATCTTGATTATGTTTGCAAGCTAAATAAGCCTATATACAGCCTCAAACAGTCTGCGCGGGAATGGTATACACGCATACACAATTATCTCATGTATGTGGTTGGGAGCGACTCATTGTCGACTTCAATATCTTCATCTCGGGTACAAATGATGACCTTGACATTCTGGGATTATTTGTGGTTGATATCCCACTCATCGGCACCACCGAAATCATGGTATTGCGCGCCATCAACTGTCTCCAACAAGAGTTTCCTGTTAGGGCAAGGGACCAATGACGTATTTTCTCGGCATTCAAGTGCTTCGCGACCCCTATGGCAAGTGGATCAAACTCACCCAAGTAAAATACATTGAAGAGCTTCTCACTTATTATGACATGAGTACTTGTTCTCTTGAATTTAGCCCCCTTCCTCTCAAACACAACTTAGCACCTGAATTTCATGCTTACACTCCCGCTGATGAGCTCTATTGGCCTTCTCTTCATTATCCCAAGTTCTGTGGTCAGCTTCGTTATCTGATATCCTGCACTCGCTTTGATCTCTGTTACACCGCTCATATCTTATCTCAAGCTATGTCACAACCATGCAAAGCACACAAGCAAGCTGCAAAACTCACACTTCGCTACCTCCTGACTACTAAACACTATGCTCTCACTTATGCTTATGATCCCACTACACCCATCTCTCTGAGTGGCTATGTCGACGCCAATTGGGCAGGGGATGATCCCCGCTGCTTCTCCACAGGTGGCTATATTTTCTCTCTTTCAAGTGCACCAATATCCTGACAAACGAAGCGACAATCTTCAATTGCCTCTTCATCGACTAAAGCCGAATATGTTGCTGCCGCTTTTGCTTCCAGGAAAGCTCTTTGGATTTCTGAGCTCATTCATGAATTTCAACTTCCATACCCTATCTCGGAAGAACCCATAACCCTCTACTGCGACAACCAATCTGCAATTGCTCTGGCTGCTTCCCCAAGTTTCTCCAACAAACTAAAGCACATCAAAATCAGTTATCACTTAATCAAGGAATTGGTAGCCAATGGATTTTTAAAGTTGCAATATGTGCCCACTGCACAAAATTGGGCAGATTTCCTCACCAAATCAGTACCTGCTACCACCCAAACTACAACATGTCGAAATTTGTTACTTGTGCCTACTGCTTGCACACCTCCTTAAGAGGGGGATTCTCCCATGTAATGAGGTGTTCACCGTTACGGGAGGATGTGAAATATCCTTTCACTATAACGGTGCTCACTCAATGCCTAAATCATCTCACTCACTTCCTAAATCATCTCCCCCTAATTTAGGTAACGTCCTTTCATCCTAGCACTTACCCAATAAGGCTCCCCTTGCGTAATGTATATAAAGGCACCTCTATTATGTTCAAAAACGTGCAAGTTCCCATTTCATTTTATCAATACAAGTTAGCTTCACTTCCTTGCTACACTGCTGTGTCTCTCTCTTTCATTATTTACTTTGATTACATTAGGTGTTGTCTATCGATTAGCATTAGTTCCTATTTGCTTCAAAAGAGGCTCTTTTGCTAAATTGTAGTTGCTCACGTCCATGAAGAGGAGAGTGGTTGCACCAGTGGGTGCCGAAGGGGGCGAAGTCAATGGCGCGATCGAAGAGGAGCTGGCGAGTAGAAGCTTTAATGGGGCGGTCAACGAAGGCGGAGCTGTTGAGAATTTCTCTGGCGACGTCAGGGACGCTGGAGAGGATGACTCGGGTACGGGCCAAGCTAAAGGCAATGAGAGAGCAAGCAGAACACGCATAGGCAAGCTTTGCAAGACGCACATGAGCAAGGCCCCATCTTGAGCAAGCTCCCTATCACAGGCCACCCTCTTGGCCCCGGAAGAAGCTCCAAACAGGCGGCCCCAAGCATTACCCCCCGATGCTGCCCAATATATCATCATTGTACAGACCCAAATCAACACCATCGTCATCACCAACATTGCTGCTTTGGAAGACTCTAGCGGTGGCAGCGATGCTAGAGTGGCAATGAGAGAGACCACCATGCTTGTTGATGGGAAGCAAGAGTTGGTCCTGCAGGGCCGATATCTGCGCTTGCTGCTAACATGAATATATAGCTGGGTAGCTATATAATGCAACTAAAAATTGCGAGATGGAGTGCATCCATGTTATCGACCACCATCTACAAATAGCTGGAGGGCAAGCACAGAGAACTAGGCAGGAGATGAACTGTGTGTAGTATTGTGGGTAGCTCTCTTCTCTGCCTTACGAGCTTAATGTCTATGTGTGTGTGTGTGTGTACGTGGGTATGTGTGTGTGTGTGTGGGAGCTGAGAGGAGAGAGAGAGAGAGAGAGAGAGAGAGAGAGAGCTGCTGTGTGGAGGGAAGGAGCTGCACTTCAAGTAGAACGGCGGAGATTTACACCGCTGGCTATGAAGAGGAGTTGCCTGTCGCCGGGCATTTTTATGGACCTCGACTCGCAGTGGAGCGAGTCCAGGTCTTGTCACCCACCTTTTATTCTTCACTACATCCTGCCACAGAGACCCTCTGCACCGGTGCATGAGGATCACCTCCTCGCTTGAGCATCAGCCCAACCCCCTCGCCGTCAGGGATCTTAGCTGCAGATATGATCTCAATAGGAGTCAAAGGAGTTTTTAAACCTTGATTACCTTATCATGAAGTAGTTTCGTCTTCAGAACAATTCTGACAGAAACATTGAAAGATGTTGAGGCTATCATATCTACTCGATCTATTGATAGATGAACAATTTGCACATTGTTGCAGACTGCCTAGTGAATTCCAATGCAATGAAATCAGGCCAGGTTGCAAGGTTGCTTACAGCCCGTGCTTCTCATTACCTAGCGAAGCAAAAGCTCCTTGCTAGGGTTCGTATTGTGTATTGATAGCAATTACAGCTTGAACCTTTGATGCTATTTTGGCACTCTTGTACAAAAGACTTGCAGGCAGTTGTATCTGTATTAAAGTGCTTGTAATAAGGAGAGGACTTGATTTGTGTGGTGTTGCAGTCAAAGAGAGGAATCACATTCGAGGGGCCTAAGGTGAAAGCTGAGTGTGCAAAGCTTTGGAGATTGATGGAAGGAGGAATATAATCACAGATGTTCACGAGAAAGGCAAGATTGTTGCTTGTGTTATTGCTCTGGTTAAGCAGATGTGGGCTCCATGGAGATTGATGTAGCCATTGCAGGGGTATGAGGAGAGGTTTTCTGTGTAATTTTCATATCCTTCGCTAATATTAGGAAAAAGAGGGGGACACATCCCCATCACTATGGACGAGTTAAGGTGACTATCTATGGTGGCTTCCCAAGTTCCCTGGTAAAGGCAGGACAATGAGGGTGATCAAAGGATGGTTGGTTGTCGGAGATGGGGAAATCCAAACGCGTGCCATTACAATAATCTACGATGAAGATGTGGAAGGAGATGTTAACTTTTCTGGAGGAACATGTGGTGCTTCCCTTCAAGGCCAAGCAGAATGTCTTGCTAGAGGTAGGGACAGAGTGGAGCTCGGCATTGATTACAAGTAGAGCATCATACAAGACGAATGAGCTATTCCACGCTACAAGCCAAGATAAAGGCCTTCTTTAGGTGATCGTCAAGAGCGCATTCAACGTCGGAGCATCATGATGCCGGAGTTATTATAAGAGATGGGATCATGCTGCAGGAGGTTTGGGAAATTGTGAGAACTTAGAGATAAATTTAAATGTGATTAATATCATTGTTAATTAATATGCTAATGTCAAGACATAAGAGAATGCAAGATAGAAATAGAGCAATGACAATAGATTGCACTTGAATGGAGAAAGAACACCTTGTTACAAATGAGGGTAGCTAATAGGATTAATTATATACAAGTTGAGGGAGTGAGGATTATCCATCACATGTAAATTATAGGTTGGTGGGAATAGACACATGTTGAGACTTACATAGGTGGAAGGGGTCCATGTGGGAATTAGGTGTAAGAACTTTGGGAATAGAGGTAGGTGGAAGGAAGTCCACACTTAATAAAGTAATAAGCTACTTTTACATCCCCCTTTAAGGGTGGACTTCTCGTTGTAATGCATTGAGATTGATGAACAAAAAAGCGTTGTGAAGTATCCATGTCGTAGATACATGCTATCCCCCCTCAATGAGAAGTTCATCCAGTAGGGATCAAACTCAAATTACGATGAGGCTGTTTGTTTAGTGGCGGGCATAGAATTGGTGAGAAAGTCTGCCCAAGTTTCTGCAGATGGAACATATACTAGCTTGATAAAGACATTTACGACTAATTGTTTCAAGAGATGAAAGCTTATGTTAATGTCTTTGAGCTTGGATGAGAAGGAAGGTGATTCTGTAAGTGTGGTGGTAGACTGATTATCACAAAAAAAAAGAGATTGGATCAGTAGAGATATTGAAGGGTAGCTTCAATTCGTTGATCAATTCAGAGATCTAGAGAGCCTCACGGGACGCAAGAGCAGTAGCAACGTATTCCGCTTCAGTAGAAGAACTTGCAATGGAAGATTGTGGTTTGGTTTGCCAAGAGATAAGACCACGAGCCCAAGTGAATACATAGCCCTCTGTAGAAAAACATCGAGGGTCGTTGCCAGCCCAGTTGGCATCAACATATCCTGAAATAGAGATGGGGCTAGAGGGGTCGTAATAGTAAGTGAGCGCATAGTGTTGAGTGGTGCGTATGTAGCGAAGGGTGGGCTTTGCAGCTTGTTTGTGCACTTTACAGGGCTTTGACATAGAGCGAGAGAGGATATGGCCTTTGTAGCAAAGATGAAAACAGGTGCAAGAGATAAGATAATGTAATTGTCCGCACAATTTTGTGAAATGAAAGGATGGGCAGTAGAGTGCATGAGTGTGAGTGTAGTCATGAAATTCAGGAGCAAGCTTGTGCTTAACAGGCAAAGGGGTAAACTCAGGGGTTGAAGCAGACATACCATAGAAGAGGAGGAGTTCTTCAATGTATTTGGATTGGGATAATTGGATAAATTTACCTGCTGTATCTCTTATGACTTCAATGCTGAGAAAATAAGTCATAGGTCCTTTGTTGGTTACTGGGAATTCATGAGAGATGCAATCAATTACTTGTAGCAACATGTACTCTGATGTGCCAAGAAGAGGAATGCCATCCACAAATAGGCCTAAGATATCCATGCCTTTAGAGGTCTGCCTTATGTAGATATTGTAAACTGCCATACGATGTTCCCAGCCACATTTGAGCAAGTAGTGGTGCATGCGGATATACCACTCTCGTGCAAACTATTTTAAGCCATAAATGGTATTATGCAATTTACATACATAATCAGGGTGGTGAGGGTACGTCTTCAAAATGAGGAGGTTGTAGCATACAGATGAGATTTTGGAGCAAGCCATGTAGGAAGGCAGTTTTTATATCAAGATGATGTAAAAGAAGATTAAACTTAGCAGTAAGTGCAATGAGAAGTTGAAATGCAGTCATACCCAGTATTGGCAAATAGGTGTCGAAGTAACCCACACCTTGTTGTTGAGTGAAGCCGCAAGTGACAAGGCGTGCCTTGTAGTGATCAACTGATCCGTTGGGGTGGTATTTCTTCTTTAATATCCATTTTCTAGAGACAATGTTATGAGTCTTAGAAGGTGGCAGAAGCTCCGAAGTGTTAGCTTCTTTAAGGGCTTGGAGTTCATCCAATATGGCGGAATGCCACTCCTTGCTCTCGCTAGAAGCGAGGGCATCGAGAACAGAGAGGGGAAGGGCATCTTCAAGAGGCTCTGGTGGATGTTCAAGAATCATTTCATCACTGAGGACATTAGAGAAATTGGTGGCTTCATAGATCTCGTGAAGAGAGCGGGTGCGGCCATGCGAGCTAGAGGCGGCTTGGTCCAAGTGTATAGCCGAAGTGTGTTGCAATGGCGAGGTGGCAGAAGTAGAGCTACGGAGCTCAAATTCATCGCCATCTGCTAGGATGGGAGTAACTGGCAAGGCTTTGTGGGAGTTGCGGAAAAAAGAGGGCAATTGTGAAGGTGAGACCGGTAGCGAAGGTGATGGGAGCTCACGAGGTGGAGCACGGAGTGTCAACGGTGTGATGGAAGTAGCTGCAGTCGGGATGGACAGTGTTGGTGATGGTGTCAACTATGAGGAGATGGGTGCAAGAGGTGGTGCAAGAGTGTTGCCGATTGGCTGTGCATGAGAATGAGAGACACGAGGAGGTAGATGGGCGATGAGGAAAGGCCTTTGGATGGTGAAGGGAGGCTCAAGATTGTGCCCAGACGGGTGGGAAATTTGCATGGGTGTGTGTGTGGGTGAGGCCGTCAACAAAGATTGATGAGAAGAGTGGACTGGTGATGAGAATGTAGGGTGCAATGGTGGAGAAAATTTGCCTGAGATGATGAATTCTTCATCAAAGATGATGATGCAGGCAAAGACAAACTCGTCATAGTATGGGATATAGAGGCGGTATGCCTTGATGCCAAAGTGATCACCATAGCCAACAAAAGTTTTGCGTTGAGCACATGGTGATAGTTTTGATAAAGGTTGTGTCACAAGTGGGTATGCAATGCTTCCAAAGATGCAAAGGTGGCCAAGATGAGGTGGGTGACCGTGCCAGAGGGTGTAGGGTGTAGTAGTAGGATTGCGGGTGGATGGAATGCGGTTTTGAATGTAGCATGCAGTGGCGGTAGCTTCTTCCCAATAGGTGTGCGATTCTTACGCTCCGCACGACCATTTTGTTGTGGGTGGTTGGTGATGGAGAATTCATGTCGAATACCAACAGAAAGACATAAATCTTTGAATGCATGAGAAGTGTATTGCTCACCGTGATCTGTGCGGAGAGTTTTAATGTGGCAGCCATGCTTAGTCTCATCTAAAGCCTTGAATGTGTCAAAATGAGAGAAGGTTGAGTATTTCTCGGCCATGTAGTAAGTAGTTGTGTATTTTGAGGAATCATCTATAAAAATAAGAATATACTTATTGTCAGTGAGGGAGTTGACGGGCAATGGGCCACAAACATCAGAGTGGATGAGGTCGAGAGGTGCAGTGGCTCGTGATGATGAAGTGGGAAATGGGACATGATGTGCTTTAGCAAGAATGCAGCCCTCACAAAGTATGATGTGAGCGAGGTGCTTGGGAAGACCTAGTCCAATTTGGTGATGAGTGAGTTGGTGAAAAACATGTTGAGAAATATGTCCTCGTCTATAATGCCATTTGAGTGTGTTTTCTTGTATTTTTATGGATGATACACATGCATGTGCAGGCGATGAGTGACCCAATGGATAAAGACGCCCAATTTTGGGGACCAAAAGTGTGACATACTGAGCATCTTTGTTTAGTGCCCGAATGTGGTAGCCTTCTCCCATGAATTTGATGATGATGCCGTTGTCGGTTAGCTCGCTGACAGAGATGAGATTTTTCTTGAGACCAAGGACATAATATACGTGAGAAATAATGGTGTGTTCTAGATAAGTGATGTTGGATAGCCAGTGTAGGTGATATGTCATATGATGGGAGGCGCCCGTATCAAGTAGCCAGATATTGTGATATGAAGTAGCTAGAGTGGTGGCATGTAATTGCAAAGAATAACATGGGCTATCATAAGTAGATATGTCAACATAATGAGCTTGACCATACATAAAAGGAGATGGTTGGCCCTGGCGAGTCCCCCCCTTAAGGATAAGAAGGATATAGATTAGGGTGAGAGATAGGACGATTACCTTGATTGCGTGGTTGCCGACAGTCCTTTGTGAGGTTTCCAAAGCGATGACAGTTGGCGCATTGCTTTGAATTTTGGTGATTGTGGTGGCTTTGAAATTGCGACTTTCTTCCAGAATTATTGTATTGGCGAGGAGGGCCCAAATGTTGAGGCTTCTTGCCATTGTAAGGGCGAGTTTCTTGTCATAGAGACAAGTGCTCTGGACTTGTGCGAGCTGCTAGTGTGGTCGCAAAGAGTTTCCTCCTGATGGATCTTGGCTACAAGATTTTGTAGCTGCAAGTTAGCCATGATGGCTCGTGTAGTGATAAAGACTCTCCATGATGCAGGTAAAGAAGCCAATAAGAACATACTTTGAAGCTCTTTAGGGATGGCAAGCTTTGAGCTAAGTACTTCATCTAGAAGTATTTGCCACGTCACTGGATGTCGATAGCATTGTAGACTGACTTCAACTTACAATGTAATCCAGAAATACATTCAAACAAAATAGATACACTAAAGTGCACCTGATAATTAGCTGTCAACTCTTGCATGTAGAAGCAAATTGGGACCCCAACCAATTCCACGTACATCAGCAACCCGCTAAGAACTTGCAGCAGCCAGAGGACGGGCAAGAACCACCAGCCTGAGCGACTTCAACGTCTATGAAGGGGAAGAACCGAAGCTGCCATATTTCCCTGGACTCCTCACAAGAAAATGAGAGAGAGAGAGAGAGAGAGAGAGAGAGGCTATAGATCCCTGTCACCTGCAGAAGCGCCTTGCTACTAGCTGCTCGCGAGAGAGAGAGAGAGAGAGAGAGAGAGAGAGAGAGAGAGAGATGGATTTCCAAGTTGCTGGCCGAGGGGGGGTCTGGTCTGCAATGGAAACGTATTTGCAGCCTTGCAACTGCCAGCTGGTCAAAACGTAAAAGTAGTCATGGTCGGCAGTGCTCAATAATGAGGATACAGTCTGGCGTACGTTTTTTTAGGCTGAAAACCTCCCGCCAAAGGGATAGAATTAAAATAGTGTAAAGAGAGAGGAGAGAGAGAGGGCCTGAGACGGAGTAACTAGCTGAGCAAATGCCCTTGCAGACATGGTGTGTATGGCTTTGTCGTAGTCGTTGAGGCGGGCCAGCTGAACGGCGTGAGCTCGAGACAGAAACCGGGCCTCCTATTATGCATGTGCACATTGCAGCTAGCTAAAGGTGCAACGATTTTTTTATATTATTATACTTGATATTCACTTTTCAGGAATCGGCAATGGGAATTTCATTTCAAAGGTCCACCACTCTCCACTAAGGCAATATTCGGGAAAAATCAAGGGAAAATTACCAAAACACTCTTCTAATTTGTGGAAATTCCCAAAATACCCTCGTGTTTGGTTCGATTGTTCAAGATTTTCTATTCTTTATTCTTTTTTGACAATTGAGATCCGTTTTTGCATGCTTAGCATGTAATTTTTCACTAATTACCGTGCTACCTTAGAGCGTGGTAACAATGGGATGTGGCCACAACAAAGTACCTCCACATTAGTAGAAAGGAGTGCTATCCTTTCTCAACATGTTTATACTCCTCCTTTATCTTGTCTTGTAGCATAGAATAGCTCATTCCTCTTGTATGATGCTCTACTTGTAATCAATGCCGAGCTCCACTCTGTCCCTACCCCTAGCCAAACATTCTGCTTGACCTTGAAGGGCAGCACCACATGTTCCTCCAGCAAGGTTAACATCTCATTCCCCATCGTCATCGTAGATTGTTGTAATGGCATTCCTCATCTCTGACTGCCAGCCATCTTTTGATCAGCCTCATTGTCCTGGCTTTACTAGGGAGCTTGGGAAGCCACCATAGATAGTCACCTTAACTCGTCCATAGTTATGGGGATTTGTGCCCCTCTTTTTCCTAATATTAGCGAAGGATATGAGAATTACACACAAAACCTCTCCTCATACCCCTGCAATGGCTACATCAATCTCCATGGAGCCCACATTTTCTTAACCAGAGCAATAACAAAAGCAACAATCTTGCCTTTCTCGTGAACATCTGTGATTATATTCCTCCTTCCATTGAGGGCGAGATTTTTGAAATAGGGCCTCTAAACCCAAACCAATGGGCCTACCCTCACAAAATGTTCGTAAAGAGGTACGCACACTACTTGGGGCACCACTTTCTTTTGGGAGTGGAGAAGAAAACCAATCAAAATAACACTTGCACTCACCTACTCAAGCAACACACTTTGAAAACCCCCTTACTCTATATACACTTTGGACACTTGAACACCATCAACGATTATGTAACCCAATGCCGTGCATCAAATGAAATATGCAATTTGTGGAATAGCATTCACCTTCTCCCCATAAGAATACCCATAATACATCCAAACTCCTCCTCTCTCAAGCACTCATCAAAAAATCATGCGCACAAGACTTGCCTCTCAAACACACAAGAGAATCACTTACATCAAACTAACACACTTTGCATAGAGAGCTCATCTCCATCTATGCAATGTCATGACACAAATAAAAATCACCATGAGAGGTAGCCACATGCATATGTAATGAAGCAAAAGAGAGTTGGAGTGAGAAATTTCTTTAGACCAATTGAATAAGTGTGGAGAAACAAACCAATGGTAAATTGAGAATAGAACACTTACTTGATTTCTCGCACACCTTTTAAGGGGAGGACAAACGCTGGCTAACCATCACGAATTGTGACACTTGAAAGTTTTGAAGATGATTTAATGATCATTACATAACCATGAGAGAGATCATGATGTATTTCCAAGTTATTGAGGTGCTACAAATGATTTATTGGGTTGATGGAGTAAGAGATTGTAGAATAGAAAGAGTGGAGGATAGAGTTGCACTTCCTCCAAAGAGGAGGGTTAAGAGGGAGGATGTGAAAGAGGGAGAGTTGGGGTTTTCTCTACTATTAATCAAGAAACAACATGAAGTTGAAAATATAGGTGTGTGTCCTTGAGTCTCTCCAAGGGGGGCTATCATAGTTGTGTAGGAGTGGGATTATGCTACACTTAATCAGGGTAAGTGATTAGCCTTAATTAAGTGTCCTTTGACCACTCATTGAATATTGGACATAAAAGGGACTATTTATTCACCAAAAATATCATTTTAGACCGTGAAGGCTCCATAGGGGTGCATAATGTAGGTGGGCCCTACCATGAGGCCCTACGGGTGGCTCCTGCGGTGTATCTCAACTTGTCTGTCTTGGCATTTAGAAAGCATCTTTAGGTTGGTCCCATCACATGCAAGTGACCTTGAACACTCATTGCTCTTCTAGAAGATGAGTAGGGGAAAAATAAGATCTCACCCTCTAGATTTACTTGATTTACAGTTCCCTTTTGCTGCGAATCTGACAGATTTGCACTATTTTGACCATAACTTTTTACCTGTAGCTCGGAATGACATGATTCAAAAGGCAAATTTGACCTTCTCAACATGTTTGATATGAATTTGGACTATTCTTCATGCCCATGCACCAAGGAATTCGGTTTGGAAGGTCTACACTAGGCTAGGGAACCTTTTGCTTCCAAGTCTTCTTGTATGGGCCCTTTGCTTGTATGCATCCAAGGAGAATCATGATTTTTCAAAAGGCTATGATGCTTAAACAAATAGAGGAGGGCCCAATATTATTTTCTTGTGAAAAGAATATAAAATTGGAGTCTTTTTGAAAGGAGAAAAACTATATGTATATTCTTAAGAGATATTGGGCCACCTATGTAGGGGGCATAGAAGACTTGTAGAGAGGGACCATAATCTTTGGTAAAGACAAGTGGAGAGTTGATTTCCATGGTAATTTATCTATATGGGATGGAAGATGGATATATTATTTTTCTACTACTAATTCACAAGAGGTAAGAAAGTTTGGGGATAGATAGTTGGTTATTGTATGCTTACTTTTATTTTCAAAGCAAAAAAGAAAAGGGTGGTAATATAAATATATGACTAAGGTGACATTTTTGAGAAGAGTACAATGTATGTGTCGCCACAAAGGTTAGACGAAGAGGGGGAATTTACTCTAGATAACTTAATAGCATAGAAAAATATATACACATATGAGGAAGAGGACGTTGAGTAGGCTGAAAATTGTTGCAAAAAGATGGTTACCATTTTATGCCACTTATATTAGCCCTCCCCCAAGCCTAGAGATATTCATATCTTTAGGAGGACGGTGTTGCTTCTTTTTCTTCTTTTTTTTTCTCTTTTTTTGTCATTTTTCCTTTTCCACTTTTTTTTTTATTTTAATAGGAGGAGTGTTATGCACTCTTTTACTCCATTAGACTTGCTTTTCATTACCTCAATCCCATAAATCGGAGATGGGAGGGTTGCCTTGGGTATGTTCAGATTCCAAGGCTGGTTCTTCTTTGCACATCAAGCTTTAAAAATAGGTGGAGCATTTGCCAAGCCGAAGGGATCCATGCCAAGTTGGAGCTTAGACAATGTAGGTAGATGACTTCCTATCAACGGATTGATACGTTGAAAGTAGGGATTTAATCTCGATCCATTGACTCTCGTCTTGTGGAGTTTTCCTGATAAATCTGCTAATCTGTAACTACCATTCCTAAACTTTGTTTTTATTATGAAAGGTCCCTCCCATCTTTGAAAAAACTTTTTGTCAAGTCGAGTATCAAGTCGGTTATCATAGCGAAGAACCAACATACCTTCCTTCAATCCTTTCCCCTTGAGCTTCTTGTTGATTTTGTCCCTTTGGTTTGTCGCTTTGGTGATGTAGTGATCAATGGATTCTTCTCTATCTAGCTCAAGTCGTTGGAGATCTAAGATCCTTTCATGTAGAACCTCTTTTGGTTTTTTTTCCACTCTTGCAAGAACACGCAATCTTGAGAGCTCTACCTCAATGGGGAGAAGTGATTCCTGTCCATAAACTAGATGAAAAGGGGTGAATTGGGTAGATACCTTGAAAGATGTCCTATACGCCCAAAGAGAAGCCGTCAAATGGCGATCCCAATCATTAGGCCGGTCCACAACCTGCTTGGAAATGATCTTACAAGGAGGTCTGGGAAATTGCGAGAACTTAGAGATTATGTTAAATGTGATTAATGTCATTGTTAATTAATATGCTAATGTCAAGACACAAGAGAGTGCAAGATAGAAATAGAGCAATGACAATAGATTGCACTTGAATGGAGAAAGAAAACCTTGTTACAAATGAGGGCAGTTAATGGATTTATATACAAGTTGAGGGAGTAAGGATTATCCATCACATGTGAATTATAGGTTGGTGGGAATAGACACATGTTGAGACTTACATAGGTGGAAGGGGTCCATGTGGGAATTAGGTGTAAGGACTTTGGGAATAGAGGTAGGTGGAAAGAAGTCCACACTTAATAAAGTAATAAGCTACTTTTACATCCCCCTTTAAGGGTGAACTTCTCGTTGTAACGGATTGAGATTGATGAACAAAAAAGCTTTGTGAAGTAGCCATGTCGTAGATACATGCTATCCCCCCTCAATGAGAAGTTCATCCAGTAGGGATCAAACTCAAATTACGAGATGAGGCTGTTTGTTTAGTGGCGGGAACAGACTTGGTGAGAAAGTCTGCCCAATTTTCTGCAGATGGAACATATACTAGCTTGATAAAGCCATTTACAACTAATTCTTTCAAGAGATGAAAGCTTATGTTAATGTGTTTGAGCTTGGAAGAGAAGGAAGGTGATTCTGTAAGTGCGGTGATAGATTGATTATCACAAAAAAAAGAGATCGGCTCAGTAGAGATATTGAAGGGTAGCTTCAATTCGTTGATCAATTCAGAGATCCAAAGAGCCTCAGCAACGTATTCTGCTTCAATAGAAGAACTTGCAATAGAAGATTGTCGTTTGGTTTGCCAAGAGATAGGACCACCAGCCAAAGTGAATACATAGCCCCCTGTAGAAAAACATCGAGGGTCATTGCCAACCCAGTTGTCATCAACATATCCTGAAATAGAGATGGAGCTAGAGGGGTCGTAATAGTAAGTGAGGGCTTAGTGTCGAGTGGTGTGTAAGTAGGGAAGGGTGAGCTTTGCAGCTTGTTCGTGCTAGAGGGGTCGTAATAGTAAGTGAGGGCATAGTGTCAAGTGGTGTGTAAGTAGCAAAGGGTGCGCTTTGCGGCTTGTTTGTGCACTTTACAGGGCTTTCACATAGAGCGAGAGAGGATATGGCATGTGTAGCATAGATCAAAACAGGTGCAAGAGATAAGATAACGTAATTGTGTGCAAAATTTTGGGAAATGAAAGGATGGTCAGTAGAGTGCATCAGTGTCATTGTAGTAACTCAAGGGTTGAGGCAGACATACCATATAAGAGGAGGAGTTCTTCAATGTATTTGGATTGGGATAATTGGATAAATTTACTTGATAGATCTCTTATGACTTCAATGCCAAGAAAATAAGTCATAGGTCCTTTGTCTATTACTAGGAATTCATGAGAGATGCAATCAATTGCTTGTAGCAACATGTACTCGGATGTGTCAAGAAGAGGAATGCCATCCACAAAGAGGCCTAAGATAGCCATGCCTTTAGAGGTTTGCCATATGTATATATTGTAGTCTTCTGGGTGAAATCATGTTAACCTGTCATACTTTTTCATGTCCCGGACAATGCTAACTAGCACAATTTTGACATATGCTAACTAGTACAATAACTTGAGCTACATCTCCAAGATCTATGACATATGATATATCAATAGAAAGCATTTGAAACAAGGAATCCAAATGTACAACCTCCGACAAATTTTGATATTATTTGTAAAAAATTTACCGGATGCCCAACTGTTTGAAGATGTGCTAACTTGAAACTGCTAACTAGCACAAAAAGCGTGACAGGTTAACATGCTTTCACCCTTCTATAAGACGTTCCCAGCCACATTTGAGCAAGTAGTGGTGCATGCGGATGTACCACTCTTGTGCAGACTGTTTTAAGCCATAAATGGGCTTATGCAATTTACATACATAATCAGGGTTGTGAGGGTCTTCAAAATGAGGACATTGTAGGATATAAATGAGCTCTTGGAGCAATCCATGTAAGAAGGTAGTTTTTATATCAAGATGATGTAAAAGAAGATTAAACTTAGCAACAAGTGCAATAAGAAGCCGAAATGCACTCATACCCAGTACTGGCGAATAGGTGTCGAAGTAATCCACACCTTGTTGTTGAGTGAAGCCGCGAGCGACAAGGCGTGCCTTGTAGCGATCAATTGATCCGTTTGGGTGGTATTTCTTCTTCAATATCCATTTGCTAGAGACAATGTTATGAGTCTTAGGAGGAGGCACAAGCTCCCAAGTGTTAGCTTCTTTGAGGGCTTGGAGTTCATCCAATATGGCGGCATGCCACTCCTTGCTCTCGCTAAAAGCAAGGGCATCGAGAACAGAGAGAGGAAGGGCATCTTCAAGAGCCTCTGGTGGATGTTCAAGCATCATTTCATCACTAAGGACAGCAGAGAAATTGGTGGCTTCATAAATCTCACGAAGAGATCAGGTGCGGCCATGCGAGCTAGAGACGGCTTGGTCCAAGTGTATAGCCGAAGTGTGTTGCGATGGCAAGGTGGCAGAAGTAGACCTATGGGGCTCGACTTCGTCGACATGTGCTGGGACTGGAGTAATTGGCAAGGCTTCGTGGGAGTTGCGGAAAAAAGATGGCAATTGTGAAGGTGAGACCGGTAGCAAAGGTGATGGGACCTCACGAGGTGGAGCACCGAGTGTGTGCGGTGTGACGGAAGTAGCGGTAGTTGGGATGGACGGTGTTGGTGATGGTGTCAACTATGAGGAGATGGGTGCAAGAGGTGGTGCATTCCGATTGGTTGTGCATGAGAATGCGGGACACGAGGAGGTGGATGGGCGATGAGGAAAGGCCTTTGGATGGTGAAGGGAGGCTCAAGATTGTGCTTAGAAGGGTGCGAAATTTGCATGGGTGTGTGTGTGGGTGAGGCCGTCAACAAAGATTGATGAGAAGAGTGGACTAGTGATGAGAATGTAGGATGCAATGGTGGAGAAAATTTGCCCTGAGATGATGAATTCTTCATAAAGATGACGGTGCGGGCAAAGATAAACTTGTGATGGTCTGGGATATAGAGGCGGTATGCCTTGATGCCAAAGCAATCACCATAGCCGACAAAAGTTGTGCGTTGAGCATGTGGTGATAGTTTTGATAAAGGTTGCATCACAAGTGGGTCTGCAATGCTTCCAAAGATGCGAAGGTGGCCAAGATGAGGTGGGTGACCGTGCCAGAGGGTGTAGGGTGTAGTAGTAGGATTGCAGGTGGATGGAATGCGGTTTTGAATGTAGCACGCAGTGGCGGTAGCTTCTTCCCAATAGGTGTCCGGGAGGCTAGCTCGAAGAAGCATGGCACGAACAACTTCAAATCGTGTGCGATTCTTACGCTTGGCACGACCATTTTGTTGTGGGTGGTCGATGATGGAGAATTCATGTCGAATACCAGCAGAAAGACATAAATCTTTGAATGCATGAGAAGTGTATTCCCCACCATGATCTATGCGGAGAGTTTTAATGTGGCAGCCATGTTTCGTCTCGACCAAATCCTTGAATGTGAAAAAATTAGAGAAGGTTGAGGATTTCTCGACCATGTAGTAAGTAGTTGTGTATTTTGAGGAATCATCTATAAAAGTAAGCATATACTTATTGCCAGTGAGGGAGTTGACGGGCAATGGGCCACAAACATCAGAGTGGATGAGGTTGGGAGGTGCAGTGGCTCGTGATGATGAAGTGGGGAATGGGACATGATGTGCTTTAGCAAGAATGTAGCCCTCACAAAGTGTGATGTGAGTGAGGTGCTTGGGAAGACCTGGTGCAAGTTGGCAAAGAGTGAGTTGTTGGAAAACATGTTGAGAAATATGTCCTAGTCTATAATGCCATTTGAGTGTGTTTTCTGGTGTTTTTATCGATGATGTAGATGCATGTGCAAGCGATGAGTCACCCAATGGATAAAGACGCCCAGTTTTGGGGACCAAAAGTGTGACATACTGACCATCTTTGTTTAGTGCCGAAATGTGGCAATCTTCTCGCATGAATTTGATGATGATGCCGTTGTCGGTTAGCTTGCTGAGAGAGATGAGATTTTTCTTGAGACCAGGGACATAATATACGTGAGAAATAGTGGTGTGTAGGCCATTAGGTAGGTTAATGACAGCATCTCCATAGGCTGTGGCGAGCTGAATGCTGTTATCACTGAGGCATACTTCTAGAGGGAGTTCTAGATAAGTGATGTTGGATAGCTAGTGTAGTTGATATGTCATGTGATGGGAGGCTCCCGTATCAAGTAGCCAGATATTGGGATATGAAGTAGCTAGGGTGGTGGCATGTCATTGCAAAGGATAAGATGGACTATCATAAGTAGATATGCCAGCATAATGGGCTTGACCATAAATAAAAGGAGATGGCTGGCCATGGCTTGTCCCCCCTTGAGGGTAAGAAGGATATAGATTAGGGTGAGAGATAGGACGATTACCTTGATTGCGTGGTTGCTGACAGTCCTTTGTGAGGTGTCCAAAGTGATGACAGTTGGTGCATTGCTTTGGATTTTGGTGATTGTGGTGGCTTTGAAATTGTGACTTTCTTTGACAATTATTGTATTGTGGAGGAGGGCCCGAATGTTGAGGCTTCTTGCCGTTGTAAGGGCGTGAGTTTCTTGTCAAAGTGACAAGTGCTGTGGACTTCACCGAGATTCTAGTGTGGTCGCGAAGCATTTCTTCCTGATGGATCTTGGCTACAAAATTTTGTAGCTGCAAGTTATCCGTGGTGGCTTGTGTAGTGACAAAGGCTCTCCATGATGCAGGTAAAGAAGCCAATAAGAGCATACTTTGAAGCTCTTCATGGATGGCAAGTCCTGAGATAAGTACTTCATCTAGAAGTATTTGCCACGTCTCCAAAAACTTGGAGGATAACTGACCCTCTTGCATGGTAGTGTTTACCAATTTCTTGATCAGGGAAACTTGGGAGACGAGGTCAGTGCGATCATAGTTCTTCTCGAAAAACTTCCAAATGGCGCTAACAGTAGTTAGCTTTTTCACCATTTGGACTTGCCGATCTTGGCAATGGAGAATGAGCTCCATCTTGGCACTATTGTTTCTACTATGTCTACATGACCTAGGCTCCAAGATTAGCACAAATGTTACAAGTTAGAACTCCGGAGGAGACCAATACACAATTACAATCCGCTCTTGCGGTCTTTTGAGGGGAATTTACATAAAACATAGGTGTCTGTCTTGACGATGACCATAACTCCTTCTGATTGCATCTGATCCTTCTCTTCTCAGCATCTTCCAATAATCTTCACTTCATCTGCATCTTAGCATCACATCCACGTCCTCTCTTATCACCGTCACTTACTGAAGTAGTAAATATGGCATAGACCTTCATGGTAAGGCACCGTTAACCACTGCTCGTTAACACTCCCCCCATCCGATTGAAGCGCACATCTTTGTGCACTCTTAGTTTGCTGCACAGTGGGACGGCTGGTGTTAGAGGGGAGTGTTTATTCTGGTGGGTTTAAGGGTGTGTGGGTGGGATGTGTTTTATGGTGATTGGAATTAAAGGGTCAATTGTGAAGTGAATTTTGGCTTAGTGTAAAAGTAAAAATAAGAGGTGTATTTACACTAGATTAGGGTCTGAATACCTAGATTACTAATGAGGAAAAACCACATGGAAAAAAAGTGCCCAATGGGATACTTGCATTAAAAATTATTAATGTTCTTAGGCCCTGGGTGGCTTAATTCTTGTGAAGTAAGGTACATTAATAATATAGGCTACTGAATGAATGTGAGTGAATAATCAAAGTAGCCTTTGTCAAGTGTTGAGTCTTTGTTGTGGCACAGTTGATGCGAGTTGTTGTCCTTGCTGGTACCTGTAAGGTGAGTGCATGGGTGGAACACAAAAAACATGCCAAATGCAAATGCCCAATGATGGGACATTCTATATGCTTTCATAGATATATATGCACAGAAAACAATATTTTTTGCGAGAGAGTTTAAATGGGTACTTCCAGGAGTGAATGTAGCTAGAGAAGAAAAATTAAATTTGACTTCAAGAGCTACCATTACTCACAAGAAGGGCTTTTGATGCTCAAGGTTTTTGCACTCTCCTCACTGTGTACATGTGCGTGAGTGTTTTTTTGGACTACTCCGCTATTCCACCGATTAAAATGATAGACTTTGACTCTTATGCACAGCTGTCCAGCATGAGCGACTCAATTTTACAATATGCTAAACTCTTCCAACTTGAGCTATAGTCTAAATATCTAGAATCATAGACCACAAAAAATATTAGGACATGAAGCTTGGGTATGACGCTTTGCTCATTTAGTGGCTCAGCTACAAACGCTTGACTATGCCTAAAGTGTTTTTTGCACCTGGGCGACTTGACTTTTTGTTCAAAGAGCTTTTACGTTGTAGTAGGATTTTTGTTGAGCTCTTTGTTTTCCTGTTTCTTGATAAGATTGGCTAGCTCCGCTCATGGTGATGCTTTTTGGCCCGTCTTTGTAGCTATCTTGAGAGTCGGAGATGATTTCAACCTTTTGCTTGTCTATATGTTTCATTTTAGGTACCCATATGTATCTGCTTCTTCGCGTAGGCTTTGGTTGGCAGATTACTAAATGGTTGATTGGTTGATTGGTTCATTGTTTTCTGTGTCGTTTTCTTCAAGCTCTAGTCTTGAAATGGAAGAATTTGGGCTTGGTGCCTTGGGTAATAGTTTATTACTTGTGTAGTATCCTTGTGCTTGAAGAATATTAGATGGCATGATCCATGATGTTCATGAAAGTGTATCCAAGTATACAAGTTGTGTGCCATCCAGGGGAATGACTCTTGGGGGATTCCCTTGTCGAGGTGTAGGCCTTCTAGATGTGAACTTATTCTGGTACATTTTTCTGGCCTTATCATTTAATCTCCACTTTGAAAATGGATGTGAGCTTATCTTGCGGTTGAGTTGCTTTGTTTTAAAGCCATTTTGTGTTGCATAGGCTGAAGTCTTTGGTTTAAATCTTGACTTGTCTTGTATAATAGCCTTGCTCGGCTAAGCTGTATTGGGACGCCACCCATCCCATATGTTTTTCTTGTATTCTTTGGCTAGGTTGATCTATCTAGATTGGATTCTTGACTTTGATCTCTTGTGTAGCAACGTAAACTTTGGCTGGCTTTTCATGACGTTCTCGCAGTGTTAGGTACTTTGATTGAAAGATCTTCTTGTGACTCTGTTTTTGACCTTGACGCATGTTGGCTTTTGAAGTAGAGGCGTTGTCTTGTACTTGTGTTGGTTGGGCTAGAGATTTTGACATAAGGGAAGGCTTTTGCTGGTAGGACATTTGCGGGCTTACTTTAGTTTTTCCTTTGTCAGCAGCAACCGAGAATCTTTGAACTAATATAGGCTTGACCTCTTTTCCCACTTGATTGCTCGTCATGAGGACCACCGTTGAAGATTCAGGTTCTTCTTCCACTATTTTTGCCCATTGCCTGGACAAAATCAATTGTGTACTCATTTTTGAAGAATACACCACTAGGAATATGTCTTTAATTACCTTTGACCGTAGTTTAAGGGTAGCTTTTGCAATTCCCAAACTTATGACCTCTTTTCCATGTGATATGGAAACCTGTACCTGAATTTCATACGATTCCGGCTTATCTAAAAGTAATCACAGCCCATAAGACATGACATTTGTCATGGCAATGTTATGTATCTCTATTGTGAAATTTA
Organism: Adiantum capillus-veneris; assembly: GCF_014529385.1. NCBI lineage: Eukaryota > Viridiplantae > Streptophyta > Polypodiopsida > Polypodiales > Pteridaceae > Adiantum > Adiantum capillus-veneris. The sequence continues at coordinate 38,584,679 of NC_140935.1, forward strand.
ACTTTCGATTCTCATGTGCCTCTAACGAGAATTTAATCTTCTTGTTGATTTCCAGGTAACTGATGTCCTCTTTGCTTTTTGTATTAGTCTTTGACTTTTGTGCATTGGAATCTTTGTCATCACCTTGTATGTTAAACTTTTCTATTGTTCGACTGGTTGTAGCCTATTCCAATTGCTTTACTATCTTCAACTTTAGAGCTTTGTGTAAGTTCTATTGCCTGATCTGCTTGTTGGTCTGCATTGCTAGTTTCTGATTGTGACGCCACGATTCTTGATCCCTGAATTTCTCTGTCACTATATACCTCTTCTTGCTTTTCTAGCACTTGTAGGTCATTCAATGGTGGTTGTGCCTCGTGGAAATATTCTAAGGCTTGTGTAGTCGGATGTTCATGGTGACTCTCTTCTTCTGGGGCAGTGGTTGCCGTGGCCATCGGTTCACATTGCTCCATGGGTTTTGGTAGAGTCTCTTTTTGAAAATATTCATCCATTTTCTGCACTTCTTGTCGTTGGTAGTCAATCTTGGAGTAAAATATTTCTTGTTCTTCTGTGACTTTGAAAGCTGAGATGAGAGAGAGATAGAGAGCGGTGTGTACAAGCCTCAATCATAGAACAGAGAGAAAGTGGCAATAAAGTTCAAAGAAAGGTCCGTGCTTGAGGTTGCTTCTTGTACAATTGCAAGAGTCGGGGCAAGCACACCTTCATTGATATTTATATTAATTAATAGCCCTTGATGTTGAGGGGTGCTCAACAAGATTCATGCATACTCAACAATTCTCTTCCTAACTTTAATGTTAAAAGAGAACAAGTTGGTTCTACTGTGGGGTGGTGATGAGGAAGCGTATGAAATGAAGTTGGCAGTGAGCGTAGGAATTGGGCTCGTCAAAACGGGGTCACGTAGGTTATGGGGAGCACCAATCGGTAGCGTAAGTGTAGAGAGCGGGGAGCAAAGGGCGTAAGATGAGGGTGGTGTTGAGAATGCATAGAAGAAGATACCACTCAACTACACGTAGTAAAGGCCCAAGGGGCTTGGTCAATGGGTGCGTGGGAGAAGTGTGCCCTGGGGGGCGTAGGAAGGACAAAATCACGTCGGATGGGGGACAGAAAAGCGTAGGAGAGCATAGGCCCTGTTCGAAAATGCGTAGGTCAATGGTAAGCCGGGGGCCACAAAGGCGTAGGATATGGGGTGGTGGAGCAATTGTGTAGGGAGCCCGAAAGGGCGTAGCAAAGGGATGGGGCAAGTCCCACGTAGGGAAAGAGTATGGGCAATAAATGGATAGGGTGAAGATATGGTGCAACTAAAGCGTAGGAAAACAGCCCTGCAGGCGTAGGAAGTAGGGTTGCGGAAAGCTCACGTGGAGGGAATCCAACACATACTACGCGTAGGAAGAGGAGGGCAAAGCCCGACGCCGTTAACAATGAGGCGTAGGAAGAGGGATGTTGCGGGGAGCGTAGGTTATGGAGGCGACAGGAGACGTGGGGCTAGTGGCCCGAAGACAGGGCGTGGAAGGTGCAAAAAAAGCCCGCTGCTATAATGCATGCAGGTGAGGGTGATGGCACTGGACTACACGACAGCGCACCGAGAGTAAATGATGGGGGGGCGGGCACATCAGGGGCGTGAAAGAATGGCGGAGGGCAGAGCGGGGTGCAATAGCGTCGGGCCACGAGGATATGGCGGGGGGCAGAGGGCGCATGGCAGGGCTGGTGGGGTTTTTCTTTCATCTTTTTTCTTTTTTTCCTTTTAAATAAAATGGAGAAGAGATAGAGAGAGAAGGGGAGAAGAGAGAGAAAAGGAGTTTTTTAATAAATAAATAAATAGGAAAAAGGAGAAAATAAAGATAAAAGGGGGATAGTATTTTTAATAAAATAAATACAAATACATAAAAATAAATAGAAAATAGGAAATAAAAAGTAAATAGAGAGGGATTTGTTAATAAATAAAAAGAAAAAAGAAAAACTTCAAATAGGCAGGGGGACTTTTTTCTTATTTTTATTTTTATTTTTTAAAAATAAAAAATCAAAATAAAACAAAAAAAAGAAAAAACTCAAAATATCGCCAAGAGCCTCTTCACACGCACTTTCCCATAGGAGCGCGGCTCGCTTGGGGCACGGACGCACGCGAGCTCTGGGTAGGGGCAAAACAATTACAGAGACAAAAAGGGAGGTTGGCAGTGACGGCGTGAGCGGGCGTGTGAAACTCGGGTGCGCGCGCGTGTGCATGGGGGACCGCAAGTGCACGCCAAGGGTAAAAATTCGCTGCGAGGAGTAAAAATACCAGAAAAATTGCTCAATAGACAAAAAAATCACAGGCGCTCACGTGATCATTGTGCACACTCTGGTCCAAATACGATGCACAAAGTTTTTCCAAATTTTTAATTTTTAACTAATTCAAAGCAAAATTTAGGCAAGTAATTAGCAACAAATTGCCAAAATATTTTTAAAAAATTACAGCAATTTTTTGCACTTCTTTAGCTATGTGATCATGCAAACATACTCAAAAAATCATCAAATCATAATCCAGCATTGCATCAAACAGGATTCACGGGCACTTAAAAATTGCATTTTTTGCCCAAAATCAACCCAAAAATTATGCAAAAACTAGTGCAAAAATTTTCAATTTTTGCACATCAAAGGGATACATTCAAATCAGCATTTTAACACCAACAAACATCCAATCAATCGCAATCAATCAATCACAAATACACTTTTTTCATCAAAATCTACACATAGTGTATACTCATCAAATTTTGCCCAATTTTCGACAGCATAATGGCGCTATTTTGGCAATCAAAAAACCATAACCATAAACCAACAATGGTTATACATCAGCAATTTGGCACCCAAATTGCCACCAATTTGCATCAAATTGTGTGCAAAAACTAGCACCGTTGTCTAGACATAGACTGGCGGTTTAATAAATCTTGCACCAAATGTGTGCACAAAATTCTTCACCAAAACCTGCAAATTTCAGCAATTAGAGTGATCAAATGCACTCACATTGCACAACAAAATGTGTTGAATTCCTCGCTCCAATTGGTGTTTACACACATGTGTGTGTGTATGCAACCGTGCCGTAATTTTACCTACAAGCACAAATCACAAAAATCAATGTGTAGCATCAAATTGCACCAAATTGAACACACCATTGCATTGGACATGCATCCAATTGATGATTAGAATCAACTCCCATCAAAATGCCCAATTAATGTTTTTTTTGAAATTAGGGAAAATTAGTAACTAATTGGTGATTTTTGGCTACTCGTTGCGATCAATTGAAATGCATTTAGAGTGTGTGCACCACATAAGAATGTTTTCCACATCCCCTTGTGTGTAGCACAAAAAACAACTAATTTATGAGAAATAAGTGATCAAAGTTAGCAAAATTAGTGATTAGTCAACGATTTTGGCCACTCATTGCGCACATTTGGAGTGTCATTAGAGTGTGTAGACTACATAAGAATGTTTTCAACACACCTAATTAGACTTCTACTTGTGTGTAGCATAAAAAACATTAACCAATCATCAACGGAAAATTAACCCTAAAGTTAGTGAAAATTAGTAAAATTTAGTGAATTCAAGAGGTGAAATTAGTGATCAAAATCAATGTGTGGGGATTGTTTTGTGTAATGCAAGCCTCAATCTTTGCAAACCTAAGTCAGACGCTTACTAATTTTCCTCCAATTAGCGACACACATAACCCAAAATCAAGCAAATTAGTAAGGAATTAAGAGGAATTAACCTCCTCTAATCACTCCAATGGCACCTCTAGCTTAGTCATTCACTCCCCGACAACAGTCCCATTGTTGGTGTGCGCCATAGTATAGTGGCTGCACCAACATAATTTGTCAAATCCGAGAAGAGTACGACCCGGCTAGGGCATGGAAACAGACAACAGACAGTTGTGCGTGCCAGTAGAGGATTAGGATGGGAAATCTATCTAATTAGAGAGCTAATGACAAGGAGAACTACGAGCTAACATGATACTTCTCTACCATTCGGTCTAATCGCGCACACACAAGAGCCTAATCTGCTCATAGATCACTAATCAACCACTAACCACTCACTAATCAAGCACACACATGAGCATAATCAAGCATAGCCAAGCCACACACGGACTACACCGATCTACACACACATAAGCATGCTTAACAAGAGAGGGAATTTGATTAAAAGAGAGCAATTAATACACAAAATCAGCCATGAATCATGTATTAATTAAGCACAGATTACATGAATGCATAGGTGAGAGAGAAGGGGTTAGAGTTTACCTAGTTTCGATGCCGAATACACCAACGCACGCGTGTAGTGAGCTTGACTCCATATCCATCTCCTTCTTCACAATTCCATAGCGAAGAGCTTGCTCTCTTGAAAAGTAGGTCTCTCCCAAAGTGACTCTAGAAAAGTGACATTCACATTGGTGCATTTCACATATATACTTCCTAGGTTTTTTAGACTTGGTCGGGCACCCAAATGGCCAGACTCACTTATCTGATGTCTACACTGCCTAGGCTCCAATATTAGCACAAATGTTACAAGTTGGAACTCTGGAGGAGCCCAATACACAATTACAGTCCGCTCTTGCCGTCTTTTGACGGGAATTTACGTAAAACATAGGTATCCATCGACGATGACCGTAAATCCTTCTGATTGCATTTGATCCTTCTCTTCTACGCATCTTCCAATGATCTTCACTTCATCTGCATCTTAGCATCACATCCACATCCTCTGATATCACCGTCACCTACTAAAATAGTAAATATGGCATAGACCTTAATGGTAAGGTACTGCTAACTACTGCTGGTTAACAATTCATTTCCATCTCACATTTGTTTTAACACTGAGCATTGAGTCTTGATGATTCTTATTGCAATTAGCACACCATTAGTTTTGCAATTATGCCATGAATGGCACACACATATTTCCACCCTAGCCATAGCTAGGCTTATCATTTGGTTTCAAAGACTATGATGGCTAATCTCATTTCTTAGCCTAATTTCAATCTTAGTCATTATCCCCTATGCTAGGCCAAGTAATCCCCTTCTCACATTATTGGGTTGAATTAAATTATTGTTGCGTTTCTACTTAGGATTAGGATTAGCATTTAACAATCCCTTTCTTATTCAAGCTCATTTTTGGATATGCAGATGTGCCACTATCCTTAGTGATTTGATGAAAAGGATCCTATTTTTCCTTGCTTGATCTAAAAGCCTTTGAGGTTTCATCTATATTTGGTGATAGATTTGGGCTTAGAGGAAAGGTCAATTGGTGATAATTTCCTTCATCTAAAGACCCCTACTCTAATTTTTGGCAAAGTCAAGGCCAAGTCACATAAGATCCTATTTGGGAGGAAAAATTAGCGAACTTTAACAAACCATATCTCACGGTACACTACTCTTCTTGACTCGGCATCCACAGAGAATTTTCTCCACACATCATAGCAAAGGAAGTTGTTGCATAAATTGGGTTGTACGCTTTGCCGTATGTGTCAATGCAAGGGGCTTGCCGCATACACCGTGTGTGATCCACGAAGGCTACAAACACACAACCAAGCAAAGAAGTCAAGCGTCAAAGAGAACAAGGGTGTGTCACTCACCGCTCTACGCTGTCGTCGTAAGGTATCCTTGCACTACGGAGAAGAAGAAGCGCGCATCACCACCGCTCAACCACCTCGCCACCGCCGATGCCGCCATGATCCTCAATCACACACACACTCTCTCACTCTCTCCCTCAAGCGCGCGCACACACACAAGCACACAATGAGATGGAGAAGGAGATAGAGCAAAAGCAATCTCTATAGCATCCACCCTCAAGAATGAGTAAATTAGGTCACAATGGCCCTTATGGGTTTTCTCTGTCCACACATGGACGCCCACACTTGGATGATCAAAGTAAAATAACTTTCAAATAAGATATGTGGTGCGCCTCTCATCAGCAATCACCCAAGCACCTATCATGCACATATAGGACTGACAAGCCCGGCCTATGACTCAAACAAAGTAATACGGGGTACATCATCGATTAACATGCCCCCCTTCCTGATGTAGATTCCATCCTTGGAAGCTATGAATGTGCACAACAAAACATGCAATTGTATGGCTCCATAGAAGAGGACCTGCAGCACAAGAAGGAATAAAAGAGGTGAAAGCACAAGTGCAACATGTGAGGAGGTGCCATAGGTGACAGTCGGACATCGTAAACTATGAAATGCAAGAAATTATTACGTGTTACATTGCCAATATAGAACCAAAAATTAGTACTTGTAATGAGTCATTAACCCAAGTTAAGGCGTTGTTAGAGTGTCTTAAAGGGAAGTAATCATGATCGAGGGCTAAAACAACTACTCTATTTACCAACACAAATTGAAAATGGTCCATTAATAATAGTCAAACCTAGTAATGCCAGTCGATTTTTGAGAACTAGTTATCAATGGGATAACACACATAAGAGTGATAACATGAGGTGCAAGGAAGTTTTGCTTTCTTTCTCTCTTTTCATTCCTTCTTCTTTTTTTCTCTTTTTTTCTCTTTTTTTTTGACATATGTGCCACCCTCGTTTGGGCAAGCTTGTATGGGAGCACCTAAGAGATAGCTAGGAGACTTGAGGTCTCTAATACCGGCTAGGCCACCAGGAAAAATGTCATGAATAATTGTGCCGAAAGTAGCTGGGAGAATCTAGGCCTCAAATACCAGCAGATGGGAGACTCGAGGTGTCAAATGCCAACGTAAGCATATAGCTCAGGCATTTTTACTTCCTTTCCTTTATTCACAACTTATGCAAGGTTTGTTAGAGATGAACTAGACGCTCATAGCCTAAATCATATCTAAGTCAACTGCCATTAATGAACAATTTACCAATTAGGGCCTGCAAATAAAGTCTGGATTTTTGCCCAAGGACATGGTACCTACTTAAATTTGGACTAATATGACTAAACTTGTCGTGAATCAAGCACAACACGTTACAAAAGGTCTAAAATCTGTGAGCATCTAGATTGGCAATAAGTAACAACACCATAATGTCAATGCATTCCTAGCATACTACAACGACAACATGCAACAAAAATGAAAATGTGGAAATCCAAAAGAAGAGGAAGAAGTCCACCTAGTGATCCGATGGATCGTTCGCATAGCTACCTTTGAAGCCAATTCCACAGTCACCAACGCTGCATAAAAAGTCACAACAAAGCACTACACACCTCCAAAGGGAAAATTAGTGGACACGTTGTCAGGAGTTTTTTGGAGCAAGGGATTGCGCATATGTACATACACATGCATGGTGCATCGAATAAAGGATTGCCCATTTTCCAGAGCCAGGTGGTTGCGTGGGGCCCACATGTGTACAGCTAGGATAGCATGTACATAGTGCATCGATTTTCACTATTACCAGTACCACTGTGTTTTTTCTATAATAAAGAGGAGTTGTTAGCGCGTAAAACTTCTCGAGGAAGCTATCCGCGGGCTGACGACATGAGGTAAGCAGGTGCGTCAGATGGCATCTAGTGGCGTCAGGAGGGTGAACGAGGTCAATATTTGCATGCGGATGAGGACGGACACAACGTGGGCGTTTTCTTGTGAGAGTTATGCAGAAAGGTCATCATGAGGACCTTTTTTTGGGGCCACTTCACGTGGTGGCGAGATGCATTATTGGAAAAAAGCTGAGTGCCAGGTGTGCGAATGATGCAAAAAGGTGACAACTATGCATTGCGAGGTCAGTTTTTGGCCTGTTCGGGGTCCGTTTGAGGTCATCTAAAAGGCCAAGGGTGCCCAACTAATAAATCTAAGTGTGGGAACTGAAAAAAAAGAGAGAAGACCAGAAAAAACGTGGAGAAGAGAGGAGGAACAGCCGCAGGTGTGTTTTTGGTGTTTTTGGAGCCTGTTTTGGCCGTAAACTGCTCATCCGATGTCGGATTTGAGCACTTTGACATTGTAGACTGCGGTTTTGGGCCGTTCCGGACGCGATGGCGCTGTCCATTTTGCCAAATTCCTCACTCTTTTTCTGCTGTTTTTCTGTGTAATCTTCTCCGGTGAGTGAAGCTTCTTCTCCAATTTGTGATTGTATCTGGTATCTTTTACCCATATTGTGTGAGCTGTTTGCCCCATTGGTGTTGGCCCAAGCTCATTTGTATCTAAACATCAGAAGTTCTCCTCTTTTGAGCTGAGTTTTTGTGTGTGTGTGTGTGTGTGTGTGTGTGTCTCTCTCTCTGTGTGGAGTGGGCAAGTGGATAGTCTCTCTCCTCTCACTCCAGAGGTGTGTTCCCTGTCTCGGCCAGGTGTGTTGTCTAAGCCGAGTGGTGCCCCATAGTGTGTGTGTGTATCATTCCAAGAGTGTGTGTCGGGTCGTTATAGAGGCGTTGTGTGTGTTTTCATCCCGCTCACATTCTTTTGGCGCCCCCACGGAGGATCTTCTTCGAGTACCTTCTGCTTCGAGCTTCGAGCTTCGAGCTTCGAGCTTCGAGCTTCGAGCTTCGGGATTACAGGTTGCAGGTTACAGGTTACAGGGACAGGTACAGGTACAGGTGATTCACACAGGTACAGGTAGCTGGAGTACAGTGATATACTAGCAGTGATGTCACTTGCAGTTGTTGTGGGTATGCATCACTTAGCGCCTGTTTGAGCGCATTGTCTGCTGGATTGTACGTTACTTGTGGAAACTGCCATTGTACGCATTTGTGGAGCCATACTTGGTTGTATTTGGCAGTCCCAACCATTTCTGAGACTTGGTCTGGAAGATAGTCATTTCTGAGACTTGACTATATGCGATTTGCATTAGCCTTCGTGTGAGGGTCGATAGCGTGAGGTTTTTATTGAGCTGGGGGATTCTCAAATGTGGAGATCCTTTCGGTGATACAGGTAGCTGGAGCACCCTTTTTGTGACCTCGCCATAGGCTATGTACTAGTGAGTCCTACTTGATGCTCGGGTTCTATTGTTGACAGTTTATGCATACATAGACAGTCTATATTTTGGGTTCCTACTGCTCTACTTCTGGGGAAACTCTGTCGAAATTTTCCCAAGTTATGATGGCTGGTTTTTTGGTATTTTGAGGCATTTATGCTGTTATGCTGCTGAAATTTTGGCAAAATCAGAGGTTGAGTCAGGTGTGCTTTCTTGGGAGCTTCATGGTTGGCTTTAATGGATGATCAAAATGGACCTCAATTCACTCCTTTTCATTTAACTCAAAGAATCCAGATAAATGTTCATGTGTCCAGGAAGATTTTTTTCCAGTAGCACATAGTCTTTATGTTTGGGCCAAGAAGATTACGAGAGATCCTGGAATGTCCTTTGCCTGTTGTAATTCCGATGATTAACTATGAAAACTCATTTGATGTGCATGTGTTTGTCCTTATCTAAAGCTTGAGCTCCATTGAAGTTTTTGGGAATTGAGTCAGCAAAAGTTTTGGGTTCTTGCACGTGTGTTCAAAGGGGTTCTCAAAGCATTGTAACTTGGGTAGCCATGGCTTTCTCTTATCCGGAATTTCATGGAAGAAGTGGTGAATATGCGGAAGACTTTCTGGAGCAAGTCGAGGTGGCATGCATAAGCAACAATATGTGTGATGAGGACAAGATTTTGAGGCTATTTGGATTGCTTTTGAAAGATGAGGCCCGTGTTTGGTTCAGGGATTTGGAAGCTAAAGAAGCAGTGGCTTCTTCTTATGGTTTGAGTCTTGACAAGTTTATAGAAGTTTTTTTAGAGCGTTTCCACGTTTTTGAAGATGCAAATGCAGTATGGAATGAGCTCAATGCTCTTAAGCAAGGTTCTTGTCAAGGTGTTGATGCCTATGTACAAGTTTTTACAGATTTATGGACTCGTTGGTGTGTTGCTCTTAAGGATGAGACCCCCCCTTGTTCATTGAAGAAAAGTTTTTTTGTTGATGGTTTGTCACCTTGGTTGCGGTTCGAGGTTGAGTTGAAGAGGCCCGAGTCTTTTGAAGATGCAGTATGCATTGCAAAGCACAAGGAATGGAAGTTTAAGCGTCTTGAGGAACATGGTATCAGTACAGGTATGCATGTGCAAAATGGATTTGACATGGAAGATGAAGTTAAGCCTAAGCAGGTGAAAAGTAGCCTATCCTATGATGTTTCTCGTTTCTTCCCAAGGTCTATTGTGAAGCGTAAAGAGGTCTTGCAGGTTGACAAGTTTATGGAAGAGCCTAAAGAGGTGAGTAATTCTTTGCATACAGGATTGAAAAGTCTTGAAGAGGATGCATTGGCTACTTGTGTACCTTGTGATTCTGGGTGTGAGTGTGAGGTTGAGGTTATTGATGATGGGCACGTATCTTTGGATACTAGTTCCTCGGAAATTAGGGAAGAGGGCAAGGTTGAGAGCCATTTTGTGGATTTGTTGGATGTGGAGCCTGTTTTGAAGCCATATTTTGATGTATGTGCAGTGATTGAACCAATTTGTGAGAATGATTGTGGTTTAGAGCAGGGATCTGTATTCTTGGAGATTGATGAACCCATGCTAGAAGCTACGGATAGTGGTGATAGCCATGATTATGATGTGGATGAAGTTATGTGTGATGATGAGTATGCTTATGATGATGAGAAGGGGTTTGGCATATATGAGTCCAATCTCAGCTATGTGGATGCCTATGCTAGGGATATGTGTGCTGCGGGGATACTTTTGTGCTTTGGATATCAAAAACTTTACCTTCACACAATGCTTTTAGCTACTTGGGTGCATGATTTGCAGGTTGTTGTTATGGCTGGTGAAGCCAAGATGCCAGGTGATGAGTCACTTGAGTTGTCTCCATCGGTTGGGTTGAATGTGGCATGCAATATTTATGATTCTGGAACTCCAAACAGGGCGGATGTGTTACTTGGATATGCCTATGGTGCATTTTGGTTGATTGTTGACAAATGTAGGTGTGGTGTTATGATGCTTCTTGTGAATCAGGCGATATGCCTTTGGCCTTTTGATCCAGGTGGAATGAGCATCTACTAGTGCTGCTGCTGAGCATGAATGCTCTAGCAGGCTAGGGGGTGGGCAAATTATGTCAGGAGTTTTTTGGAGCAAGGGATTGCGCATATGTACATACACATGCATGGTGCATCGAATAAAGGATTGCCCATTTTCCAGAGCCAGGTGGTTGCGTGGGGCCCACATGTGTACAGCTAGGATAGCATGTACATAGTGCATCGATTTTCACTATTACCAGTACCACTGTGTTTTTTCTATAATAAAGAGGAGTTGTTAGCGCATAAAACTTCTCGAGGAAGCTATCCGCGGGCTGACGACATGAGGTAAGCAGGTGCGTCAGATGGCATCTAGTGGCGTCAGGAGGGTGAACGAGGTCAATATTTGCACGCGGATGAGGACGGACACAACGTGGGCGTTTTCTTGTGAGAGTTATGCCGAAAGGTCATCATGAGGACCTTTTTTTGGGGCCACTTCACGTGGTGGCGAGATGCATTATTGGAAAAAAGCTGAGTGCCAGGTGTGCGAATGATGCAAAAAGGTGACAACTATGCATTGCGAGGTCAGTTTTTGGCCTGTTCGGGGTCCGTTTGAGGTCATCTAAAAGGCCAAGGGTGCCCAACTAATAAATCTAAGTGTGGGAACTGAAAAAAAAGAGAGAAGACCAGAAAAAACGTGGAGAAGAGAGGAGGAACAGCCGCAGGTGTGTTTTTGGTGTTTTTGGAGCCTGTTTTGGCCGTAAACTGCTCATCCGATGTCGGATTTGAGCACTTTGACATTGTAGACTGCGGTTTTGGGCCGTTCCGGACGCGATGGCGCTGTCCATTTTGCCAAATTCCTCACTCTTTTTCTGCTGTTTTTCTGTGTAATCTTCTCCGGTGAGTGAAGCTTCTTCTCCAATTTGTGATTGTATCTGGTATCGTTTACCCATATTGTGTGAGATGTTTGCCCCATTGGTGTTGGCCCAAGCTCATTTGTATCTAAACATCAGAAGTTCTCCTCTTTTGAGCTGAGTTTTTGTGTGTGTGTGTGTGTGTGTGTGTGTCTCTGTGTGGAGTGGGCAAGTGGATAGTCTCTCTCCTCTCACTCCAGAGGTGTGTTCCCTGTCTCGGCCAGGTGTGTTGTCTAAGCCGAGTGGTGCCCCATAGTGTGTGTGTGTATCATTCCAAGAGTGTGTGTCGGGTCGTTATAGAGGCGCTGTGTGTGTTTTCATCCCGCTCACAACGTCTAGACACTATTCAAAAAAATAGAACAAAACTAACACACGAAGCTACCTGCCTTCCATCAATCAAGTGATCAGGATCAAAGTAAGTGGAGATGGGAGAGATCCTCATCATCAAGGTAAGTGAAATCCTCTTTGGTAGGGCCATGTGACTCATCCGCCCAATCCGCAAAACCGTCCTCATCCACATTAGTGAAAAGTAGCACTAGGAATGTCACGAGGCATGCATACTCAACCTCGGCAAAAGGATGAACTTGGGCAATTGGGTGAATTTCCTCGATAGCATAGGGATCAATCGTAGTCAAGAGGCAGATCAACCACTCTAACTCCTCAACATTTCTCTCACAAGCGAGTGTTTCAACCAAATCCCATTCAAAGGAAATGGCAAGATAACATAATTTGCATACTTGGGACAGGTTAAAAGAATATTCTTAATAAGCAGCCATATCTGTGTACACAAATGGAGGATGGTTAGGTGTTTCATGACATAGGTTGTTGTTTCAGGGCATAAGATGTTACACATGGGTTTAGTATCATGCAAATTTCTCTTCCTCTTTTACTGTTTGTTTTTTTGTTTTGTTTCAACTCAAGGTGATGAGTGACTATAAAGCTATATAGATACAATCCCGCGAATCAGAAAGTTCAAAGGTCAGGGAAGGAAGATTTAGAGGGTAGCAATTGAACGACAAGTAAGCACCCCCCCCTTCCTTGAGTAGATCATACCTTTTGGAATGATGTCTTCACTTGTTGAAACCAATTGGTCCAATCAAGAACGAGTGGTGAATTAGGCAACAATGTTTGAATAATGCTAGGTGCAACCTCAAGTTGCAACGGTGGTAAGGTACTCTCCCAAGAACAAACAAGAAATGGTGAATCTAATAGTGGAAAATGTACAATAAGCGATGTAGGTTGTACTAGGTTTTTTGAAGAATGTACAGTGGTAGAGAGGGATGTTGTAGAAACTTAAACATCTCATGATAACCTTAAAGAAGAACTAGAAGCTTCCAATGACTCACCTCTTTCTGAGAACGAGAGATATGATGGAGAGCTGGTAGGTATCAACACAGACTCAAAGTCTAATGTATCATGATCAACAATCGTCCCTTTACCGCAGTCATCCACAGGAATTGGCAATGTTGGAGTGGATGGGTAATTTCTCACAGTGAATGGATAATGATTCAAGCAAGGTTTAGGAACCCAAATGTGACAATTTCCATCATAGTAGCCTTGGGCTTCCAACAATACTTTAGGTATCCAACGCAAAATAATCCCAAGATTGTGAGTATGTTTGTGCATTTTACAACGCTTCCTCCTTGCACTAGGGAGAGAAGGAGTAGGTGAAACATTCGGAATCCATTCATATGTAATTTGTTTCACAATAGAAGAAACCCTTGGGGCAACACTGGTGGTGTCAAGAATAGAGGTTGAAGGCGTAGCACCGGCAATATCAATGGAGTTGGTTTTGAGCACTTGTGGTTGTAGAGTGTGAATTGTTTGAGTAGGCATAATAACTGATGGCATGGGCTTTGTCTCTAGAGGGATAAGGCTCAGAGCTGTCTTTTGCGTTGTGATACACCTAGTCTCCCAATCAATGGTAAACTTGGTTGTCGACATCCACATGCGTCCAGGTTGATGTTTCCTTCCATAATACTAGCAGGCATGACCGAAAATTCTTGCACCACTTTCTTAGGCCACATGATTATTCAAGATTTCCAATACTTTAGTCGACTTTTTATTGATACCCTTGCTTGAATTGTGCTATCTGATAAGGTAGGATTCCCTAATTGACACCACACGCCATACAATAATATATTATTTCTAGTGCCTACCAGTAATGCATTATATAGTAGCTTTCCATATGGACTATTCAATTCAATTGGGTATTGTAGAGGCGAATCAAAATCCAAAGGATCCTCATCAGTCTCTACAAAAAATGCTTGTGTAATACCAAGGTTGCTCATAGCTTCATTCTATATTTCTTTAGAGAGCACACGTGGTACACTTAACATGTTTACAAGCACAAATGTTGGTACTTTATCCCCCTTAGGTGTTACAAGGTTGTTTCTCTAGTTTCCCAAGTATCTATAGTTTTCACTAAGTGTATCCAATTGACATTATCTGACTCAGTCATGCCAAATAACACATCCATATAGGGAGAGTTTTGATGAGTATCTATCTCCTCCCTACAATTATAACAATATTGTAGTGGGGCTAAGTGAATTGTGGTATTAGAGCAATTATCAATGATAGCTCTACTGCCTAGAGGATGTACTTTTTCGGTCACAAGATCCACTCAAAGGATAGAGTCTTGGAATTGTAGATAGACATGATTTTTCGACCAGTCATGCACCATTTTTGCTTCTCTCATGAATGGTTGTCCTAAGATCATCTCATATGACATAGGGTGCTTAGAAAATTCCATGACAATGAAGGTATGCCGTACCTTGTGTCCAAGAACCTTGATCTTAAGATCCTTAAGCATCCCTATAGGTTTGGAAATAGTTCCATTTTCCATCTTTACTACAATGTTTGTAAATTCAAGGCAAGGACTTCCCATGGATTCCGAAAAATTCTTAGTAACAATGCTAAATCTTGCACCACCATTAAGGATTTGCTTTAGAATTAGTCCCTTAGTAGTGATGGGTAGAGTGGCATTAGACTCATCACCTTCAAAGTACTGACCCAACTCATTGACATGCACTTCGACTACAGACTCATGTTCCTCTAGTGCGGGTTGTGGTGCTAGTTGTTCGTCATCATATACTTCCAAGTGAGGCCTATTCATATACGCAAATTGTAGTAATCCAGCTTGTAGTTCTCCATTGAGGAATGCACAAAGCGCTAAGTAGAGTTCAAGATCCCCATATAGCCTAGACATGATTGTGGTCCTCACTCGAGAAGACATGAAATCCATCTGTTTGAAAATGTTCAATGGGACCTTCTGAGATTCTAGTCCGGCATTGAGCACTGGCAAAGAGGGGATCTCTACGTCCATGGGATCATGGATTTACTCACTAAACATCCATCCTCTCAAATAGATCATGTGGTTGCCCAATTTTCAATGACTTATTCTCACTTTCCTCTTGGATGATACTAGGTATAGCTAAGGGCTTGTGTTCCTTAGGAGGATGGTTGTGCTGACGGGAGCAAAGCGAACCCCGAACCCCGACGGCCTCTAAAACACCGGGGACCGAATGGCGCACCTCAAGCCTGTCATGGTAAAGCAAACAGGGGGCACCACCTAGCTTCAGTGGCTAGGACGCAAACAACACACCACCATAACAAAGTTTTCATCCAAGAGAGATGGATGCTTGGGAGTAATGATGAAGAGGAAAGGGAATGAGATCAAGTGAGAGAGAGAGAGAGAGAGAGAGAGAGAGAGAGAGAGAGAGAGAGTGAGGGAGGGGGTATAGCGGCTTAGTACTTAGGCACCACAAAAGGATGGCGAATCCGCACACCCTTCACACATACACAAGCTCACTCCAAAACACAAGAC
This sequence comes from Adiantum capillus-veneris, assembly GCF_014529385.1. Classification (NCBI taxonomy): domain Eukaryota; kingdom Viridiplantae; phylum Streptophyta; class Polypodiopsida; order Polypodiales; family Pteridaceae; genus Adiantum; species Adiantum capillus-veneris. Next base: position 38,600,306 of record NC_140935.1, read on the forward strand.
TAGGTGGCGATTCCGCACACCTCACATGGGCAAAACATTGCAAGAAAAAATACTCACAAAACCTCAAGCTTTATTTAGAGAATTAGGCCCTTCATCTTCCAAAGCCAAGGGTGTAGAGGTCATGCTCAAGACAAGCATGGTGATTGCGGTGATGGTGATGGTGTGTGTGTGTGTGTGTGTGCACTAGGCACACAGTGTGCATAGTGTGTTCTTTGGTGATGTTGTCTGTTTTTGTGTGATGGTGGCCCCTCTTTATATAGGGGAGGAGGGGGAAGAAATTCTAGAATTTAGAAATGAAGAAATCATTATCTACATAGACCATGTGACTGTGGGCCCCACTTGTCTGGCTGTGTGTATATGTGCCAAAACAGCAGTCTCATGAGAGAGAGACTAAGAGAGAGAGACGGGTTGATGAAAAAAAGTGAGAGGTGATATGGAGAATAAAGTAATTACAAGAGGGGAGAGAGGGGAGTGTGTTCAGAGGTGAATCTGTGTGCAGATGTGTGTGAACACAAGAAAAATCAGGTAACCACCGGGTGGGGATGGGTCTGTGGGCACCTTTTTCAGTGAAACTGAGTGTATGTGAGTGTGGGGGAGGTTATTTAGCTACAAGAAAAGAGACATGGCGCCCTTTAGAGAGAGAGGGGTGTATTTGGGTCATGGGATATGATAGGAGAGAGAAAGAGGGGGTGGGGTATACTATTTTGGAAGATAGGGTAAGTTGCATGTGAGTTGGTGCATTATTGGTGAGTTATAATGCATTATTGGTGAGAGGTGGGGTAGCTTGAGGGGAGAGAGAAAGGAGAAGGGACAAGGGGAAGAGAGAGGGGGTTGACCTTTTGAGTGGAGGAGAGGAAAAGGAACACACGGCGGGGCAACAATGAAGAAAAAGGAGGCAAGGTGGGGATGGGCTACCCCGCAGGCATGAGGTGGCCTATTTTACCTTTCTTATATTTTTACATAATCATAATTTATTTTTTTCTTACTTTTTCCAATGCCTTTTATCACTCCCTCCCTAAGAGGGGGTTTTCATGGGGTGGGGACGAGAGAAGAGGGGTATGGGAGCTTGGCTTGTGAAAAGCCCCCATCATTAGCCCTCCCCTTTTGGCTAGATGCATTCATGTCTCTAGCTCATCTGTTTGATCATTATCGTTAGAGGTGGCGGCTGATGGTGTGTCCTCATCTGGAATGTCAATTGGTGGAGCCTGGTCAAATCGAAGAAAATAAGGTTTAAGTCGCCAACCATTTAGCCTGGTTTTATGAAGTTTTCCATCAGCCTCCATAAGCTGGTAGCTTCCATTGGCATACTTTTTCCTGACGATGAAAGGACCTTCCCATCGGAGTAGGAGTTTCTTATCCTTGCGCGTGTCGAAGCAATTGTCGTAGCGGAGCACCAACATTCCTTTCTTCAATTCTTTTTTCCGAAGATGCTCGTTAAAAGTAAGCCGTCTATGCTCTGCTTGTGCTGCATAATAATTTATTGCTTCTTCTCTGTCCAGCTGCAGTCTTTCCAAGTTGATGATGTGATCTCTCAAATGCATGTTGGGCTATTGAAGCTGGCTTGCCATTACTCTGAGACTTTGTAGTTGCACTTCAATGGGCAAGATTGCTTCCTTACCAAATACTAGATGATACGGTGTGAATCCCAAGGATGTACGAAATGAAGTTCTGTAGGCCCATAAAGCTGGTAGTAGATACTTATCCCAGTCTCCAGGATGATTGTTTACCTGCTTAGTAATAATTTTAGAAACCATTCCATTTACCTTTTCAACTAGGCCATTACATTGAGGGCAATATGGTGAAGAGTGCCTCCTTGTAATGCCCAGTTTCTGCATTAATTCTCCTACCAAGTCTGCTCTGAAACTTGGCCCTCTATCAGAGATGATCTCTAAAGGTGTGCCAAACCTACAGCATATGTGCTCGTAGATAAATTTAGCTACCTCTACCACTGTGATTCTAGTGGTGGCTATAGCCTCTGCCCATCTAGTCATGTAGTCGACCCCCATGATAATGTAGAATTTTCCTGAGTTGGCCCTAGGTAATGGCCCAATGGCATCAATACCCCATTTTTCAAATGGGCCATATGAGAGATTAGGTGTCTATGGTTCAGGCACAAGTGACCTAGTGCCGGCCTTTTGACACAACTTACATGTTTTGCACCAGTGGTGTACATCACAGTTGAGGCTAGGCCATATGAAGCCTGCCTGCAAGATTTTCCTACTTGTTATGTCTAGGGCAAAGTGACCACCACAAACCCCGTCGTGACAGCTAGCAATTACTCCCGTGATTTCCTGAGAGAGAGGGACCTTCCTGAGTATTTGGTCCTTACCCTTACAGTACAAACCGTCATTGATGAGTCGATACCTTGTGGCCTTCCGCGTCAGCCATTGCTTCAGTCCCTTTGTTAAATCTGATGGGCATTCCCCTGTTTCCAAAAAATGCATGATGTCAGGCAAGGCATCACTTCCTTGAAATACAGGGAGCTTTAGTTTTATTGCTCCAACCACCACTTCTTATAGTCTTTCACTTGCTAGGGCATCTGCTTCTTGGTTTTGAGCCCTTGGGATATGGTGTATTTGAACTTCTTCAAACTTACCCAACAAGGTTTTTACACCACTTAAGTGAGTCCTTAAACTAGGATTCTTGCATGTCCATGCTCCATTTACTTGCCTTACCAGAAGTAGAGCATCCCCAAATACATTAAGGCATTGTACACCTTGTGAGACGCACCATTGTAGACCCTTGGTTAGTACTGCATACTCAGCTTCATTGTTAGAATGTGAATCTAACAATTGGCCCAACGAAAATGCCTTTGTCCCTTTGTCATCAAAGACCACTATGCCTGCAGCAGCTTTGTCGGCTGCTCGCTTGTAGGCTCCATCAAAGTAGAGAGAGTATGCTCCTTCTACCATCGGTGGTACTGGAGGTAATCGGACTTCTCCTTTCTTAGATTGCTTCTCCTTCCCTTCAAAGACTTGGTAGGTCATGAGTCCCCCAAAACTTGCCCTTGTCGTGCTTTCTACCTTTACCGTGTAGTCAAACTCTTGCAGACGAACTAGCCATTTAGTAATTCTAGCAGACACATCCATGTGTTGTACAACATAGGGAAATATTTCATCCGTGGTTAGAATCACAAATTTCTTAGGCAGCAAATATGACCTAAACTTTGTAGTTGCAAATCTAAGAGCTAGGACTAAGTGTTCCACATGGGTGAAACCTTTCTCTCCTGCTATCATCATTCGACTAGAGAAGTAGATTGGCCTCATGAAAGATGTCGTCGTATCCTTTTGGAGTAGCACAGCCCCCAATGAGTCATCACCAACACTTGAGGTGACATAGAATTTTTCATCCCACTTAGGTGGTGAGATAGTTGGCAGAGTGGCTAAGACCTCCTTTACCTTGTTGTAGTGATCTTCGCTTTCCTTGTCCCAAGTGAAAGTTGATCTTTGAGTGAGTTGTTGCAGTGGTAGAACAAGTTGTGATAGTAGATGTATGAATCTACTTAAGTACCTCACTTTCTGTAGAAAAGAGACCAGTTGACGTGCGGTCGTTGGTGAAGGTAGGGCTATGAGTGCGGACACCTTACTTGGGTCAGCGTTGATACCTTTTGTTGAAATTTCATGGCCTAGTAGAATGACTTTACTCTCCCCAATGTGGCATTTATCCACATTTAATTGCCCACCTAGGCTCTACAACCTGGCCAAACCTTCAGTTACCTTTTCTAAATGTGAAATACGGGAGCTATATATACAAAAATCATCAATGAACACTCTTATGGATGTTCCAAAGAACGGTTGAAAAACATATGTGACATATCTTTGGAATGTGGCAGGTGCATTTGTGAGACCAAATGGAATAACCCTGTATGCAAAACAACCCCATGGCGTGATAAAAGTGGTTTTTAGCTGATCTTCCAAGGCTATGCGTATTTGAAAGTATCCAGAATAACCATCACAGACGGTATAGCATTCAAAACCCGCTACTTCATTCAGAATTTCATCCAAGAAAGGGAGAGGAAAATGGTCTCTCTTTGTAGCTGCATTTAGTGGTTTGTAGTCAACACAGACCCTCCACTTACCATTCTTTTTAGGCGTCACCACTACGGGTGACACCCATTCTGAGTTTTCTACAGGATAGATGAATCCCGCCTCCAACAGTTTCCTTACCTCGGCCAAGAGTGCCTTTTCTTGTATGACCCCCAGTCGTCGTAGCTTTTGCACAACTGGTTTTACCCCTTCCTTCAGCTTAATATGATGTTCCACCACTGTAATGCCTGTGATTCTTTCATAGTTGTCAATGAACAGGTTAGGAAATCCCATCAACATTTGCAAAAAACTATCTTTCTCCTCAAGTGTTAATTCCGTAGACAACATACCCTTCAACCTACTTTCTCCTAGGCCAGGTGATTTTCTCTCCTCTTCATTGGGTTTCCCTTTTGGTGATGGATCACCAGTTGTGCTTACCCTTTGTGGATCCTTCATAATGATACCCATCACATCAATGGAACTGTCACTTTCGTCGGTGGATGTGGTCTCCTCCTCAGAACTGGAAGATTCGCTAGTGGTTTCATCTGTCGATGTTTCCAGATTCATTTGCTTCTGCTTGCCAATCCTCATGTCGTAGTAGATTGTCTCCCCTTTCTTACCGGTCATGCGTAGAAGACCAGTACCCCAGTCCTGTTTTGCCTTCATGGCCATCAACCATGGCCTTCCCAAAATTAGTGGATAGCCCTCCCCCTTAGTAGGCATTACAAAAACATCTACCTCTACCTCAGTGTTGAAAGCTTTGATTTTCACGGCACTTACCACACCCACACACTTTACTTTTGCGCTGTTTGCCATCTTTGCCTTGCATGGAGAAGGCCTGTCAACCTCGAGCCCTAATCGAAGCATCATAGCTTCGCTCATTACACATATTTGTGCACCTCCATCAATGTAGGTGTTTCCAACCCTCTTTCCTTTTATGTTTACGTCGACAATTGGAAGGATGTCATCCATGTTGCATCCCAAAATTGCTCCGGCTACCTTTGTTTTGGAGCGTCTTGTACTTACCATTTTAGACCATTGTCACCTTACTTTTGGTGCAAGATGTAGCAGTTGTGGCCATGTAATCTTCGGTCCTTGCTCTGCCACATCCAATGTTAGATCATAGGGCTTAGAACTTTCCCCTAGCTGGAAGTCGGTGATACCCAATTTCTGTCGTGGCCTGGATGGCCTCTTGCTAGTTTCTCCTCTCATGCTTCTCTCATCATCTGATTGTGTAGCTTTCTCCCTCCTAGCTCTTTTCACAGTCATGGCTTCAAGTGGTTCTAAAAAGGTTACCTTCTCCTTACCCTTGTCCCTCTCCTTTGCTCTGGGTGGATCCACTACTATGGCTTTTCCTTTCTCTTCTAGCCTTATGATGTTTACAGGGCAATCAGGTGGTGGGGCTGGTGGAAGAGGTGGGATGGATGCTTGTAGTGGTGTCTGGGGTGGATGTAGAATTTGTGTTGGTGGGGGTGGTGCTCGGGGTGGGGGTGTTCTTTCTCTAGGGGGTGACAATTGGTTCCTCCTACCTCCTCTATTATAGTTTTGTCGTGGTTTGGGACAGTAGTACATACCGTGACCGTCTTCTCCGCAGTTGTAGCAATGATACTTCCTGTTTTGTCGTCGTGCTCTTCCAGGGTCTTGATCTCTTTCTTGACTCCTCCCTTGTTGTATTAAGCGGACATACAAATTCTGCAGTTGGTCAGTAATATGGGCCAACATATCTTGTTGGTCATCTCTTACCACAAGAGCCGGTGGTGGTGGTGGAATGGTGGTTGTCGTAGTTGCTGGTCGACGCGATGTTCCTGATTCTGTTGACTCGGTTTCTTTGGCTTTCATTCACAGCTTCTTGTCTTTAAGGCGAGCAATCTCAACGGCTAACTCGTATGTAGCCGGGAATCTACCTTTCACCTTCTCCTTGAGAAGCGGCCATAAGCCATGCGTGAACCGATCTTTTTTTAGGAAATCGGGTGTAGCTTCCCCCCTAGCCAGTGACTCAACCCACCGTTCCCACAGATCCACAAATTTGGACTCATAGGTGGCATATTCTAAAAGACCCTCCTGCTTCAAGTCTCTCAACTTGTCCCACAACTTTTCTGAAGTGGTACCTCCCCCAAAGCGCCTCTTAAAAGCAGTTTTTAAGGGTTCCCAGTCATCCTTGGTTGCTTGTGAAAGTGCATTGTACCATGATCTAGCTTCTAGCTTCATGAGATGCTTAAAGATTCTAACCCGGGATTCATCCGTATCTTTGTTGCTCACTACACATGCTACTTCAAAGTCATCTAGGAAGTCTGTTACCAAATCCTCCCCCTTCTTTCCTTTAAATGTTGGAAATGCTACACTTGCCATGATTACTGAGAGAGAGCTAGAAAGACACACTGCTTAACTTGCAAAAGTTTTTTCTTCTTTACAAGGAGGCGTGTATACCCTCTTATACTAGGATATAGATTAAAACTTCAAACGGTACATTGCCTTGTACCAAAGGTAAGACAAATGGTTGATCTGATGCCAGAACCTCAAAAAATCGCTCCCCACCCAGCATGGTGTCAATGACGTGCTGGTAGTGAGCCTTCAAATCCAGTATTACCTTGATTGAGCGTACACGTGTTGGTATGTGTGATCTGTCTTGAGGTAGGTTGTACTGATTCATGTGAAGCTTAGAGGTGCTTAGTCACTATCCAAGCTTGTGGGAGAGGGTGGTGTTCTTTCCTGAAACAAACTCAGTAGATCCCTAGTTTCTCTAGTGAGAGTGTGAGCCAATGATTCCGTTATCTCTGCTGCAGCATCAGGTGCGACTTGAAAACTGACTGTGATAATTACCTCGGTGACTTGAGTTACCCGATTCTCAAAGTAGAATAGTGTTGATTCTCTATTGTGTAAAGCTCCTTCCATTTTGTTGTTGTGGGTTGGTTGTAGGTTGCGGACATGGTTTCGACCTTCTCCTTCTTCTTCTTGGCACTTGGCCTATGTATATCCACTGGGTTTGGCGTGTTGGTTGACTCTCCCACTGCAAATCGATTACCGTTACGCCTCGCACTCGAGCTTCAATGGAGATGCGGAGTTCGTCTAGTTGTGTTTGGAGCTCTTCTTCTTCTGTCCTCCAATTAGCAAATCCTGCTAGCCATTCATCCATTCACAATAGTTTAGGGGTTTCAGTCTTGTAAACTAAAGGGTTTCATGAAAAGATCCTCAGTGGGGGCACCAAATGACGGGAGCAAAGCGAACCCCGAATCCCGACGGCCTCTAAAACACCGGGGACCGAATGGCGCGCCTCGAGCCTGTCATGGTAAAGCAAACAGGGGGCACCACCTAGCTTCAGCGGCTAGGACGCAAACAACACACCACCATAACAAAGTTTTCATCCAAGAGAGATGGATGCTTGGGAGTAATGATGAAGAGGAAAGGGAATGAGATCAAGTGAGAGAGAGAGAGAGAGAGAGAGAGAGAGAGAGAGAGAGAGAGTGAGGGAGGGGGTATAGCGGCTTAGTACTTATGCACCACAAAAGGATGGCGAATCCGCACACCCTTCACACATACACAAGCTCACTCCAAAACACTAGACTAGGTGGCGATTCCGCACACCTCACATGGGCAAAACATTGCAAGAAAAAATACTCACAAAACCTCAAGCTTTATTTAGAGAATTAGGCAATGAAATGGGGAGCATAGGGTAGGGGAATGAGAAGGGAGAGAGTGGTAGAGGACATGGCGGATAGGTGGGAGTTGATGGCGAAGACTCGCACGAGGATTATGGCCATCATCCTTCATTTATTTTCCCTTCATCTTCCAAAGCCAAGGGTGTAGAGGTCATGCTCAAGACAAGCATGGTGATTGCGGTGATGGTGATGGTGTGGGTGTGTGTGTGTGCATTAGGCACACACAGTGCATAGTGTGTTCTTTGGTGATGTTGTCTGTTTTTGTGTGATGGTGACCCCTCTTTATATAGGGGAGGAGGGGGAAGAAATTCTAGAATTTAGAAATGAAGAAATCATTATCTACATAGGCCATGTGACTGTGGACCCCACTTGTCTGGCTGTGTGTATATGTGCACAGCAGTCTCATGAGAGAGAGACTAAGAGAGAGAGGCGGGTTGATGAAAAAAAGTGAGAGGTGATATGGAGAATAAATTAATTACAAGAGGGGAGAGAGGGAAGTGTGTTCAGAGGTGAATCTATGTGCAGATGTGTGTGAACACAAGAAAAATCAGGTAACCACCGGGTGGGGATGGGTCTGTGGGCACCTTTTTTAGTGAAACTGAGTGTGTGTGAGTGTGGGGGAGGTTATTTAGCTACAAGACAAGAGAGATGGCACCCTTTAGAGAGAGAGGGGGGTATTTGGGTCATGGGATATGATAGGAGAGAGAAAGAGGGGGTGGGGTATACTATTTTGGAAGATAGGGTAAGTTGCATGTGAGTTGGTGCATTATTGGTGAGTTATAATGCATTATTGGTGAGAGGTGGGGTAGCTTGAGGGGAGAGAGAAAGGAGAAGGGACAAGGGGAAGAGAGAGGGGGTTGACCTTTTGAGTGGAGGAGAGGAAAAGGAACACACGGCGGGGCAACAATGAAGAAAAAGGAGGCAAGGTGGGGATGGGCTACCCCGCAGGCATGAGGTGGCCTATTTTACCTTTCTTATATTTTTACATAATCATACTTTATTTTTTTCTTACTTTTTCCAATGCTTTTTATCACTCCCTCCCTAAGAGGGGGTTTTCATGGGGTGGGGACGAGAGAAGAGGGGTATGGGAGCTTGGCTTGTGAAAAGCCCCCATCAGTGCGTGGGAAACATGATATCTGTAATTCTGATCTGCTTAGGTTCCGGCTCTAGCTTTCTTTGTGTCTCTTTGACTAAATTTCTTAAGTGCTTGGATTGTTCAATATCCTCCACAGGGTTTGGATATGTTCCAACCTTCTTCCCTGTTTTCTTGGGGTTTAACCCTTGTGGATTCGCTTGGAAGTTCTTAGTTTGTTTGGAAAGCTATGAGGACACCTTTTGTTTTGGGGAAGGAGGCATGTTTTACTTTTGATGTCCTTGAATTGCAACTTTGCTTGATCCCTTCCGTTATCCTCCCCATTAGTTCTTTCCCTTATGGTGGCGGTTTTAGTTTCGATGGTTTCAACTGAATCAGTCATCCTCGGGGCCGTTCAAATATACGGGGTCATCTCTTGTCACAATGTTATACTCTCATCTCGGATTTGAATTTGTAGCCTTGATTGATTTCTTCTTCCTTGCTTGGGCAATTGATACAGCATCTCTCTCTTCAAGGACATAGTTTTGATTTTGAATCATAGACCGTGTGAGTATATTCACTAGTGTAACCGGAGTTGTTTGGGGTGAAACCTCAAGCAAGTTTAAGGGTGTAGTCTTGGGTGCACCCGGGTAATGTGGACATTGAGAAATCAAATGATCTATACCACAACGAGTACATGTCAGTTCTGGCATGGCATATGTGCTCTCGTGATTGGCTTGCACTGGTGTAGCATTCCTTTGTTGTAATTGATTTGGACACTCTGCTACACGATGTGGTCCCCCACAATCATAACATTGAAGAGGTGGTCTCTTAGCAAAACTATTTATATTTTGGGCCCTTGGAGTAAAAGCAAACACTTGATAAACAGCTCTTAGTTGTCCAAACACTACAACACTAAATGAAGATATCGACGTGTATATATCGACGGCCATGCTTTTCCACGCGTATATCGACGACATTAGCGGGCGTCGCTATACGCGTCGCTATACACGTCGCAGTGTGTGTCGATATACGTGTGGAAAGGCTTTTATTTTCCATGCATGTAGCGGAGCGTATATCGACGCGTATAGCGATGCAAAAAATTTTGGGGGAAAAAAGCAAAACCCGTGCATAGGGGCCATTTTCGCCTGCTCGGGTCTTGGCCGAAACCTGCTGCGCAGGTATTATGTCCATCTCCACCCTCCCCAACCCCTATGTTTCTCTCTCTCTCTACCTCTACATCGTGTGTGTGTGTGTGTAGGAAAGAGAGAGAGAGAGAGAGAGAGAGAACGGTGTGTGTGTGTGTAGGAAAGAGAGAGAGAGAGAGAGAGAGAGAGAGAGAGAGAGAGAGAGAGAGAGAGAGAGCGGTGTGTGTGTGTGTAGGAAAGAGAGAGAGAGAGAGAGAGAGAGAGAGAGAGAGAGAGAGAGAGAGAGATAGATAGATAGATAGTTCTATTATCGTCCTGGGAGGTCAAATATGACCTATGGGACCAAATGAACATGTCACGTGGTGTGAGTGGAGTTCATAAGTGACTCTCGATGCTCAAAAATGGCTGAAATGAGCGTCGCAATAGAGAGTTCACATCGTGGTTGGGAGAGGAAGGTATGTAGGGGGAGATCATGGCTGAATATATGGGGAAAAGAGGACCTAATGTGGTCAAAAGCTGAGCACTCAAGTAGTGTGTGGTACTCACTCTCTCGCACTTGACGAGGGCATAAGGTGCAAAGTCGATGACACTCCTCGCGAGTGCCCCAACGTCCTGTCTCGCAACGTAGAGAATGGGAGCTAAGATGACTGGAGGCAATGGTGTGGATCGCACTCAACGGGATGGGCTCAAGGATGTCGGAATGGGTTCGGTTACCTCGTTCCGAGAAGAAGAGAGATTTTTAGTTTGGGGCAACGTGTGTGGTGTAATGGCTGAAGCGAGAACCTCTGGATTTCTCCCAAGTCGTGATACATTGGCGTTGTAAGAAGGCCTCATTAACTTGGGAGTCAATCGACGCATCCTTGACCAAGTGACATGCATCCCATCTTCCAAACCATTTCTTGATATCAAGCATCCACCCCGAACTTAGTATTTTGCTCTTGCATGTCTTTTGAACCATTTGACTTGCTTCATATGCGATTCTAGGAAGTCGATGCAAAGGGCTACGTTGTGTCTTACGCATGTGCTCCACAACCCTTTGCATGCCCAAGACCTCAATGGGAAGCAATCCGGACTCAAGAAGTAAGAGCATGTAGGGTGTTTGTGTCTTGACTTGGAGAAAATTGGTGAGAAAACGCTTTTGGACATTCTCAAACTCTTTCCAAGTAGACTTCCCGATGCTTCCACCCCACACCTCCACTCCATAAAGAAGCACCGGCGTCACCAATGTGTCAAAGAGGTACTTTTTGAGAGCCCAACACTTGATCTCTCCTGCATTGCACATGTTCTCAAATGCATAATAGGCCCTCTTTCCGGCTTCCAAGCGACGCATTGCACAATCCTTCCATTTATGATTGGATGGAACCTCAAGGCCAAGGTACTTGAAGTGATCTACCACTTCAAGTTTCTCATTGTTATATACAATGCATGGATTTTCATCATTGAGGGTCTTTACAAGCATAACCTTGGTTTTGGATCCATTCACGATCAGCCCGCTATGTAGGCAAAAGCGTTCCAAGACACTCATAAGCTTTTGTGCATCTTCTAAGGTATGTGCCAAGAGCACTACATCATCGGCATAAAGCAAAAGCATGATCACCGCATTTCCAATCTTAACCTCTTCTATGCCTTCTTGCTGCATAAAGTCAAGAACCATGTATTCCAATTCATCAATGAGTAGCCCAAAGAGGGTTGGGGAAAGTGGGCATCCTTGTTTGACACCAATAGTGCTTGCAAAAAATTCTGAAATTCCATCTCCCATACATAATCGACATATCACTTTTTGGTAGATTCGAAAGACTGCATGCATAAATTCTCTCGGCACTTGAAGGCTTTGCATACGTCTCCAAAGATTTCCTCGCGGTACCATGTCAAAAGCTTTCTTGAAATCCACAAAGCAACAATACAACTTTTTTCCTTTCAATCGAGACGCTTCCATAAGAACTCGAAGAGTGACAAGGTGATCAATAGTGCTATGATGCTTTCGAAAACCTGCTTGGCCAAGTGCACGTTTGCCATTATTTTCAGCCCATTCACTTATCTTCATCTCCATGATACATCCAAATAACTTTGCCATTAAAGAACCAACCATTATAGTGCGATAGTTGTTCACATTGTTTACATCTCCTCCTTTGTGCAAAGGTTTGATCCAATTTGCACTCCAATCATGAGGCATGCCATACTGAAGTGCAAGGTTAAACATATCGCATATCCAATATCGTGTTTTCTTACTTGTCCATTTAATCATTTCAGCCTTGACACCTTGAAGGTCACCTGCCTTGCGAGTAGCAAGTTTCTCAAGCGCGCGGCATACATCTTTAATGGTAAAGAAGGGAGACATAAACGGAAGGGAGCTACAACACTCCATCTTATCAACATTGGGTTGCTCATAGAGATTCTTACAATGCATATACATATCCTCAAGAGTCAAGTCACCAAAGCTCTCAAACGCGCTTGCCTTTTAGATTTTGCCAAAACTTGCCACATGCATGTGCTTTCTCTTGTGCTAAAAGAAGTTGTTTTTCAACTTCCCACCTTCTCCTCTTCTTTTGAACAAGTGCTTTGTATGTGTGTGAACATTCCAAGTAAACTTCCTTGTCTTTGATTGCATCCAATCTTAGCAAGTGTTTTCGGGCTTGACCACATTCCATGTCAAACCATTTCTTCTTGGTGCTACCCTTCTTAGACCTTTTGCAAGACATGTGTTTCACAGAAAAGCATTCCTTCGCACAAGAGAAAATTACTTCTTTGAAAACTTTCCACTTGCATTCTAATGTTGGGCTCTCTTGATGCTCTATCATGCTTAACATTTGGTCCACCATATCAGCATTTATAAGTGCTCGTTTGAAGTCTAAACGTAGGTACAAATGATTCACATCATGATTGGAGGCTACATGCTTGGGCCGTTTACCACACTTGAGGTCAATACATAACATCCTATGATCCGATTCCGGATTCCATTCACCAAGTGTAAAGCTTTGTATGCATTCTAGAGTAGCTTCCGAGAACAACATATAGTCAATCACGCTAGCACCGTTGTGCTTTCTACATGTAAAGTCATTGGTGCCTTGCCATATACATACACCATTTGCAATGAGCATTCCGATACTATTGCACATATGTAGAAGTGACTTTCCATAGTGATCCACTTCTTTTGCATCATTAGAACTTCGATTATACATGTATGAGTCATCCATTCTTCTTGAGACATGTGGCATGTCTACTTGTTTTGTGTCGTGTTGTAGCATATTTGTGCGAGCATTCATGTCTCCAAAAACAATGACTTCACCTTGATCCTTGTAATGAGCAATGACTTCACCTTGATCCTTGTAATGAGCAATGTCTTCCTCTAGTTCAACAAAGGGCTGATCTCTATCCATATTCAAGCAAGCATAAAAGTTGGAGTCATAGTGAGGAATGTAGCAACCGGCCACAAACATGACTTGACCATTTGGTGGGCTGATTTTCAGCCATAAGTAGCGTTTATACTTATCTTCTTTGACAATGGAAACATCTTTCAAACCCTTTTTGGTCATACATGCTACGCCTCCTTGGCCTCTTCGTTGCTTTGCATTTTTGGCCCACATCAAAGAATGCACATCGTATTTGTCAAATCCAAGAATTCGTTGCGCATCATGCTCCCATGTTTCGACAAGAAGTATCACATCGGAGTCATTGGTAAGCTCATCAATGCCAATTCCCGCATTCCATGGATACTCGTTACAATTCCAAAAGCTTATTCGCAAGCGTGAGTTGGTCTCATAGATCATGTGTCCCTATTTGTTGGGTGGACTTGCATCCTCCTTAAGTGGCTTTTCTTCTTGAGGTGATACCTTAAACTTCTTGCTTCTTTCCTCATATGCTTTGGGATGTACATTTTGTTGCATAATAGTGCGATCCTCATATACATTACAACCTGTTCCTTTGAGGTAGATCCAACCATTGTCAAGGATGATCTTTCTCTTTACCTCATCAGCCATGGTAAATACAATAGGTCTTTCTCCCGAGCGAGGGACTCCTTGTTTTCCAACTCGATGTGCACCATAATCCATGATTCCTGACATGCCAAAGTGTGTAGCAAAATAACGTCTTCGAAAGGCCAAAGTGACCTATGAGACATGAGACAAGAAAGTTACAATGTGATGGATCTGATACAAAGTTAGAGTAAGAAGATGACAAAATAAAATATTATGGAATCCTAAACTGCTGGGTGTGGACTAAACGGCTAAACGAGCTAGTTGGGATAGGTAGATCTCCTCCATGGTCAGTACTCTGACCGGGCGTTGTGCATGTCGAGCCAAAGTGACCTAGCTAGATCCTCTGATGCAGCCTCTGTCAATGTTGTGTAGTCCTCCGCAGTCGTGGGCATCTAGATCTCCCTAGATCAGTCACTCGTTCGATAATTAGAGAGATAGGGAAGTAGAGAGAGAGAGAGAAAGAGAGAGAGAGATAAGAGATAGAGAGATAGAGAAAGAGAGTTTTATATATATATATATATATATATATATATATATATATATAGAGAGAGAGAGAGAGAGAGAGAGAGAGAGAGAGAGAGAAAGATAGGGAAGTGGAGCTCCAGGAGTTATGGCAGAGAAATAGGAAAATAGAGAAAGATAGGAAAATAGGGAAATAGAGAGAGAAAGAGAGATAGCGAGAGCGAGATCGAGAGATAGGGTACGTAGATAGAGAAGAAACTATGGAACTAAAAGAGGCAAAGAGGTTTTGCCTGCTACATGCATTGCCATGTACACCTGGGAGTGCACGTTGTCGAGAAATTTGCGGTCTTGCCAGGAAAGCACCGGGCCTATGGCTGTGAGAGTTTGTGAGAGAACTCAACAAAAACTATATGAAGGAGTTAAACCATAGATGCCATGAAGACTAGGGTTTGGAAAGAAGTGCAATCAAAGAAGACTCACCCTTTCTCTCTTGCACTCACACACACACAAAGAAAGAACGCAAAAGAGAATGTCAAAACAATACGAAGATGAAAACATCAAGGCTATGGTCATATCGTATCATGGGTAATATGAAAGGGTTAATGGATGAGTTAATGGCATTCAATCTTGGCTGACCAAATAGGCTACGAATTGTTCTTTGGAATTGTAGTTTTGTGCTTACCATAATATATATATTTTGTCTAGTGATTGGGATTAATTGTGTGTACAAATCCTCTTGGTTCATAGCAAGATAACTACGCTTACATCAAAAGAAAAATTATAGTCTATGAGAGGTAGTATGATGGGATCCGGTGATAGAAGTATTTCATTGAGCCTTTCAGGGCCGAAGAGAAACACTATACGTTGTTGAAAGTGTATTTTACGGCTAATCCATACGTTAATTCTAATAGATCGTACAGAGTGAAAGCGATAGAAATGATCATCATGTGGGTTATTCATCTAGGATAGTGTGTGAGAAATGTAGATATGAGAGAAGTGAAGAGATGAGAAGTTTCCCTCCCAAGCCCTATTCTTACCCGTAGGCAATAAGGATACTGCGGGGAGAGATGTACCTGTAGCAAAGAGAACCTAGAGAGGATGAATGAATGAGAGAGATAGGTTTGGTTAAGGAGATGAGATTAGATACATATATATATGTTGGATTAGAGATGAAAATGAAAACAACAAGAAATCAAGAAAACATCAATGTAGAACACATCTTACTTGAAACCCTTCGGCACCATTATTGATGGAGAGAGAAGAAGAGTGGATAATTCCACTTTGATTGATACGCCAAGTACAACACCTTCTTTGATTAGAGTTGATCCTCCAAGGATGGCGTACAAGAATGGCTAGTTTTTCTCTAGGAGAAAGTGTAGGCTTGGGCTTATGTTAATGGGGCTAAGTAAGATTAGGCATTACTACTCACTCCCTCAAGAATTCCTCTCATCAATGGCTTGAATGCTTGAGTTCCTTCCAAGGAAGAAGAGGTCCCCTTTTATAGGTGAAGGGATGCACACTAGACCTCATTATAGCATCAAGCTCACCCATAGTATCTACAAAAGAAACTTGTTCACACAAACCCAAAACATTTTCAGTAGGCTCTAGCAACCCACTCTTTTTCATGCCTATTTGTACATTATGCACATATTGCTTCTCACATCTCTTCAAATCTTCAAGTTTTGTAAAACATACTGATCCATTCTTTATTACCAAGGAGCTCGTTGAAAATGCTTCACCTATTTTTGGATCAGGCGAGACCCTTTTTCTTTCTGTACCACTGCAATCCCGCTTTACAATGGTACTTGGCCAAAACCCATCATTTCTCTATGATCATGAAACTCTTTGCTCACCTTTGGTAGAGGATGTTCTCTGAGGTTGTCACGATTTCTTTCATGGTTTACACAAACTGTGAGGAATTGGACAGCACGTTTACCATCTTTGCTACGTATCCTAGCATATGCTGAACCATCGTCCATTACCTTTGTTTCCATTCGAACTCCCACAATGTAGGGCTGTCCAAGGATGAGATGATATGAAGATGTATCCTGTACAAAGAAGTTTTGGTCAATCTTTACATCACCTATTGTTACCTTCACACCTGGACATGCTGCATACAATTCACCGGATGAATTGTTTGCCACTTTTACCATCCAGCCATGATCTGTGTCCATCGTCCATTTGCACTTGTTGTAGAGACTCTTTGACATTATGTTTATTTCTGAACCATGGTCAATCAAGGCAACAAATGGCTCTTCAAGATCACCTACCTTGACCAAAGTTTCTGTAGTAGCCCTTGCCCCATGACTTCGTGAATAGTAACTCCTAGGAATATCTTCAACTTCTTCATCATCATTTGAGAAATACACTTGCTTCACTCTCCCACTAGATTGGTAGCATCCTACCACAGCTCCATCATTCTCCTTATTTTGCAGTTGCATCCCTTGTGTCTTTGAGGTTTCCTCTTCAACCTGTGGACGAGAAACTTCAGCAAGGGTTTGCCTCTTCCTCTTGATGATGTCAATGATCTCCTCATGGAATTCACGCTTTGCAATGCCAAGAACTTCTCCCAGAGTAAACTCAATCTTGCTATTCAAGATCCTTTCCTCCAAGACTTTCTTTAAATCTGTAGCAACCTCAATATCAGATTGTAGTTTATAAGTTGGGCCTTTTGTCTTACCTTTCATTGGCTCTTTCTTCTTTCCTGTTGTAGACTCCTCCATGAGTACTTCAGGTGGAGATGCTCCTTGTGTTGAGGGTGTTTGAGAAGGCATTGAGTCGCTTCTTCCCCCACTTCTAGAAGCTCTTTTTGATGGTCCTTCATCAGCATTCTCACGTCTGCGCTTCTCTTCTACAATTGCCTCATTTTGTTGGCATTTTGTAATGTAGGCATGCACTGACAATGAGTCCACTGGATCATTCCATCCTGTTTCTAGACGTATGCAATCACCTGCTTCATGTAGAATCTCTTTTGTAAGCTTTCCCTTTTTAGCTAATTGCATGACATTTGGCCAAATTTGACCATGATGGTCACTCACTTCTTCATCACAAAAATGTTCAATTTTTACTCCATAAGTAGCTGCCTCAACTGAAGAGGTGGCATGCTTGGTTGCCATATCTTCAACTAAGGTTTTCATTCCCCCCTTCCCAAAGTTAGTTCTCAAGGGTAGACCTGTCTCTCTTAAGTGGATTTTACCATCCTTAAAAAAGACAACATCTTTTGACAAAGCATCACTAAAATCATCACAATCCCTTCTTACATGGTTTGTACTATCACACCAAATACATCTATTAACAAACCCTTCTTTGGGCTGTTGTCTTTGCCTAGGAAGTGGCCCTGATGGTTGGCCTTTTTCTTCAAGCTTTGCAAACTTCACCTTCAAGTCACGCATTCCCTTCACAAGCTCATCTAGCATGGACTCATCAAACTTAGGAGCGATAAAAGTAGGCTTTACCATTTTGTCAGAAGTTGAGGTGGAAGGACTTGTAGTGTTTACTACCATCTTGTCCCTTCTTCTTTGTCGTTTGGCAAGCAGTGAGACAGCACCTTCAACCTCATTCCAATCGGTCTTTAGTCCTTGCTCAGCATCTTTATCTTCAAGAAGAAGCTCCAAATTTTCTTGAAACTCTTTACCTGCAGCTTGTAAGAAAAGATCTGTCTTCTCTGCATCTAGTGTGGCCCTTTCTGTCCTAGTGAGTTGTGCATAGCGCCGCTCAAATTCCCTAAGTAGCTCTGTTATTGATAGTCCTTGCTTTGGCTTGACTACCCATTCTAAGAATGTCCTTTTGGTCACTCTCTCAGAGTCCTCCATGAAATGTTCCTCCTTTAAAGCTACTTTGAGTTCTTCCCAATTTCTCCCATGCCCATCTTTAATTGCCCTAACATGCTCCCTAATTTCTGGAGCAACAACTAGCTCAAAGCTTTGAATCATCTCACCTTCTGACACGCGATGCAGCTCCATCTCCTTCACATACTCGCGTAAGTACTTGGTTACATCTTTGCCATTGAACTGATCCATTCTGTTGACAACCGCTTGTATGGCCTTCGTTGCTGAAATCTCCCTTCTTTCAGTAGCATGTTGTTGTTGCATGAACATTGCAAATGCTTGAAACATTTGCATTGTTGCTGGGTCAAAATGCATACCCTGTTGCTCAACATGATCACCCATGGTTACCCACAAACTCTCACCCTGGCAGTTTCGCGTCGGGTTCACCAAAAATATGTCGAGAAATTTGCGGTCTTTCCAGGAAAGCACCGGGCCTATGGCTGTGAGAGTTTGTGAGAGAACTCAACAAAAACTATATGAAGGAGTTAAACCATAGATTCCATGAAGACTAGGGTTTGGAAAGAAGTGCAATCAAAGAAGACTCACCCTTTCTCTCTTGCACTCACACACACACAAAGAAAGAACGCAAAAGAGAATGTCAAAACAATACAAAGATGAAAACATCAAGGCTATGGTCATATCGTATCATGGGTAATATGAAAGGGTTAATGGATGAGTTAATGGCATTCAATCTTGGCTGACCAAATAGGCTACGAATTGTTCTTTGGAATTGTAGTTTTGTGCTTACCATAATATATATATTTTGTCTAGTGATTGGGATTAATTGTGTGTACAAATCCTCTTGGTTCATAGCAAGATAACTACGCTTACATCAAAAGAAAAATTATAGTCTATGAGAGGTAGTATGATGGGATCCGGTGATAGAAGTATTTCATTGAGCCTTTCAGGGCCGAAGAGAAACACTATACGTTGTTGAAAGTGTATTTTACAGCTAATCCATACGTTAATTCTAATAGATCGTACAGAGTGAAAGCGATAGAAATGATCATCATGTGGGTTATTCATCTAGGATAGTGTGTGAGAAATGTAGATATGAGAGAAGTGAAGAGATGAGAAGTTTCCCTCCCAAGCCCTATTCTTGCCCGTAGGCAATAAGGATACTGCGGGGAGAGATGTACCTGTAGCAAAGAGAACCTAGAGAGGATGAATGAATGAGAGAGATAGGTTTGGTTAAGGAGATGAGATTAGATACATATATATATGTTGGATTAGAGATGAAAATGAAAACAACAAGAAATCAAGAAAACATCAATGTAGAACACATCTTACTTGAAACCCTTCGGCACCATTATTGATGGAGAGAGAAGAAGAGTGGATAATTCCACTTTGATTGATACGCCAAGTACAACACCTTCTTTGATTAGAGTTGATCCTCCAAGGATGGCGTACAAGAATGGCTAGTTTTTCTCTAGGAGAAAGTGTAGGCTTGGGCTTATGTTAATGGGGCTAAGTAAGATTAGGCATTACTACTCACTCCCTCAAGAATTCCTCTCATCAATGGCTTGAATGCTTGAGTTCCTTTCAAGGAAGAAGAGGTCCCCTTTTATAGGTGAAGGGAACCCACAAGGGTTTACACAAGAAGAGAGGAGCCAGTGTGAACAGGAATTGGAAAAGTTGGAAATGAGCTGTCCCTGCATGATGTGGGCAGACTGGGGTCCAGTATTTTGATCATATCTCCTCAACCGTAGCTCCAAATAAAAAAGTAAAAATATGGGCAGAAACTTCAGCTCATTAGCTACGTTTTTCATTTTAAAATCATTCTCCAATTCGGATTGGAACCTTGTGTAAAAAATTCATCAAAATAGGGTCCATTTATGGTAGCAAAAGTCTTCATGTGGTCTCCTTAGCCTTGACTTTCATTTAATTCCCAAGGACACCTCATGCCATATGAAAGCATGACATTTCTCCTTGACAAAGTTTTGTAACCATGCTTGCAATAATGCATTAAAATAAGTGTATCTTTGAAATCATGCCACCTAGTGTCCCACTAGGATTTGATTCTCTCCTAGTAGCTATTTAAAAAGAAATATAAGAAAAGTATAAAAAATACATAGAATATATATATATTGGAGTTTACCCTAGATATAGGATCTAGCTAGGGTGTGAGATGATAATGAAATAGTAGAAATAAAGAATCAATGCTTTTTGCCCCAAGTTAAAGAGGCGGAGCTATTGACACTTTTCCCATAGTATTTTTTGATGGTAAAGTAAGAATACATTACCCTTGAGATAAATAATAAGATGAGATAGAAAGCTTATTTTTATACTTACATATGCATATGTACATTATAGGAAATATAATTATGTATCTAGAAAGTTACAAGATAACTCTTGTAGCATGTGTTCCCACTATGTACATGTCACAGCACGACAACGTATGTGTCTACCCATATAGGATTTGACCAATAAAGACGAGATTTTGACCCGGTGGTCCTTATCTCCGTACACCTCTGGACCGAGGTGTACGGAGATTGGGCAAGACTAGAGAATGCGAGGTAGTTTACATTGTGATGAGTATATATATATATATATATATATATATATTAAAACAACATTCATAATCATTGTAGATGGCAACATCATCAACTAACATGGAGGAAAAGATTGCATGCTCGTGCACGCTCTGCAAGTATCAAATCCTGCGCAAGCGTAGGATATGTAATGAGCATGTGCACAAGTACGACGAGTTTGCTAGAGAAACCGTACAGAATCTGCGATACAACTCCTGCGGAACGGGCATTGATTTCCGCGACATAGCACCTACATCTGAGAGAGAGAGAAAAAAGATTATGCGTGAAGGTCCAACCAATATAGAGCCACGGATGTAAGCAGAAAAGAGCTTACAGATAGAAGACGACGGCATGGAGGAGATGCTAGATGCCTTCTTCCAGACAAGCGAGGAGAACGCGAACGAAGCAGCACCAGAAGCCATGCGCCTATCTCCTGAAGACATGTTGAGGAAGTTCGCACGTCAACCAATCTATGAAGGCGCCAAAGTATTTGTGCTTCGTACTTGTCTGGCATTTTTTGAATCTTCAGTCAGTGTACGGGTGGTCAGATGCAAGCGTCATTGCTTTGTTTAGGTACGTAATTTACAAAAGAGATTTTCCGATTGCAACGGTGATGTGCTCAGAGAGCTTTTTAATTTATTGTGGCTTAAACAGGTTATTGCGGGAGCAAGTTCTCCCGACTGGCAATGAAATGCCCCCATCTAGGCCAGATGAAAAGCAACTTTTGACCTCAGTTGGCTTGGACTACAACAAGATTCATGCATGTCCAAATGATTGCATTCTTTTTTGCAATGAATTCGCAGATTGTCTGTCGTGTCCTAAGTGCGGAGCAATGCGCTACAAACAAGATGCAGTTGGCGAGACAGTGCCAGCTAAAGTGTTGCGGAATTTCCCTATTACTCCTAGGATAAAAAACATGTTTCGTTGTGGTTCCATTGCAAAGTTGATGTGGTGGCATTCTACGAATAGATCCACTGACGCAACATTTAGGGTGCCCGCTGATTCGAAGGCTTGGAGGCACATTGAAGATACCTGGCCACATTTTAAGAGTGGCAATGGATGGATTCAATCCATTTGGCTTGAGAAGCTCGTCATTGAGCACTTGTTCTGTGTGCCTTATCAATTACAACCTCCCGCCGTGGCTTGCTATCAAGAAGGGTCATTTGATTTTAAGCTTGATTGTACCTAGTAAGTTCAAGGCAAAAAACATGGATGTTTATCTAGCTCCACTAGTTGACGAGCTCCAGGAGTTATGGCATGGGATTGACATAGCAGATGCAGTTAAACCAGTAGGACAACAGCATGCAAGGATCCATGGACTTCTTATGTAGACTATGCATGATTGTCCAGGATACGGAGAAGCTTCTGGTAATGGTTATTGATTTACAAAATTCTCGCTATTCGCAAGCCCTTTGCCTTGGCCTGATTCATGCTTTGATATATGCAGGACTAACAACTTCGGGATACAATGCATGTCCATGTAGTAGATGAGGTTGCAGTGGCAGGTACAGTCCACAGCCGTTGGATGTTCTTTTTAGAGCGGTTCATGAAAACACTTAAGGGTTTTGTTCGCCAAAAAGCACGTCCAGAGGGGAGCATGGCAGAAGGATGGCTAGTGCAAGAGTCTCTTGTATTGACGACCGAATTTCTATCCGTTTCTGACCCAGAAATGCCTCGACTGTGGAGCGATGAGGAGGATGCAAGACTGGTGGGAGAGGAGCCGCAAGGGCAAGGGGTGCCGAAGAAAATGAACCTAGCCATGTGAGAAAAGATCATGAATTTCTGTATACTAAATTCAGCGCCGATGAAAAAATGGCTTGAAAGGTAAGAAGAAGAGAAAGAGAGACGCAATCTAGAGCGACAGAATTTCAGGCGAAGTCGAACGACTAGAGGCTTACCCTTGCCAGACTATCTCGCTCCTCTACCTGAATTCCCTACAATGGCATGGTTGGACAAGACAGTGAGAGCAGCTCGACAGATCGGAGAACACATATCTCTAGAAGAGGAAGAGCTGGCTATTGGATGTGACTGGAAGTATCATACATACATGGCAAAGTGGTCGCATGGAAAGCATTTCAGAACACAACAAATTGACAGTAGAAGAAACACGTTTGATAGTGGGGTAATGGTTAGTTTCATGTAAAAGAGTAGGGCCAGTGCTAGAGACACGAATGAGAGCACTAGCAACCTGGATTACTGTGGTATGGTGTCAGATATCCTGAAAGTAATCTTCAGGAGGTTTGAGATGTTTTTGTTTGATGTGAAGTGGTTCAAGGTGATTACTTCTGGTCGCAATGCAACGGTACGCAGAGATGGAAACAAACTTGTGCAAATAGATTCTACAAAGATTTGGACAGATGTGAGCGACACATTTGCTCTCTCTGAACATTGCGAGCAAGTGGTCTTTGTACCGGACCCTCGAGAGCGACAATGGTGGTTTGTGGTTTAGGTTGCTCCAAGAAATAAACAAGTATTTGAAGGGCAAGATCTCCTGGAGGAAAGTCAGACAGACGACGTCCATACTACTGTGACATTAGATGAGATGGACCAAGGTATGGCAAAGGAAGCTGACAGATATACGAGGGATGACGCACACGAGCCAGAATTGACACTTGTAGATGAAGATGCAATGGATGAAGACAATCTACCAGAACGAGTTGGGGCAGAGTTATGTTTGCAATTAGAGATAGACGATGATACGGTGCAAGATCTTATCGATGATGCCTCACTCGTCGAGGCCTAGGCCTATAAGTGTTTGTGTGAAGACTTTGATTTAAAATTAAGCTTAAAGTTAATTTAAACAACTGTGTTCTGACGCTTTATTTTACTTTCTTTGTATAGGACTTTAGTATGGCAGACGAGATTCCAGATCCCGCTTCCATGAGTGTAGATGCATTCATGGGCTTTATTACACGGATGACGCCTGCTCAGATGGCAGAGGCTTCTCAGTACTGGGTAGCCAGAGGCACGGGTACTACGCCTACGGGCTTCACACCCGAGGGTCCGACGCCTAGGGGGGGGATGCCTACGAGGTTCAGGACGCCTATGGGTACAACGCCTTCTTCTCCCATCACGGCCGCTTTGACACCTAGGGGTGGGGCAAAGGCGGGTACGTCCTCATCTCCACAGCACAGGCGCACTTGCCGATCTCGGCGATCGTCAGGTGGAGGTGGTGGTTACTGTGGAGGAGGGTCCACAGATGCTTGGCCCCTCCTCGCTCACGACCCCCGTCCTACCCAGGCACACCTCTCGACACACCTCTTGGCACACCTCAGAAACCTTGGGGGGCACACGATCCTAGTGCCTCCAAGCTCTATACTCTACGGGGAGATGGTTCTGTTGACATGGATAGAGTCGAGAGTGAGATGCGACAGCGGATTCGCCAGCTCGTGGAGCTGCAGTTTTCGACCAGCATTCTGACGTCTAGGGATCAGCAAGAAAAGGAAAAAGTCACTTACATAGTGGAGACCATCCTGAGAGAGTACCAGCCTGCTCCGGGTTGTTCCGTTGTTCCAGTGCGGTGGATCAAGGGTGTTGCACGGGACACCTTGAAACATCGACGAGATGCAGCTCGGAAGGCTTTCACGACCGGCTCGCCGAAGCCTTCGGGCATCCCACACGAGACGTGGCTGCAGATCAGGGAGGATGAGCGGACAGCGGCCATGCGGTTCAGACACCAGTGGGAGCCCGCGTAGGTACGACAGATGACTAGGGGGACATCTCATCTTGGCAGCGGAGGCTTCGACACCTTTCGCTATGAGTTTGTGAGTTTCTAATCCAATCTTAACTATGGCGTTTTTTAAAACGCGATGAATCATGTATTCTTATTACTTTGATTTTTGTATAAACGCAGAATCTTGCGATGCATCGAGCTCTGACATGCGAGGAGGAGTCAGATGGATATCGCAGAGGTATCTATGAAGTACTGAATGATCTTGAAGCTTCAGGAGTGCCTGTAGACTGGGAGGCTTTACAGTCTCGCTAATCGCTTGAGGTGAGACGTTAATATGTGTAAGTTGATTTAATTAAGTCAGTATATGTGAAGTAATATCAATACTAATTTTGTGAGTTGTCCTATGTGCAGGTTGCGACGCCTAGTCATTAGTGGACCAGATTTCATATATATGCTTTGTGAGACACAGACACGCTTCTGTGTCTATTATTTGTACAAACAGTTAGTGTTCAGACAGTTATTATTTCCCTTATGGTTATGATTATTGTCATTGTCATTATATAGACAGTTATTGTTTCTCTTTCTGGTTATGCTTATGGTTATTGTTAATTTTGTTTATGGTTATGGTTATCTGCATTATGGTTATGGTTATGCTTATGGTTATTGTTAATTTTGTTTATGGTTATGCCTTTCCACTTAAGGTCAAACTAAAGGCATTACAACTATTTATCTCGTTGTGTTCTGCTAAGGAGTCACAAATATATTCAAACACCTTGGTATGCTTCCTAGCGTCCTCACCACCATTAAATTTTTGTGTTAGCTTTGCTACTTGGATTGCTTTACTTCTAGGCTCCCTGTCAAGTGCATTACGCATATTTTGTGCAATAGATTGCCTAGTGATCCGAGCAAAGTCAGTCAAATCACCCACATGAGCAGGTAAGTCCGGTGGGGGCACTAGTGGCATTATAGGTGGAGCAGGGGTTGGCATTGCCCTTGGCATATGCACAGTCGATGCAGGATGTGACATGTGGCTGGGAAGAACCCCACTTGAATAAGGACTAGTATAATACGCTCTCCGAGCATATGCCATTGATATCATTGGGGGTGGAGAAGTCACATTAGCATGGGTGGCCACATGTACATATGGTCGATACACACTTGGATGCCCTCTAGTAGGTACTACACCACTAGGTAGAGGCATCGTACTAGCTATAGCAGTCATAGGTGCACTTCCCATTATGCTCATCATTGGAGTAGCCATTGTGGTATCTCTAAAAGAGAGTTGAGACAAATCTCAAAAACTAAAGGTACTGCTCGTGGGCTCAACTTGGATTGAAACTCCTGACGAAACAACATATGAACGATCTATGGGACTCACTGAAGGAGTCTTCATCTGTGATAGAGTCGGTTGTTTGCTCTTGCCCATGTCTAGGAATTGCATAGGACCCATCGAAGGCAAGTTCATCCCTCCATTTTGCCTCTCCGACTATATAATCCTATGGATGACATTGCAAATCATGTGTCATTGTTCCTCTAGACTCGTGGCACTGGATGTGGATTGTACCACTTCTAACCAACCCACGTGATAGGTATAGCATGTGTATAGGCCGGTCAAAGTCTCGGTGCGTAGGTCATATTCCCAATTTTCATTGGGAAACGACCCCTCTAGGTTTGGTGTACTCGATGTTCCTCTTGAAGTGGAAGCAATGTCGCTTCCCCTGGTGGTCAAGTTTCTAGTCATCACTACCTTAGGAGATGCCTCAGTAGAAGGTGGCAGTTCAATGGGACCCTCATTAAATGAAGCAGGTAGGATATTCACATGGACACTTCTAGGATGTACCCGGTCTACACAAGATGGGAATGGTGAATTTACTTCCCCCATCACTTCATTTACTTCAAGAGGCACAGGTTTCGAGCGAGTAGCTCGGCTAAATGTATCCATTAGATGGCTAAACACACTAGCACTAGGTTGTGGAGCCAAGGAAGGCGTGTCTTGGTTTGGATTCTATGGGTTTTGTGTAGGGTATCCCTCCATCACGTCATAATCGGATGAAGAGTTGCCTGCCACTAGGTGTGGATCTTGAATGACACTATGGCGCACTTTACAGCACAACTTTTGACCAATCCAGGTGTCCGAGGCCTCCAAAATAATCAATTTTTTCCTAGGGAGGTGGGGGGAAGCTAGTTTCAAGGGAGACACTTGGAGGGAGAGGCCTCCCCTTTATCCCACATACAAGGGCTTCTCCTTGAGGGACTAGCCTATATATATAGAATCATACATATACTATATCATAAGACCAAGACCAAACCCAAACCCAAGCTCATGCTCATGCTCATGCTCATGCTCATGCTCATGCTCATGCTGGAGGCTTGTAGGCATGCAAATTTTTTTTCCGTAGAGTAGACCTTGTGCGAAAACCCACTGCCCAAAACATCCGAATTTTATTATTTTATTTTATTTTATTGGGAGACTTTGAGTTTTGGGTTTTTTTTATTGTTTGGGGCTAAGGTTTAGTTGCTCTTGAGTGCGATGTAGCCCTTGAGGTGCACGCACACTTAGTTGCCTCGGTCCGCATGCGCACACGCACACTCACACAAGGCCTTTTTGGGTCACGCACACACGTAGATCCGTGTGCACTTACTACTAACCCTAACCCTAAATGCTAACCTAACCCTAATTACCGATTAACAAAAAATAAAGAACTTACCAAAACGCAAGAAATTAACCTAATCGCTAATTAAGTTTGACATAAAAAACACAAGAAATTGACACAATGCTGAAAATTAGTCACAAACCATAGACGCTAACCTACCCTGTTCCTAATTACAAATTGGCAAAAAACACAACATAATAGATTAAAACAAAGATTAACAAGCACACAAATTAATAGAAAACGCAAGCAGATTAACATGCACACTATTGAAAACTCAAACAACACAATGAAAACGTAGGTAGATTAATCGGAAAAACAAAAACACAAACAATAAACACACACCTTCGTGGTTCTTCCACACCGTCAACACCCACAAACAGCCATTACTCGCACACATACAACGAAAAGAAAACTTCACGCAGTCGCAAGAGAGTTCTTTCGAGCTTGGTGCAAGGCATATCCCCGGCAACGGTGCCAAAAGTGTATGCTCTCTCGTACGTGTCAATGCGGGGGACTTGCCGCATACACCGTGTGTGAGTCGCAAAGGTTACAAACACACAACCAATCAAAGAAGGCATTCATCAAAGAACAAGGGTGTGTCACTTACCGCTCTACGCTGCCATTGTGAAGGATCCTCGCGCTGCAAAGAAGAAGAAGCGTGCATCACCACTGCTCAACCACCGCATCATCGTCGATGTCGCCGCGATGCTCAATTGTACACACTCTCTCTCACTCTCTCCCTAAATCGCATACACACACACACGTACGTGCACACACACACACACACACACACGTGAGCACACAATGGAGATGGAGAAGGAGATAGAGCAAAAGAAATCTCTATAGAATGCACCCTCAAGAATGAGGAAATTAGGTCACAATGGCTCTTTTATATGGGTTTGGTCCATCCACACATGGGCACCCACACTTGGCCGGTCAAAGTAAAATAATTGTCAAATAAGATATGTGGTGTGCCTCTCATCGACGATCACCCAAGCACCTAACGTGCACATATAGGATTGACAAGCCCAGCCTATGACTCAAAAAAAGTAATACGGGGTATGTCATCGATTAACATGGGCTAAATAATCTCTTCCTTGCTCAATTTCTCTTGATTTGCACATGCTACCCGAGATGGACAGATCTGTAGCATTTGGCCTCTTGCTTCCAATTGGCACAGAGTATTTGACATGGAGAATTGCCTATGCTTGTTAAAGTCACCGACTCTGAGCTCAACACACAACGAGCATCATTCTCTACAAGGTTTGGTAGAACTTGGCAGAAAGTTAATTGGGGCAATGAGAAGAGATGAAGCTGGAATAGGTATGCAGTATTGAGATGAAGCACGAACAAGTAGAATCAATTTTGATTGTGTAGTCATTATGAATATATGCTGGAGGAACCCATTATGAAGGGATTGGCCACCCATGGGCTACACTAATGGGGCATTAAACCCAATTAAAGCAAAGGTGCCATTGGAGGCAGTGCCGCCTACAACGAAAGAAGGAGGAAGAGAAGAGGGGAGGGCCTAGCCCAATTGCCCCCCATAATCAAGCCATAAAGGCCCTCAAGGCCCAGCCGACCCAAAGCCCTGGCCTGAAAAGGGTGGCAAATCACCAACACCAGCCAGCGAGCGGCCAGCTCTAGCCTAGTAAGTGTTCTGAATACCCATCGGCTACCCAACCTTGCACCTGAAGACACACACACGCCCATAGTGACTCACAGATAGAGCGCCATCAGTGGAGGTAGAGCAAGAAATCACCACATATACAAAGAAGGATTTGTTTTAAAGGGATTTTTCTTTTTTAAGTTTTCTTTTTGAAATCCTCCTTAAGAGGTTCTTCCCACGGCCGAAGAGAGCAAAGCCTACTTAACGGCAAGAGTCCAATAAGAACTCTTTTTTCCTCACACAAGCAATAATCCCGTACAAGAAACAAGCAAGTGAAAAGCACCAAAAACTACCAGGTGCAAGCCATAGGCGGCACCTACACAGGATGCATCATAAGGGACGGTGCACACAATGGCTTGCAAAAGTGGTCTGACAAGGTGCAAGTAACCAAAAGAGGGGACGATCACATCTCGGCACACCAGAGGTGGATTTTTCCTAGCATTGTGTGGTCTTCTCCAACATTAGCTTCCTCTTGACCGTTCCTCGCATTCCCACGGATGGGTGATTCCTATGGACGGCCACATTGGCATTTTTTCTTGACATCGGCGTTCCTACGGATGTAGTCGTCCTGCGGATGACATCGTCCCAACATTCACATCTCGTCATCGATGCTCTTACTGTGGACGAACAATTTCATGTGGATGGTTCCATCATCGACATGCTCAGGTTAGGGGCCTCTTGGCTAGAGGAGTTACACCTGGCATCGGCATCGGCATCGACATCGACATCGACATCAACATCAACATCGACGGTGAAGACTTCCCACATACCCTCCCAATCTTCTCATGAAGACTGGAGACACACACACACACATTCTTGGATCTTGCAAACTCACAGGCACACTCCTAATTCCATTACGGATTGGCATTTTGGCATCCACCGGATTGTTGGGCACACACATAGCTCGGATGCAGAGATTTCTACCACCACCAGAATCTGCTTGCATATCCCGCAGGTATCTCTGAATGATGAGCATAGCTCCATCATGTTGGGGTAAGCCCAATTTGTGGCAATAAAATGGTGCCTAGCTACGAGGCTTGCATAAATTGGCCAGACCAAAGGTACTTAACACCTTATGGTTTTGGGGTCTAGATGGCTAGAAAAATTTGTGGAACGTGGCAATTAAGCGCATATGCATGAGAACAGTACTAGGATGGGTGAGCTCCCGGGAAGCTGTCACCCAAATGACCCACAACTGGTATCAAAGTCATGGTTGAAAGTCCAACCTCTAAGTTTGTGGAAAGGGACATGTTAAAGCTAACTCTCAGAGTCATGGTTGAAAGTCAAACCTCTAAGTCTGTGGAATGGGACATGTTGAAGCTCTCATCTTTGGAGCCTAGAAAAGATGGAACATGTTGGTACTCAAGAGGATGAGAAAGTCCAAAGTTTGGCTTAAGGAGGCAGTTGTTGGTGTAAGCCCAACTTGTGGTGATGCTATGAGGCTTGCATAAATTGGCTAGAATGGAGGTCCCTAACACTTTAAGGTTTTGGAATCCAAATGGCTAGAGACTCATTTGTGAAATGTTTCAATTAAATGCATATGCATGAGAACAGTACTAGGACAAGTGACCTCCTTGGAAGTTGTCACCCCCATGACCTACACATTGTCGGGGGTGGGGGGGGTTCTTTCAAGCATGGGAACCCCCCCTTCAAGGAGGGACATAATTTATTTATTTTTTTAAAAAGAATGCACGGGACTAGTGGTCAACCCCTATATGCCCTCTCCATTGTCACCCATTGGGGGGGGGAGCGGGGGACCAAGCTCCCTCTCTCTCCCTTCTCCTTCTAATATTCACTTCCCCTCTCTCCCTAAATCAATAACCCTCCCTCTCTCTATCATGTTAATGAGAGGGGGTAAAAGGGAATCTCTCTCTCTCTCTCTCTCTCTCTCTCTCTCTCTCTCTCACACACACACACACACACACACACACACACACCTCCCCACCCTCCCATGCCATCTTCCTCCCTCTTTAATTTTTTTGGAAAAATTAGAACCCTCTCTCTCTCTACTTGATCACCTTTCTCTTCCTCTCTCTCACTACACACTACATACACACATGGGCAAAAAAAACACACACATACACTCTGTGTCTCCCTCTTTCACACACTAACATGCTCTGTCTCTCTTTCCAAGGTTCTTTGTCCCTCTCTAACATGCTCTCTCCCTATCTATACACACACACACAAGGAAGAGGGACACCCACACATACTCACTCTTGCCTCCCTCTCTTCCTCTTCACGCTAATAGGCTCTCTCTCTCTCTCTCTCTCTCTCTCTATCTCTCTCTCTCTCTCTCTCTCTCTCTCTCTCTCTAACAAGAGACATAACTAAACACACATATGTATGCACTGATCAGCCTCTCTCTCTCTCGCTCTCTCTCTCTCTCTCCCTCCCTCTCTCTCTCTCTCTCTCTCTCTCTCTCTCTCTCTCTCTCTCTCTCTCTCTCAGGCTCAGTTTCCCTCTATATACTCACACAAACACAACATACACACAAATACAATCAATCAGATCTCTCAATATGCTACTTATGAGTCAAAATTTGTGGATGTATGGGAGCAATGGGTTGAGTCATTGGAGGAAGGTGCTCGAGGAGGTAACTTCTTCAAGAAGGACCGGTTGATTGCTGGCTCATGGTCACCACTAAAGGAGACAATAAAGAGGCATTTTCCCATAGCATATGACTTAGCAATTGAAGTGGCCCACCTCAAAGACAAGAAGTTGTGGATGCAAGCAAAAGCAACCGAGTCGTAGGAATCAACCACAACTCACACCACCCTAAGGATAGTCATAGTATCCACTTAAACAACACCGCCATTAGAAGTAGTAGAAGATCAACAAGACCTGCTAAATCAAATCACAAGTAGTTATAGAACTTGTTTGTACATTTGGTGTAGGAAGGACGGATACCAAACCACAACCCAAAACAAGGAAGAGGGAAAAGGAGATAAGTCTAGGAGCATTACTACTACAATTTACATGAAGATGGCCATGGTATGTATTATTGTCCATATCCTAGGAGGCAAAATTTCAATAGAGGCCCTAGGTAGAATCAACTCTCTCCACCAAGGATGAGAGCACTGTCAAGGCAACCACCACCAAATATTGCGTTCAAATTTTTCACCCACTTGTGCAACAACCACCACCACCTCAACTATAAGTCATCCTTCCAACGTTACCTACCCCAACATAAACTAACCAAAGTGTGAGTGTGATTGGACTTGAAGATAAAGGCAAGGTTAAAGAGGAAGCACATCAGGCCAAGGTAATGGCAAAAGATAAGAAGAAGCTAGAAGCACAAGCTATGAGAGTGAAGCATGCAAGGCATAATGGGGAGAAGGTAAACACACAAGGAGAAACTTCAAAGAGGTCATCAAAGTTGTGATGTAAAATTGACATAGTGGATTTTTCACTTAGTAGAAATTGGTTCAAGATGTGTCTGCACAGGGCCCACACATTACATGGTGTCAATTACTTCACCTTGCATCCAAAGTGTGGAGGCAGTGGACAAAGATGGTGAGCATAAGAAGGTCCCAATGTAAAATGGCTAGGGCCATCTCAAGGAGAAACTTAGATGACATCCTACCAGTGATGGATGGCCATATCAAGGGGCGATGGATATCCAGCATCTACATAGATGGTGGAGCACAAATTTGTGTAATGAGTGAGCAGATGATGCAATGCTTAGGTTTGAAGTAAATAGGATGGCACCATGCTGAGCTAAGATGGCAAACAATGCGAAGGTAAAATGTGTGGGTATTGCGAATGCGGTTAGGGTTAAATCTTTTGATACCAAAGTGGATGTGGATATCTTTGTCATGTCACACAAAGGGGAAGGCTATTCAATCATCTTGGGTAGACCCTAGCTTATGGCGATGCAAGAATATCAAGATAGGGGCACGGGTATGCTCCAAATGAAGAATACAAAAGGTAGTGAGATACTTTATGACATGAAGACACATGAGAAGCAGGGAATCAACCTTGAAACCACTAAGGATGGGTTTTCTAGAAACTCTACATCAACCTCAGGAGAAGAGTGTACCATAACGAAAGAATCACACAGTGACATTGAAATCATGGGAGACATTCTCAGGGACCCAAAGGAGAAGGAGTCTCCAGACATACAACCATCATGATGAGGTCATATATTAGGTATCCCACATTTAGTAGAAGAGAGTAAGCTGTTTAAAATGCTCAGGAGGTCATATACTAGTTATCTCACCTTCAGTAGAAGAGAGTAGGCTGCTTAAAATGCTTTCTTTTAGCTAGGAGAAGGGGAGTGGCAAACCCCAAGCAGAATGGCAAACATCGAGTGTGCAATGACTACAAGCCTCTAAATGAAGCATAAAAGAGGGATCATTTTCCTCTTCCTTTCTAAGATGAAGTCCTAAATGAGGTGGTGGGTCATGAGCGATACACAGTGTGCGATTGCTACTCAGGGCATTTTTAGATCAGAATCGTGGGTGAAGATCAAAAGATGACAAGTTTTATCACTCCTTGGGGTTGTTTTACCTATAGGGTAATGCCCATTTTCCTCACAAATGCCCAAGCTATTTTTCAAAGATTTGTGACCTATATTTTCCAATCCTAGTTTGGTAGCTCTATAAGCGTATTCATTGTGACATTTGCATTTACACCTAGAAAAGGTTTATGAGTGGTTTTCTAGGCTACAACCATTGGGTGAGCAAGTGAATGTAGATAAATGCCACATTTCTAAGAACCAGGTAACTCTACTTAATCATGTAGTTTCAGCCAGGGGTATTGAAGCCAATCCAAGCAAAGTCCAAGATTTGGTATCACCCTCACCAGCCTCGATGAAGCAATTCATCTTGTTTCTTTATAAAGTGAGATATATGAGTAGATCCATCCACCTACTCTCTCAAGTGGTTCTACCTCTACAACATCTTGCACACAAAGATGTTTTCACTTGGATTGAAGAGAATAAACAATAGTATGGTGAAGTGAAGGAGATTTTGGAATCACTACCCACCATTGCACCACATTAATGGAAAGAAACATTTTATGTCAATCCTAGTGTAGGTAACACTCTTGGGGCTATTTTGATATAGAAGGATAACACAACCTCCTTTATGAGGCCTATATACTTAGCTAGTAGAGTGATGACTAGCCCAGAGAAAGGCTACACTAATGCAAAACAGATGGTACTCCCACTCATGTTTGCAATCACCAAACTCAGGACCTACTTGTTACACCAAAAATTTGTAATCCTACCCATGGAAAAGGTTTTTCCTTATGTCTTGCAATGTATGGATGTGTCTCCTAGAATTCTGAAATGGCTGGTCCGGACTGCAAGGATATGACTACACTATGCAAGTTGAAGGCTCCACTTGAGCTACTCTAGCAGGAATCCTTACACATTGGCACTTTGAGAAGGAGGTGAAGATAAAACCAGGTACTGAAGAATCGTCTACTCCACCACCATTCTAATTGGAAGATGCACACTCCCTCTACTTTGATGGTGCTTATAAAAGAACCACTAATAAGGCTGTTGCAGGCATTGTCATTTTCAATGAAGTAGGTGAGAATTTTTTCTTTTGTAGAGAAACTACTTGAAAATTCACACTCCAACAATGAGTTGGATTATCAAGCTCTTATTCTAGGGCTAGAGTGGTGCAGAACACATGGCATCCAGGGATTAAATATAATTGGTGATGCTTTGCTACTTGTCAAGCAAGCTAGAGGTACTTGGGCCTGTAAAAATGAATGTTTATTAGCACATCTCTGGAAAGTCAAAAAGATTCTGGGATATTTTCAAGCAACCCAGCTCCATCATGTACCTAGGACTGAAAATCAAGAAGTGGAAGCACTAGCAACTGAGCAAGTAATGGATCAATGCCATTAAATTGAAGTTGCCATTATTCCAAGGATATGATGCCATGAATAATATTGTGCAGTTCTTCAAAATAGAGGAATCTCCCGAAGATTTCATCAAAAGTCAATAACGTTGGCTCACTCGCAAGGCCACCAAATATCAGCTCATCAACAATGCTCTATATTGCAAAGGGAAGGACCAAATCCTTTGAAGAGTTCCTCTGTTATGGAATTGATATCTTATTCTTTATTGCAGCTGTGACAGGTGGAAAAGGCTTGACCGAGCTAAGCTATCGCAAAAGGATATCATATTTTACGTACATTTTATTATTCAAGTGCTCTTTATGAGCTTTGGCTATTTATGACCGGCCGGCCAGTTTGTACTCACTTTGACCATTCAAGAATCTATAAATTAAATACATGCAAGAGGGAAATGGTCACTCTTGCACGGGGGGAGATTGCACCCACTATCTGTGTTATTCTTCTCACCTCTCCTCTCTCCTCTCTCGCCGTGCCAGCGTAGCACTCGATTCTAGGAGGTGCGTCTGCACGCGCGCTATGTCTCTCTCTCACACTCTGTCTCTCTCTGTTCGTGTATCTTGTGATTATGCGTCTATATGGTTGCCAGGTATGTCGATTAGTCTGTTCTATGGTTTGTAGTATGCTATTTCGGATATTTTGCAGGGAACTCCACGCCTCCGGCTGTAGCAGTGGTATCAGAGTTTTGAAAACGCTCCTCTCAACACACACTTGATGGAGAAATATGTATACAAAGATAAGTGCAAATCATGACCTAAATTTTGTTGAGAAGTTGCTTCACGTTTCACTTAATTACCCATCATATTTACAAGTTATGCCTTTATTGTACGTCTTACAACAAAAGAATACTAGGTCAAATATTTCCATGTAATTAAAGCTCTATTTGTTTAGAGATCATGTCTGTAAATTTTAGAGGCACACTTAATCTTGATAGTGCCATTAGGAAGCCCATTATGGTAAGCAGATTATATCAGGTAAGACGAGTTTTACGAGAATAATGACACCTCGACTTGCTCAAAGGAGAAGATGAATTATAGGAAAAAAAAATTCATATGAGAGGAACATAAACATATAGTAATATAGTCGAAAGAATAATCAGGGTGACGATATCTTCTGCCTAAGGGTACTTCACGAGTGTAGTTGTCGTCAGCTCAATCACTTGCGCTAAGTGCAGTAGCTGCAACCATTTACAACATCCGTTGCCTGACGATGTCAAGCACTTGCGCTAAGTGCAGTAGATGCAACCGTTTACAACACAGTTTACGACATTCGTTGCTTTACGCCCTCAGAAAAGCTCTCCCTTGCAATGATCCTCTCTCTTTCAACCAACAGGCCAACATCCACTACGCCTATTGCAACACTGTGTAGAACGAGTCATCAACCACAAGTCAGAGCCAAACAAAGCTATTATGCCAAGTTGGTGTATTACGAACAGTGCTCTTCAAGAGGACCGGACATGACCATTATGAGAATTATGGTCTTGTGAGATTTTTGAATTCATATATTTTGTTGAAGCTGCATGCACCTAAGAAACAGCAGAGGTGCTCCTGGCACGCTGCCCACAACACAAAAGCAAAGGCCCACCAATTACACACTACTAGTTGCAAGACAATATGTTACTACAGCCATGCAGCTTGAACTGTTTTTTTTTTAAATTTAATAAAGCTGACAAAACACGCGGTGAATATCTCTTGTTTTTTGCTCTCTTTCTCTCTCATGCGCGGCCATGTGGCTTGTGTTTAACCACCACCATCTCATGGAACTACAGTCTCCCTCTCTCTCTCTCCTCAGCCGCCACAGAAAATCCGAGTCTCTTTCTCCCTCTCCCTCTTTTGTTTGTTGCCCACGCCTGCATGCACAGGGCGGCTGCCTACCCTATCAACCCTCTCTCTCTTGACTAGCAAACCAGATTTCTCTCTCCCTCTCATGTAGTAATTGCCATGAAGCACTCACAGCGGTAACTCCATCACATGCAAAATCAGACTCTATCTCTCTCTCTCTCTCAGCAGCCGCTCGACCAACCACACATGCAGGCTTATACCTCTCTCTCTTTCGTAGTTTCCTAGAAGCCCACTCCCTGGCGGCTGTGGAGTGCCAAACCACAGGTACACACAAGTTGTCTCGGGCGGCTTGTTGCAGGGCTGCAGCATGCACCCTCCCACCCCTTGCGCCACCCCTCGTTTGGTGCATGCAAAAACAGCATGACAAAATCTCTCTCTATCTTTCTCTTAGTCTATCTCTCTTTCTCTTAATTAATCTGTGTCTCACACACACACGCACACAACTGTGGCACGGGCCTATTGCATGCAGCATTGCCTATAGACCATCCAAAAAAAAAAAAGATTCACTACCACCCCCATCTCAAAAGTGAACACTTGTAGTTATAGTCCACAAGCAATGGAAATTAACTGCAACACTGTTATGTGTCAACTATACTATCTCTCTCCCCTTCTCATGCTACAAAACCTCTCTCTTTCTCAATTCTGTCGGCTCTCGCGGTTTGAGGAACCCATGCGCGGGCTACCTGCTGCACACCTTGCCATTATGGACACCCAACACCTGCTCCCATGCTCTGACAATAGATCTCAAGCCTCGACAAAGTTTGGAGGATTCGGATCAGACAAACAATTTTCTGCGAGTGAAGCTCTTCACTGTGGAGCTCCCTTTTCACATTAAGGCCATCATGTTCAAGTTTTTGGGCCTTTTTGGTAGTGGGCAAGAGAACCCATCTACAACAGGAAACAATTTGGCAAGCAACGACTACATGAACACTACAGTCCAGTTGCATGCGAGACTAACTCGCTCAAGTCCTCTGGCTGTTTCTACAATATTCAATTGTCTCTCTCTCGCAGCAACGATCACCGCTGCGATACTTTCTCGGCCGATCGTCGGGGCATTGATGATGTTGATGATGAAGTTTTTTTAATTATATTTTTTGTTACTTCATTTTAATTTGTACTCGGACATTGGCTTAGATCCATAAGGACTGTATAAGTTTATTCTCAATTCCCATAGGCTTTTTTTTGCCTCCGTTTAATATAACATTTCATTTCATTTTGCTATCTTTTTTCCCCCTCCCACTACGATTCCTTACTGTAGAGGACATTGAGTAAGTTCTGCAGCGGCGACCATTGCAATACTTTCTCAGATAAACACTCATTGTTGGGCATCCACAAGAATCGACGATGATGATGAAGATTTTAGTCACGTTTCTAGGGTTCTAATTTTAGTCTTTCACTTTACCTCAGTACCCAGACATTGGAGTAGATTCACATTGATTGTATCAATTTTGACTCAAGAATGTAGTTTTGACCTTTGAAGGCGTTTAATGTAATAGTTTATTTCATTTCATTTATCGCTCTCTCCCCCTCGTCTGTGGAATCTGACACCTCCACAACAATGCCCCCCCCTGCCTGGGACTACTTATAGAAGCGAACAACCACAAAACTCTTCCATGACTAACACAATACTTTTTGCGACGACGCCCAATGCCGGGTATTGGCGGGACTTGATGATGACGCCGATGGTTTAGTCTATTTTTGTACCCAGACATTGTATTAGATCCACAAGGATAGTCAATACATTGTATTAGATCCCCCACCACCCCCTATTGTTAGGTTCTCATAATTGACGTCATTCATGTTATATTTTTGACAATTATGCAATGTATAATAATCCACTCACTCCTTTTTCAAAAAAAAAAAAAAAGTAGAGAACATGCATCTACCTGGTACTTAAACAACCCAAAATGCATGCCTCATATATAATTTGTAAACTAGTCTTATACACTAACCACCCTCAGAATTGCAGCTTATCCCAAGCAACTTTGTTCCTTCTAGTTGAACATGGTCACTGAGTTGAAAGCAATTTTTTCGATGTACCGTTCAACCAAAATTAAGTGCTTCAAAACTTTCTGAGCACAAGTTTCCCTGCAACTACTCACACACTCAATAAGCTCTTGCTATTGCTATTAAAATGTTCATAATTGTGTTCTATATTTATTTAGCATTCTTTTCAAATGAGTCTACCTAAATTTTAAATTACACACACTTTTTTTGCATTATATTTCCACTCTTCATGCCAATGGTAAGCAGATATATCACACATTCATGTCGACTTCTCATTGTTAACATGGCATGTCCCCTGTATTTCTATCACTATGATTGTTCCCATTTTGTACAAATTCTCTCCCGAATTATCAATTTTACAATCAATCGACTCCAGATCTTCCGACTTTTGGCCACGTAAATTCAGTGTATGATTAGATTGTTGTTAAATTTAACACAAAGTTGTTTTTAGTGCTTTGTTTTTTGAGAAAAGTTTTGCAGATAAATCTACACCCAATGTTCTCATATCAAGCCCCAGGTATGACATTGCTTAATGCATTCTGATAATACCCTTCTTGAAACATCATTACAATTATCCCTGATAAGTAAAATTTCTCTATGTATCTTTAGACCTAAAAGTAAGATTAACTAATTCACCCAAAATGCTTATCCCATCTCTTCTCTTGGCCCTTCCAAATTTCCCCACTCTTC
The DNA here is from genome assembly GCF_014529385.1 of Adiantum capillus-veneris. Taxonomy (NCBI): domain Eukaryota; kingdom Viridiplantae; phylum Streptophyta; class Polypodiopsida; order Polypodiales; family Pteridaceae; genus Adiantum; species Adiantum capillus-veneris. The sequence continues at coordinate 38,639,403 of NC_140935.1, forward strand.
ACCACATATCCTTATGGGCGAATCCTCTAGCTAATAGTGGTTTGATAAATTAATGTTTACTATATTTGATTTCTTTTAAGTGAGTGTTTTGCAGATATTCTCACACCCCTACAAATACCCAAGCACCTTTGCAACAGGAAAGAATTTTTTTCCAGATGCTTTAAGACGACAAAACTTCCTTACTTGTTTACATGTTGCAAAATCCATTGTTTCTAATGTCATGGGTTCTACTTTCTTTGATTGGACTCTTATTGAGATGACTTGTCATTCATTACTTACATGAGCTCAGTTGGTGTGCAATGATCGCTAAGATTTGATACATTCTTTCACATTCTAGTTTATTCCAATTTCATATCAAATAGGTCATTTATTTTTCACTTTTTATGCCTAAGCCTAGTCCATTGGTTACATACACACATATTCGCCGATTTAGGAAGCGTGTCAGTGCTCATCTAGTGTAGATTCGCCGATTTAGGCAGCACAACAACAAACTACAGATTCACGCTTTTTGAACTTATATCAAATGCAGATTCACCGATTTAGGCAGCACGTCATATTGGTGTAGATTCGCCAATTTAGGCAACACCAATCACAAAATCATGCTGCAGTGGCTAGCCACCACTGTAACTAGTATGATTTTGTTACCCGGGTACATAATGAAAGTGATTTGGATTTGGACTTATGCTGTGGAATTGGAATTGGATTGGGATTTGGTATCTCGTGATTATTATGGCAGTGTTTATGTGATGAGACTTGACATTATGACATTACTGATGAGTGTGACCAATGATATCCTGATTCATCAGGGTATGACATATACTGCTTATTCTAGTGGTATGGGACACTAGAATAGGTAGTATGTGGATGACGGAAGGCATAAGCTAATGTTGTTTAGTTTCATAAATTTTTCTTTCATTATTTGATGTTTTTGACACAACATACTAATCACTGTTTTTTACAAGTATTGTTTGCAGATTTTTATCTTCGCAACTGAGGACAGTTGCTTTCCAACAAAGAGGTATGTTATGGAATTGATATCTTATTATTTATTGCAGTTGTGACAGGTGGAAAGGCTTGACCGAGCTAAGCTATTGCAAAAGGATATCATATTTTATGTACAATTTATTATTCAAGTGCTCTTTATGAGCTTTGGCCATTTATGACCGGTCGGCCAGTTTGTACTCACTTTGACCATTCAAGAATCTATAAATTAAATACGTGCAAGAGGAAAATATTACCGTTATGAGCGGTACGTTTCAACCAATTAAACTATAAGCCCACTATTGGCCCTCTCAGGTAATGGAGTCAATAGATTTGTTAAGGCAAAAAAACAAACACCTTAACATGATCCGTGATACCGACTATGCAACCCCCAGCGATGACCTAGTAATAGGTAACGCAAAGGTCGCTAAGCAATGCCATGAAAGACTTAAAGAGTGGTCAGTAGACATCTCAGAAGGGAAGTCGTTAATATCTGACAGTGAAAACTTGAAATTATCGTTGGGTAAGTTAAGTTCCAACCCACACGAAAGGCATAACGATCTAAGCGTTGTCTCAGAGAAAGACTTAGTGAAATAGACATGTCTGTAAGAATGCGGACTACCCGCACCTAGACAAAAAGACCCGCTTCACTGTTCCCTGCAATTGGCTTCGGGCTCTTCTTACGCAGCTCGGATAAAAGGCAAAAAAACCAACTTCTTTTTCAAAACAAAAATACCGGCACACTTTTGCTTTAGGGTCATTATCTTCATGGGCAGCATTTGCAGGTGAAGGATGGACGCGAGATGAGATTAGGATTCTAAGCCGACTAAGTGAGTGCATGCGAGGCTTGATTGGCAAATAGGACCAATCAAGCGATCTCGATTGTCATACGTAGCCTTGTTACTTACAATTAATATCGACTTAACCTGCCTCTGACTTTGAAAAAAGTCCATGAAAATCCGAGATGTTATGATAATTGGTTTAGGCGACTAGGTTTTTAGGATTAAAGATTAATGTACGATTGTCTAAACGGTATGATTATAGCCAACTAATAAATAGACACGCAATAGCACCACACCAGGCCATTATCCTCGGCCTTACGGCCAAGGGCCCATGTAAGTGCCTTTGGGTATCTATTTTTCAAGTAGCACGCATGCAGGATATCAACCCAGTCACCCACCCGATTCTCCTTTTATAAAGGGGGGTCGGGGAAGACCCAACCTCTCGGGAATTAAAGAAGACAATGTTTATTTATTTCATCTAGGAGGTAAGGTTTCGGAGAATTATAGTGGGGTTCGGAAAATCAAGCAAGGGTTTGTTTTTTAGACTCAACTTCCAAATAATATAGGTAATAGTAGTCTAGACAATGGAAGGAAAAAAGAAGAGGTATCCACTCTTGATACTAGACTAACCGGCTTGCTTTTTAAACTAAGCCCCTTCCACCTACTATAGTGCTTCTTTGTCTATTACTTTACCTCAGTGCTTTTTTATCTGCAAAACATTACGAAAACAGCAACGGCGACGGTATAGCAAGGGAAAGCGTTGTAGCGTTTGGGACTCCTTTCGTTAAAAGAGAAAGTGTTGATTGTCTATTCTTTAGGCACTCATAAGAAACTAATCTCTCCTAGAGGACACGTATGGGAAGTATTCATCTCTAGCAATCCCAAAGTATTTAAGGTTTTAACCATTCTGTGTAACCATTAGGATGCTCCAAAAACACTGGAGTATAGAAAGGATACACTACTATCAAAGCATTCTTTAAAAACCACATCTTATTCTTCTCAAGTGGATGATTCGCTCCATTCAACGCTGTCGTGTGAAAGTTCCTTTCATCATTTAAGAATTCAACTGATTTTAGGTAATCCATCCCTATGTAGCACGACATAAAAGGTGCTATGAAAAACACGTAACCAACCGAATTACGTGAAATAGATAAATCGATCTGGTTAGGGCATTCTTTAAAACTTACTTCAGAAAGGGAAGAATCATCCGAGACTAGACTGCGGGTTTTTCATCTTTTGTATCCATAACCTTTCTGAAAGCCAAAGCGTAGCTTACCTTTCTTTTTACGATTTGATTGCTAGCCACGAAAAGGGAAGATAAAGCCCTTGACCTGACAAGTACTCAACGCCTATGCCTATGCAAGAGGGCACCAGCTCTAAAGTTCATAACAAGAGCTTAGCTTTCTTTTAGAGCCTACAGGGCAGGGCTATGTTTTTTTTTACTTCTAACGCGGGCGGCGAAAGTTTTCCTAACATACACTCTTCCGTTCACTACGCAAGCGGGGCGATAAGAGCCCGCTTGTGAGGCGAATGGAAAAGAAAAAGTGCTTTTGTCGAAGAAAAAATGATTAATTCTTTGTTATACGATCCCTCATTTTCCAACTTTATCTTGGAAGTAGCATGTCAGAGCTTAGGTCTCTCTTCCACTCTCTCTCTCTCTAGGCGTGGCCACTTTGGGCTCCTAAAAAGAGGGCCTTTAGGTGAGAACCGTTGCTTTTTTGGGCCTTTTTCCGTTTTTAGCCGGTTTACTTGCCAAATCAAGCAGGCCTTCCTGTTTTGGATGCGAGGCTATGGTGCATGAAAAGTAGAGCTCTTGGGCTTGTAAGGGGCGCCATGGGGAGATAGAAGGTAGCGCCAGCACCTCTGGGCCGTAGCTGGCCTCGATATTCCCTGCCATTATCTTCTGTGAGAGCGCAGTTGGAGTCATGCTGCCTACTTGTTTTGGGGCTTCAATAACTTGCCGAATTCACATTCAAAGGCCTTTGGCCATTAGCATTGAGCCTTGGCCACTATAAGTGGCCCTTCCCATAGAAAATTCAGCGAAGCGAGGCGGTAAAACAACCCTCAGCTTCCCATCAAATCACGAGGATGGACTACGCTCAGTGCCTGCAGAAGATTACAGCACCTGCAGTTTTTTTTTTTGAGCAAAGACTTCAAGAGTCGTTCAAGCTACGATTTTAAGAGTCGTTCAAGCGACGACTTCAAAGCAACATACGAGTCGACCATAGACATAATAATTCAGTATTCCGATCAGGCTGCAAACTCCGACTGATTTTTCCATTTGCATAAGGTGCAAATCCGGTTATCGGCTACTACGCATTGATCGGTGTTTTCAAGTACATCCTCGGTTGCAAATCAATTGCTGATTTTGCGGTTTCTTGGGATTTACAATCTGACTTCGAATTCGGCTTTCGGTTCAGTTGAAGGAATAATTACCCAGTTAATTATCGCAACCTACTATGAGCTAGTGCTGAAGCTCCTCGGTGATTTCACCTCTTCGCCAATTCTACCGGGACTTTAAATTCACCTTCTTTACGACTGCCGACGAATTTAGCACGGCTAACTACCTCTGTGTTCGATACGTCTACGAGTTTTTGTTGCACTTCAAGGTACTGCTTCCTCTTTTGTTCGCACAACATAGATTCGCCATGAGTGCAGAAATTGATGATCAACACATGTTTGACTTTGAATACCTGGAATTGGCTACACCTGTGGATGTCATGGGGCCGGATACTCTCACGGAGAGTACCATCGTGGCAACAGGAATGGACGATGCAAACCCAGGTGATCTATCTCTGTCTCCTCATTTTTCAACCCCTCCTCCTCATAGCGTGTTGGATATTCTAGAGGATGACAGTCAATTGCCAGATGCTAGGGAGTTTGTCACTCGACAGGACTCGAAAACTTTTGATGCCCGATTTTGCAAGCTCGCTGTCAAGGTTCAAATCTTGGTTACACAAGTAGAAAATCTTACACAACTAATTTACAGAATGCTACGAGAATCATCTCTCCACTTGCCAGCAACCCAGGGGGTTGCCAATTTACTAGTTATGACCAAAGAGGTCCAACATGTCCACAATAATTCGCTTGTCGGAACAAATCGAGGCACGACCAACGTGGTCAAGAAGCGCCTATCACCATCTGAATTTCAACGTGCAAAAAGTCAAAAATTATGCTTTATTTGCATAGAAACACATAAAAAAGAGCAATGTCCACATGTCGGACAACTTAAGCATGATGCATGAGTTTGTCATTTGACATAAACTCTAGTTTTGGTGCATGGCACAATAGTTATATGGATTTTGAACATGTTATCTTAGCCATTGTATCATTGTTGAATATGGATTTTTAGCGTATTGTAAGTTTTTCTGAATTGGGTACTGTTACGCCCCAATTGTCTTTCTGCCATAGTCATTTTTTGGTACAACTAGTCACATCATTTTGGCTTATACGATTTGCCAAAAACAATATGAGATGCATGCAAGATCATTGAATTAGAGTGTATATGATACACGTGTCCTACAAATTTACATCTCGCATTTACTTTCGACAGTATTGTGAAAAGCCAAATGCTTGGCAAACTTCACATGACACAAGGATTCTAATTTGTACTCCGATTAACTCGGCGACAAGAGCAGTTGGCAACCAAGTTTGGGGCACCTACATTATTCAGGATATCATATCATCGAATCCCTACCAGTCTAGCCGATGCAAGGCACTTATGGTGTTGACTTTTACGGTTGTCATGGTAGCCACGGGCTTTCGTTTCTGTATGCAAGGCATGCTACCCGGATGGTATAAAATACGTTGTCACAAATCAACTCTATCAAGGACACTATTTGTTACGCATTGATTACCATAATTTTTGGTTGCTATCAAGGCACACAAAACAACCTAAAACTTCTACTGGATTCAGAACCCATACACGGTAGACAGTCAAGATCTGACTTGTGTTCCCTCTCGCGATGCGAGCATCATACAGTCAGATGGTACCATGCTTATAGAATAAGTTGCCAGTCAGACATAAGATGTCTAAGTGCACACATTCTGGGCACCAACAAACTAGACATTCAAGGAAAGTTCCTCAGCCCAGCATGCTCTGTTGTTCGTTCTTCACCTCTTTTTCTAAGGAGCAACATGGAGCAAGACTAATGAGGGTCCCTCTCACTCCCGTCATAGAGTGTTTGCAGTTACCTCCACAGACAAGTACATCTTGTGCTTGAAGGATGTTCCTTTTTACACATCCTTACATGAGACATATTGCACATGTGGAGAATATGTGTCTATGGACTGATATTGGTGCCATTATTTCAATTATGTGTCACGACAAAGTCCCTAGGTGCTGGTCACATCTGTTTTCTAGACCATTTTTAGCATGACGTATCAGGAGCAATTTTGTGGCAAAAAACTGTCGGATACTACGAACGACTTGTTAACACTAGGTTGGTAACCTAACAGGACATAAAAGTGTCCTTTCAGGGTTTTGAAAAAAACCTCCAAAACCATAGTAGATCCACTCATTTTGTAAAATCCTTTCATGAGGTTATAGTTCAAGGCCTACTCTACATGTAAAAAATAAGAAAATTGTAAAATTTCTCATCTTTTGGTCACACCAAGTCTCCAAAGTTGATGGAGGAGTACATTTTCATCAAAACAGTCATTTCTTATGTTTTGTTGCATAAAAATAAGATTAGGGATTTTTGTAGGACTTGAGATAAATTCCCTAGTTAACTTCAATGGGTTGGTGATCAAAACATATGATTGCTTCTCACTCACTATTTTTTGTTTTGCCAAAAGAAATAGGTACAAAAATGTTGAATTTTTACCAATCTGCAAACCTATCATCAAATTTTCTATAGCCACGCTCAATACAAATAATATATGCATGTTTTCTTAGTTCCCTATTTTCCTTTAGGTTTATAAGGATCCATGGAGCATGTCAAAAGAATAATACATCTCTTACCAAGGGGAATCTTGGGGACAAAGATGAAGTGCTAAATACAGCAAACATGAAAAAACTGGGTTCAACCATATGAGTTGTAGAATCCCATGGAAATTATTCAATATCTAGCCAAATTTGATCCTTATGACTAGATATGGTTACTACCTACAAAATGCATGTAGTTGTCACAAGAAACTAACAATATTGAAAAAGCTATACTTGATATACTAGAATGTTTTGTTTCCTTCTATAATTGAAAAAATCAACCATCGCTGTATACTATGCAAAATAGGGTATTAGGTGCCCCAAAACTCAAGGAATATTAGCTTTATGTTACAATATGGGACATAGAATATCAAAACTGCATTTGGATATCATGAAAGCCACCAAAAAAATCATAGAAGAGCTAAAATTGGCTAAAAAATAGGATTTGACAATTTTTGTAATTTGGTCATAACTTACAACTTTAACATTTATTTCTCCCTAGAAGCATCAGGACATGTTGAGGACTACTAAAGATAGTTCTCTAGCATTATAGACCTCACAAACATGAATTCTAGAGTGGTATAGTTGCAAAAAGTTGAAAAAAGCCAAAAACAAGACCCGTTTTTTCACACAGTTTAGGTTGAGAAATGTTGTGCAAGGACAAGGTTAAAGATGGAATTGATATTCCAAAAAAATGTCGAGTTTTTTTCAGCTCATAAGACAACTTTCTAGACAGATAGCACCTCAAAATCCATTTTGAAACTCTTAACATAATTCAAGGAAAATGGTCACTTAACAACACATAAAAGTGTCCCAGGACATAAAAGTGTCCCATTACCAACCTAGTGTTAAGGTACAAGTACTGCTAAACAACATTACAGATAGTTGTTAATACATACAGCAAGGCTATAGGTTGTTAATGAGAAAGTTTCATTGTCTGTACCTAGAAGTGATCAATGTTTCACCTTCTATTGACATTCGGATGTTTCAGCAAGGCTTGCAAAAGATTGCAACTAAAAGTATTTAGTGTCTTCTTAGAACTATTTACATTCCTTTTAATGTGTGCTAGGCACATCACATTTTGCCATAAGTATTGGCAAGGACTAGTATGGATATACAGGTTCGGGTTAGTTTTTGCTAAATGCATGCACACTAGGTGTTATGGGCCCTAGTGTTTAGCAAAGGCTGATTTCGAACGGCATGCATATTCCTAAGGTTGTTGCTTATGAAGCATTCTGCACTTTATATGCACTATCTCTATGAGATAACTTTTGGGTCTACTAAATCACCAACAGAGGTCATGGCTCGGTTTGGGCGTTTGTAGATTTTCTCAAGTTAACCACGATGGTTGTATGCTACTATGATTCCCCGTTTACCAGTCATCTGGGATGACTGTCTGTAAACCGTGAGGAAAACACACCTCAATACTGTCAGTTATCCAAGGAGATAGGCAGATTACAAAGAGTAATCTTGTGCCAAAGGATCTGCTAAGATCATACGTTAGCACAACGCATTTCTGAAGAGATGATTTTCTCCCTATTCTAGAATTTGCTGAAGTACGATTTTCGACTTTGAACACCTCTTGTGGTGGGGTTGGAGATTGTGTCAATACTTTCATACGTCAACGACTGACCAGGTGTGCTGACAAAGTATTGATAGCCATTTTTCGGCTCTCATAAAATAATTTTAAGAAACACTTCACCCCACAAAAACACCCTAGCACAATGACTAGGCTCGCTTTTTCATTGTAAATAGTGTGCGTGTGTTTAGTTTTTTTATCACATTTTTTTTATTAAATCGTTAAGTGAGTCATTGGGCTAGGAGACAAAAAAATAAATTTATAATATTACGGTTCTCTTTATATGTAAATATTTTCTATCAAATAAAGGACCGAAGTATAAAGGTTTTTTTTCAAAAATTTTGTATTTATATAAATACATATTCCTAGGTGTGTCTTATCAGGCCTAAGTATGCTAGCTTCCATCGCGTGTCATTCCTTATACATATTTTACTATCATTCTATCCCTTAAGCTCAATTCACACAAGCCTTGAAAAACCTTTATGTGACTTCATTGTAAAAATTCACCAATAACCTTATCGGCTCCGTCATATTTTTTTCCATCCCTCCCAGTTAAATATTCATAACTACATAGATTTTATCTTCAAATAAATTCCATGAATTACTCAAAGTAGAGAATAACTGAGGGTCCATTCCCTCATGATTTTTCTCTTTTTATTTTATTTATTTTTTGCCACCATGCATCCCATGTGTCCATTTTTCATGACTAGCTAGCCTATCTTCTTACCCCACAAGTATATATTATATTTGATACTTATCCTATACCATACATGTGTGCAAGATCCTTGGCAATATTAGGTCATGGTTGATGTATGGGGGGCTCACTTGGAAGACTACAAAGGAAAAAGAATCAAATAGTGGCCCACTTCAAGCTTTATTAGGTGTTGTAGGGACAGCTTTTTGCTCGAATTTTGGCACCTTCTTATGATCCTAAATGGAGGATACTTCCAATAGACAAAACGTAGCTCGTGAGCTGAAGTATTTTCCATAATGTTTTCAGAAATTTTGAAGTCAAGTGCGATTTTACATGAAATTTATGGCCAACTTCAAAATTGCCACCTCATACACCCAAAAAATCTTCCTATTTCTCTCACCCTTCCACACACCTACTCACTCTTACAAACTCCTCCCTCTCCTTCCCACTCCCAAACCTGCAACTCCCATGTCCTAATTCACCCTCTTCACCATTGCCACTTCTGTCACACCTCCATAGCCTTCATCCTCCATTTCTACACCCTATGTGTCCCCCTTTCTCTCTACATATATGTCCATATTACCATACTCTCTTCAGCTTTGTAAAGAACTTCCAAAAATAAAAAAAATCCAAGGATAACCTCTGCAAATGAAGACTTTTATCATGAATTTTCCAAGGTTTGAAGATAACATACCTTCATCGACACGTGCTACTTCGCCATGCTTACCGCTTCTTCCATCGGTGCTTTAAAGAGGTGAATGTCAACTTCTCCAAAGCTTCAACCTCTCTTTACAAGCTCATCCCTTCTCTGACTTTTCTCATCATATATCTCACCATTTGGTGAATGATTTTTTAAATATGTTTTAGTGATAATTACTAACTACAAACCACTAACCTTATTGTAAAATGCACCCTCTACTAGAGTAGGCACTCCCAAATTATTCACTCAATCCCTCTCTCCTTTCATCCTCAATAATTCTCTTCCCTTGAGCCCACATCCATCATTCCAACGTTTCATGAACATGGTGTTTCAAGAATTCTTTGGAAAGTCAATTAGGGTGTTCATTGACGATTTCTGCATTTATAGCTCAAAATCATTTCATCTACGAAGGGTAGAAGAAGGTTTAAAGAAGCTCTACGACATGGGAGGTCAACTCAACCCTGACAAATGTATCATAGGTGAGGATGAAGTGATCTTGCTTGGTCACAAGGTTTCCTATAAAGGCATTGAGGTGGATCCTTCAAAGGCAAAGGCTCTTATTGAGCTCCCATCACCCAAGAATCTCAAAGAGGTCATCTCATTCATTCAAAAGGTGAAGTATATGTCACGCTTTATTCACTTAGCTTGGGAGTTGCTTCACCCTTTGCAAAAGTTGACACAACAAGTAGAATTTGCATGGTCTGATGATCTTGAAGAGTATTTTTGTAATATTAAAGTCATTCTGTCAGAGCTACCAACACTCATGCCTCCTTGTTGGGAGTACACATTCTTTGTAGCTCTAGTGTTGGGAAGGAAACAATTGGTGTAGTTTTATTACAACAAGATCCCCACACTACCAGAATGCGACCCATCTACTTTTCTAGTAGGGTCATGAATGCCTTGGAGAGAGGCTACACGGAGGCAGAACTCATGATGATTTCTCTCATGTTTGCGGTGAGAAAGTTTAGATTCTACTTGCTACCAAAATCTTTTGTAATTCTCACTCTGCAAAAAATTTGTTCCCTTGGGTGTCATCTCAAATGAATCTTAGTACTAGGATTTCAAAGTGGATTATGGAGTTGCAAGAGTTTCAATACTCTTTCAAAGTAGAAGATAGTGTGCGTGCACAATTGGCAGGGATCCTTACTTATAGGGTACATGAGAAGGAGATTAAGGTGCCTGAAGTAAAGACCTTACCATTGCCACCACCTAAAAGTATTCCTAATGATTTTACCTTGTTCTTTGATGGAGCTTTTCGAAGAGTCACAGGAAAAGTAGGGGGAGGGATAGTATTGCTCAACCCAAGTGGAGCGGTGGTCATGAAAGAGAAGGTCAATCTACCAGGTTCAACTAGAAACAATGAAGCGAAATACGACACACTACTTCACGGTTTAAAATTGTGCATTGGCCAAGGTATACGACGTATCATGGTAAAGGGAGATGCACTTCTCATTGTGAAGCAGATTTTAGGTATTTGGGCATGCAAGAATGAAAACCTAAGGACAAAATTTCATGCCATTCATAGGTTGTTTAATCAATTTGAAGAAGTGCAACTATATCATATCCCTAGGAAACAAAATGAAGATGCAGATTTACTTGCACAAAAAGCAGTTGCATGTGTTGAGATTGAAGTGCAGGTCATAATGGCAGCAACAGTGTTGAAGCAACCAAGGTACCAGGGGATGGAGTCATTGGCTCCCATTGTGAGCTACATTTTAGAGGGTGAGTTTCTAGAGGGGTTCACAAAGGCTCAAAAGCGGAGGCTCATTAAGAAGGCGAGTTCATACTTGTTTTTGGAAGGTGCCCTTTACTAAAGGGGAAAAGATCAAGTTTGTAGGAGAATACCAACAACCAAGGAGATTCCAGCCATTCTTGAAGGTTTGCATGAGGAAGCGTGTGGTGGTCATTTTGCACAGGAACTCACTGCAAAAAAGATTTTTCTTGCCGGATATGTTTGGCCAAGCTTGCACATTGATGTTCAACATTGGTGTAAAAGCTACCACAATTGTCAGATTAATGGAAACAAGCGTCTGTTACATGGTCCACGTCAGTTAGTCCTTGGAAATGGTGCGTTTGAAAAATGGGGCATTGATGCTATGGGTCCATTGCCCATGACTAAAAATGGAAAATTGTATATCTTGGTGGCTATACACTACATGACTAGGTGGGTAGAAGCTCAAAGTGTGGCAAGAGTGAATGAGAGGACAATTAGCAAGTTTGTGTACACTCACATTTGTTGCAGATTTGGCACACCTTTGGAGATTGTTTCTGATAATGGTCCAAGGTTTAGGAAGGGCTTGCTCACGAAAAATTGTGATGAGCTTCACATTCTACATCTGCATAGCACACCCTACTACCCTCAGTCAAATGGTTTGGTAGAGAAGTCTAATGGTATCATTGCACGAATCATCCGGAAGATGGTAAAGAACAAGACAAAGATATGGGATGACTTCTTGGATGGAGAATTGTGGGCCTATCGGACTACCTACAAGGAAGCGACAGAGTTCACACCCTTCCACCTTGTCTATGGTCAAGAAGCTTTGCAACCCATCGAGCTCAACATTCCAACAATGCGACTTCATGGAAAGGTGGCACAAGGAGAAGAAGCAGCATGGGAAGATCGACTTCTTACCCTCACACAACTAGAATGGAAACGGGAGGCGGCTTATGAGTGCTATAAAAGAAAGTCTATGCAAATAAAGGACAAGCTCGACAAAAAGGTGAAAGACAAAGGGATCAAGGAAGGAGATTTGGTGCTAAGGTACGATAATCGCCTTGACAATCGCTTTGATGTGAAGATCAATACCAGATGGTAGGGACCATACATTGTCAAGAAGACCTTCAACTCTAGCTACTATCACCTCATGGATTTGGATAGCAAGGAGCACCCCAACAAGGTGAATGGGTTTCGATTAAAGCCTTACTTGAGTCGAGTTCTACCAGAGGATCTACAAGAGCATGGAACAATTACAATACCATGTAAGTCTTTGATCTTGGTACTACAAAATAAAGATTCAACTAAGCCACCAAATATCACGAAGGATCGAAAAACACTCTCATTGGAAGATATGCCTTTTGATGGTACATGAATGTACCATCATCTAGGGGAGGGCTAATGATAGCCATTTTTCGGCTCTCATAAAATAATTTTAAGAAACACTTCACCCCACAAAAACACCCTAGCACAATGACTAGGCTCGCTTTTTCATTGTAAATAGTGTGCGTGTGTTTAGGGTTTTTATCACATTTTTTTTATTAAATCGTTAAGCGAGTCATTGGGCTAGGAGACAAAAAAATAAATTTATAATATTATGGTCCTCTTTATATGTAAATATTTTCTATCAAAAAAAGGACCTAAGTATAAAGGGTTTTTTTCAAAAATTTTGTATTTATATAAATACATATTCCTAGGTGTGTGTTATCAGGCCTAAGTATGCTAGCTTCCATCGCGTGTCATTCCTTATACATATTTTACTATCATTCTATCCCTTAAGCTCAATTCACACAAGCCTTGAAAAACCTTTATGTGACTTCATTGTAAAAATTCACCAATAACCTTATCGGCTCCGTCATATTTTTTTCCATCCCTCCCAGTTAAATATTCATAACTACATAGATTTTATCTTCAAATAAATTCCATGAATTACTCAAAGTAGAGAATAATTGAGGGTCCATTCCCTCATGATTTTTCTCTTTTTATTTTATATATTTTTTGCCACCATGCATCCCATGTGTCCATTTTTCATGACTAGCTAGCCTATCTTCTTACCCCACAAGTATATATTATATTTGATACTTATCCTATACCATACATGTGTGCAAGATCCTTGGCAATATTAGGTCATGGTTGATGTATGGGGGGCTCACTTGGAAGACTACAAAGGAAAAAGAATCAAATAGTGGCCCACTTCAAGCTTTATTAGGTGTTGTAGGGATAGCTTTTTGCTCGAATTTTGGCACCTTCTTATGATCCTAAATGGAGGATACTTCCAATAGACAAAACGTAGCTCGTGAGCTGAAGTATTTTCCATAATGTTTTCAGAAATTTTGAAGTCAAGTGCGATTTTACATGAAATTTATGGCCAACTTCAAAATTGCCACCTCATACACCCAAAAAATCTTCCTATTTCTCTCACCCTTCCACACACCTACTCACTCTTACAAACTCCTCCCTCTCCTTCCCACTCCCAAACCTGCAACTCCCATGTCCTAATTCACCCTCTTCACCATTGCCACTTCTGTCACACCTCCATAGCCTTCATCCTCCATTTCTACACCCTATGTGTCCCCCTTTCTCTCTACATATATGTCCATATTACCATACTCTCTTCAGCTTTGTAAAGAACTTCCAAAAATCAAAAAAATCCAAGGATAACCTCTGCAAATGAAGACTTTTATCATGAATTTTCCAAGGTTTGAAGATAACATACCTTCATCGACACGCGCTACTTCGCCATGCTTACCGCTTCTTCCATCGGTGCTTTAAAGAGGTGAATGTCAACTTCTCCAAAGCTTCAACCTCTCTTTACAAGCTCATCCCTTCTCTAACTTTTCTCATCATATATCTCACCATTTGGTGAATGATTTTGTAAATATGTTTTAGTGATAATTACTAACTACTAACCACTAACCTTATTGTAAAATGCACCCTCTACTAGAGTAGGCACTCCCAAATTATTCACTCAATCCCTCTCTCCTTTCATCATCAATAATTATCTTCCCTTGAGCCCACATCCATGTGACTCAAAGGACAAGAGAGACCCACCCTCATTTAAAAAAATAAAAATATGCATAATCTTTTATTCCTTCAAATAAACTTGATTAGGCCTAATCCTCATTGGGGCTTCTAAAACCTATAAAAAGAGCCCTTCTCTCCCTTGTAAATCATCACATGATCACACCACACCACACCATTATCAACACATAATACACCACTCTTCAAACCTAGTTGTGTAGAGTGTGTGCATTGTGAGTGCTCTATTCCATCACTACACATAGGTGCATGGAGAAGCTTGAAGTTAATTATGCTATCTAGAGGAATGGAGTGATACTATACTCTGCATCACACTTGTATCCTACTCTTGTCCATAAATAAGATTCATAGTTTTGGGTGCAATTGTATGATGCAACTACGACTCTTCTCTCCAAATTGACTTGATAAGTTGGCTCATCAGGTGGTTGAAGGTATATTGTCCTTGAAGTTTGTTGTGCCATTTCATGCTTGGTGGTTTGAGGGCTTGTTGAATTGTTTTCCTAAAAGGTCAATTGTAAGAGGGTTCTCGGTGAGAGGGCTCCCGTGACCCTAAGACAATTTGTGTATTGGTAACAAGGTCAAGTTTTTCGTTGTCTCTCTGTTTCTCACCAAGCTTTGTGTGCCTCTAGTCTTTAAGGCTAAGACTGAGTTGCTCAAGTTGATTTGTGCTCTTTACCTCTTTCTGGCGTGGTGAATGTTTGTGTTTGGTGTGTGTGGCTATCTTGCGTTCCCCTACCTTTGTGTGTTTGATTACAAGGAGATATCGCGTGCATCCTTGGTTTCTGGCTATGGGTTGTTGTTGTCTCTGATTGTGCTATCCCCAGCCCCAATTGAGCAGCACGGGAGCCCCGAAGGGTGTTTAGAGGCCGCTCTTCTTGTTGCCTGCCCCGGACCGCCTCAAATTGGTGCCCCCACTGAGGATGGCTTGTGTATTTTTGTGTAGGATCAACCTTTAGCATAGTCAAGTAGTTTGCATGAATCATGAAAATTTGTATGATCCTTTCATTCCTATTGCAAGGCAAAAGGTACACATAATTTTTAGTACTAAGTTGCAATTTCAGCGAGTAATTCTTAGAATTTTGGGCCCTCTTAGGTTGGCCGAGATAAATCCTTTTATTTTACCTCTCATTAGATACGACCTTAGTTTGGATGTCTATATTTTTGTTTTGTTTTAAGCATTAGGTCATGCATAGACAATGTATAATGGCCCAGGAATAGAGGTTTTTCACCCCTCCTTCTGCATGACTTCCCGCCGTCAATATCATGCTCCATGTCAATGTCACTCACTAGCTAACAGAAAATCCAACTGCAAATGCTCCCACTAATTCTGTTATGTGGTATTTCAGCTTAAGAAGGTCATACATGAGACTCTCAAAGTCTAATGAAATTTTTTTGATCCCTATGAATCTGTCTATGGAAACATTGTCTCCCCTATGTGCATCACCAAGGCTAGTCATAGATGGTTGTCTTGCCTTTGACTCTATGGGAGTTGTACCCACATACCCTGGCATATCCATGTCAATCTCATGCATGAGCATGCCGAAGAACTCCATGTTCATCATCTCCATCTTCATGGTCATACTGTTTGACTCACTCTACTATGTCTCACTAGAGCAAGCTCTCTCTACCTCTGTATACTTAGATACATCCTACACAGCATCATCTTGGAGCTCTCATGCAAAAGGAATATCTTCCACCTCTCACTGGCCACCTATTTGCAAAGCCATATACTCATCATGTTCTAGAGCATAGGTGCCCTATCTCTTGATCAACGAGATCAAGCACAACATCTACGAAAGAAACAGGTCTAGTCTCCCGCTCGCTACATGTATGTAGCATGACTAGGACTTCACCATCTTGTATGTAGGAAACATGCAATGGTTAAACCAAGCTGTTGCGGGTTCCTCTTGCAATCACAAGCGATCCCATTTGTATGTGAAAAGACCACTTTGAATGCAGTACGTGAGAGCCCCTATCTTGCAATTGTCTCATTGAGATAATGCTCTATCTCAGCTCCTCATGAATAAAGTGCACTCATAAAAGTGTAAACAATGCACCACTAGGCCACAACAGACATACATCTCCTACCCCTTGAAGGTCATATGACAAACCATTAGCACTCTTTACACTACTAAATATCCCACTAGAAAAGCTATTGAGCCACTCATGACAAGACGTGACATGGAAGAGTGCATCACCATCTAGCAACAAACAAGAAGAAATTTTGCCATCCAGAGACCAAAAGTAGAAAAGAGGTAAACTAGAAACAAACATGACATCACCATCAATGACATGAGTATGCACTGCAACTATCTCTCTAAGCATGCACTAAATCCCTATTGGTATCATGCAAAGATCTCCTCTAGTGCCTCATATGCCTAAAAAAATGTTGTTGAATGTGCCATGTATGACTGTAATGCTAACATCTCAAAGATCGGCATAATTGAGAATTCCATCTCTCATTGAGTCACATACATGGACTCAAAAGAATCATACATAGTGTCAAACCAATAGAAATGCCAAAGGCATAAACCGCAAATGCATCAATGTGGGAGTAAAGCTCAATCACAACAAGAGGGAGTGATCGTCTCAATCCAATGACTACAAATGCATCAAAAAGTATGGCAATCAAGCCAAAAACTATGGCGAGAAGTTTAGGGAACATTGGACAGAGTCTGCCTTATAAAATGAGCAAAATCGCATTGCATCTCTTAAAAACATAAACCGCATCCAAAATGCCAAAGTGGGACATGATCTTGACCATTACAAACCCATCAAAAATCTCTCAACAAAAGATATGGCAAAGTGGGAGTAAAGCTTGACCACTATAATCTTCAAAAGAGGACTCAAAAAAACATAAACTGGTAACCACTACTCAATGCCAATGAGTAAAAATGCCAAAATAACTCCACAGTGTCACATACAATGGAAATCCCCACTCAATGTACATTGATGGAGTGTGTACGCATAAACAAGCACCAAAGGGGTGCGAAGGTTTTCTCTATGCAAAAACAATGCGCTCAAAAGAACTCACCAGCACTCAAAGTGCTCACAAAAATGCATGGACAATGGGCATAAACCATGCACCAATGCTATATGCAAATAGTATGTAAAAGACCATAAACCAAATCACTGAAGCACTACCAAAGCAAACTTTGAAAATGTGTCAAGACTTGTGTATCAATGAGGTCCAAAAGCCAACAATGCTATGCACAAGAAACAGAGAACAAAATTTTCTCAAAAATGCAAAGACCATACATAAAGGCCATATGCATATGGCTACCAAGAATCTCTATCAAATCACAGAGAAGAGCACAAGTAGGTCTATGTGAGTTGATGAAAATTCACACCAAGTAGATGAGGCCGGAGAGAAACCATCTACCAACATCTATCAAAGAAGCTCCACCTACAGTGCCGGTGTTGAAAACTACGCCTCAATGAGAAAAAGTCCGTCGATCGTAAAAACCACACCACCTGTGATGTCGTCACCAAAATTTTTGCCTCGATAAAAAATGTGTATGCCGGTAATCAAAAGCACAACTTCACCAATAATGTCAATGCAAAAGAACTTCGCCTTCAAGCTACGTGTATGCTCGAGAATTGAAAAGTGTGAGTGCATGTGCGTAGCGTGCGGTGCACTCGTGCGGTGTAGGGACACAAGATACACACGGTGTGGGTGGAGCCTCCGCCTCTCAATATGGGAAGTGTGAGAGAGCTCCTTATTCTTTGGTATATAAAGAATAAGGTATGTGTGTGTCCACACCTAGTGGGTAGTCGGACGATCGTCCGGGCCGTGGGCAAGGCGTACTGCCTTTACCCGAACATACTCCCACTTAAAGGCGATACGCCGATAAGGGGTCCTACGAGTATAATCCCTACAAGTAAATACAAGGTAAGAGGAAATTTTCGACTCTCAACCTACGCCCACTGTCTCTCTCTCAAAATATGCATGCATCTATATCAGGTCCAGCGTAAAGTATGCAACTCTGTTGGAATCCGCATGCGTATCCCGCAGGTATCTATGTATAACTTGCAAAGCTCCATGATGCTCAATGCCCATGTCAGTCACTGCCTGACCAACAATACCAACCGGAAAGGCTGCTACTGCAGGTGCAATGTGGGGTCTCGATTGTAACATGTCATACATGACACGCCCAAAGGCTAAAGATAACTGTGTAATCTGTGTCAACCTATTTGTGGAAATGCTATCTGCACTATGTGCATCACCAAGAATAGTCTTATATGGATGTCCCATCTTCTCTGACTGCATAGGAACTCTAAACACATATCCTGGCATAATCATGTCAGCCTCGTGCATGAGAATATCGAAGAACTCCATGTCTATCATCTTAGACTCACCCTATTGTGACTCACTAGAGCTAGACTGCTCTACATCTGAATCCACAGACATATCCTGCACAGTGTCACAATGAAGCTCTCTGGCAATAGGACTATCTGTCAACTCCTGCTCTCCACCCATCTGCAAAGCCGCAGACTCATCCTATTGTGTCTCACTAGAGCATAGCCGCTCTACATCTCAATCCACTGAAATCTGCACAGCATCTGCGAAAGACACATGTCTGGTCTTCCACCTACTACATGACTGTAGGATAATTGAGACTTTACTATCTCGTACATCAAAATCGTGCAGTGGGTAAAATAGGCCACTACAGGCTCCTCTAGCTATCACAAGAGATCCCAATTGCATCTGGAAAGACCACTCTGTGAGAAAGACCTGACAACCACTAGCTCGTAGTTGTCTTGCTGAAAAGATACTCTGTCTCATCTCAAGAATAAATCGCACATGGCAAAGTGTAAGGGATGCGCCACTAGGCAAAGACAAGCATACGTCTTTGACTTCCTAAATCTCATAAGTTGATCCGTCAGCAATCTGCACACTGCCAAAACTCCCACTAGAAAAACTACTAAACCACTCACTATGACACTTGACATGGAAGAGCACATTGTCATCTAGCAACCAACCACAAGACTGTGTGACATTCAAGGAATGAAGGTAGAAAAGAGGTATCCCAAAATCAAGTGACATGTTCATCACCGGAATAAGCATGCTCTGCAACTGTCTCTCTAACCTGTGTCACAATCATGTCTGCATCACACACTGATCTCCTACACTGCCTCATAAGATGGAAGAAACGCCACTGAATGTGCCCAGTATGTCTGCAATGCCAACATCTCAAAGATCGTAGAGATCGAGAACTCCGTCTTACATGAGTCATAGTGACCATAGACTCGCAAGCGTCATACATAGTGTCAAAACACCTGAATGTCATAAAAGACATAAATGCAAATGTGCCAATGTCGGAGTAAACCTTGACCACAAAAAAAGAGAATCACTGTCTCAATGTAAAGAGTGCAAATGCATCCACAAAAGGTATGGCAAACTAACCAAGAAAAATATGGCAAGATCTAGGGAAAATCGAACAGAATCTGCCCAGTAAAATAAGTGAAAGCTCAACTCAAATCTCAAACCATAAACAACATGTAGGAATGCCAAAGTGGGAGTGAACTTGTTACATATAATGGTCTATAAAGCTTGTAAATAGCGGAAAATAACTTAAAATAATGAGAATTTCATAAAGAGAAGTTCCTAATGAGCATAAAAGAGTGCTTGGTTGGAGATAGCAACATTAGCATAACACCTAACTAGTTTGGCATAACATTACTTGAAAGAGGGAGAGAAATAGAACAATTGACAACTATTGAGGATTGGATTTACATGGAACAATCCCCCCTCCATTAGGCATTTGTATTATAGCTTCTCCCATTAAGAGAGACTTTCTACAATACAATTCTTTGTGTTCCTTGGTAAAAAATCGTTGGTGCTATGAAGATGGAAGCTTCATGCACCAAACTTACACGTGATAACACATAACATCAATTCCTTGTTGGTATCAGACCTAAGACGTCACACACATTTGAAGATGATGAGAGCTAGCGGGGTATGAGAGTAGAGCTAGAGGAAGAAGGAGTATTCTTACGAGAAAGAAGTATTTCCTCACTTAATTACTCTTGTAGCTTAGCTTAGCTTAGTAATTAGATAATACAGGAGATAAGCATGGAATTGAAGCTTGGTTCTTGGTTGGATTTTCATTCCATATCCAAGAGTTGTTGGTGTAGGCCTCCATTATCCAATCTTGGAGAAGAAGATGAGCTTTCCATTAAAGCTTGGAGAAGGAGATGACTTTCTTGCTCTACACATAAGTTGTCTGAGTGTGTGTGGAATTATGCCTTTACAAATCATCCCCTCTCTCATCTTGGTCGATTCGTCTTGCAATTTACTCATGATGGCTTCCTATTGGCCCTTGAAAAGCTTAGCCAATAGCATTTGAGCAAGCTTTCTACTCATGTTGTCTTCCTATTGGCCGATGGAAAGTTTGGATAATTAATTTAATTATCTAAATTTTTAGTGGACCTTTTAGTCTTATGGCCAATAGGAATTAAGCAAATTTGTGGGGTGTTGATTTCTCATTGGACCTTTTGGTTGTCCAATAGTCTTTTTGGGAGATTAATTCTCATTGGTTCTTTTATCAATCATTTCTAAAATAAGAAATTGAATTTACACTAGCTCAATCCTCATTGGTCCACCTCTTTGTCAATCCAATAGGATTCAGGCAAGAGTTGGGGGTTTCTTTGCATGCCTGATATGTGTCCTGTTTACTTTGTGGAAAGGGTAAGCTTCAGTGTAGTGTGTGTGTGTGAGTGTGTATGTGTGTGTGTCTAATCACTTCACAAGATTTGTCATTTTCCGAGCTCGCCCTTATCCTCTAACTATTTGGACTTTTGTACACACAGAAAGCATCCAATTCCATTAACATTTGACCATTGGACTTACACTTGGAAATTTTGGAACTTAACCTTTTGGAAGTCTTGATGGGATGAACGCTAAGGCCTTTGGAGCCCATTCATTGCACATTGCTCTTCTGCAGATGGTGCCCCTTTGGATCCCCAATGTGGGCCCCCTATTGTGACCAGTCTGCTAGCCTTACTAATAATCTAGCTTTTTCTCCCTTGGTACTTCCCCATATTAAATGATCAGTTTAACATGAGAAAATCATTTAAGAGAATTAGATATTAGTGATTATGACATTACCTCTTTGTTGAAACCATAGTCGTCCTCGACTATGAGGTAGAGATGATAAAGCATAGTCATTAGTCCTTTGCTTAGCGGGTATAGGATCCCAATTTTACCCTATGACACCGTTCCACAATGGATGACTAATCTGGAGAGCCGAATCTCTCGCAAGCATGCCTGTGCATTAGTCCTATCAATCTTCATAGTAGAGTGACAAGCTCTACTTGGTGTTTGGGAGACGTCGTCTCCGCAAACTTGATCTTAAGCATGCATTCTTCTTAACATTTTTGCACAATAAATAAAAAAAGAGATTCTTATAAGACAAAAACATTGATCATTTAAAACATATTTACATTTGCTTACTCTAGGGAATCATTGTAAGCATTAACAAGGTTTAGGTTATCCTTTAATTGTATGCCTTGCATCCATATAGCATCTTCAAAAGGATAATTCTTAAACTTAATAAGATACCTTCGGATAATCTTACCACCTCTCAATACCTTGTATTTGTGTCGGAGAATGGACTCTGGCTGCAGTACCTCTTCTTGTTCTTCAATCTCCGGTGGGTCTTCTATGGTTGCTTCTTGGGGTGTCTCTCCTTGGTAAGACTTTAACAGGCTCACATGGAAAGCATTGTGTATAAGCCAGTGGCTGGGCAACTTGACCTGATAAGCCGTCTCATTGATTGGCTTAAGAATTTGAAAGGGTCCATAGTACCTTTTTGCTAGTTTAGCATAGTATTTTTGGTCTCCCGTAGGATTCTTGCTCGTCGTTTGTCTTAATCGAGCCTTGGGTAATTTTAAGCAACACCGAATCATTTTCTTTAAACATCAGGTTTCTTCTGTGCTTGTTAGCAGCAGCCTTTTGCCTTTGCTGTGAGATGGATATCGCATCTTTAATCTTTTGGAAAGATTCTTGTAGGTCGCAGCTATATTCATCTGCAGTGAAGATCTTCCCATGTACCTTAAGTAGCAGGGGACTTTTTGATCTTCCCTCAATTACCTCAAAAGGTGCTTTTCCCGTGGATGTATGTATTGTGTTATTGTAAGCATACTCCACTAAAGGTAAGTACTTCTCCCATTGGGATCTTTGACCATTCGTTTGCGGGTGATAGGTGAAAGAGAAATTTAGCCTTGTACTTAAATTCTCAAAGAGACCCTTCCAAAAATTGTTGGTCATTCTAGGATCTCTATCCGACACTATTGACATTGGTAGGCCGTGGCACTTGAAGATTTATGATATAAAGAGGGTTGCCATTTGATGGGCCTTAAAAGTCTTTTTTGACAGGTATGAAATGTGCTTGTTTGCTGAACGTGTCTACTATTGTCCATATTCCTGTATTCCCATGGATAGAGTTAGGCAATCCAAAGATAAAATCCATGGATATGCTCTCCCAAGGTGAACTAGGGATTGGAAAAGGTTGAAGCAAACCAGGTTGCTTCCCTCTATCAAACTCTGTCTTTTGGCAAAACACACATTTTGAAACATACTCTTGTATGTTCGATTTCATGGTAGGCCAATAGACGTACATTTCTATCCCTCTTAGGGTAGCTTGAATCCGTCTATGCCCCGCATATGGAGGAGCATGAGATTCATACATTACTTTCTCACGTAGTGAGTTAGTAACACATAGCCTAATACCAAAGACAAGATAGCCATCTTGTAGGATAACACATAGCCTATTACCATAGAGAAGATAACCATCTTGTAGGGTAAATGGTCCTCTTTTTTCCCTAGTGCAAGGGCTGACATCACATCTTTAAAATCGGAATCGATAGCGTACTTATCTATCATAGAAGATAGATCATTGTGAGTTGCTATGGAAACCGCATTCACTCTTGATCGTCTTGAGAGTGCATCAGCTACTTGATTATGCTTGCCAACAATGTGAGCAATATGAAAACGAAATTGCGAAAGGAAATTTTCCCACCTCATTTGTTTGTCGGAGAGCTTGTTCTGCATCATGAAGTACTTGAGGCTTTGGTGATCCGCCTGCAGGATAAAAGAGTCCCCAATAAGTAGTGCTTCCACGTGTCTAAGGCATGTAGAACTGCGAGGAGTTACTTTTCATATATGCCTAGAGCTTGCTCAACTGGGTCCAGCCTTCGACTTTCATATGCTATGGTGTGCCCTTCTTGGAGCAGCATGGCTCCAAGGCAATCACCACAAGCGTCGCATTGGACCTCAAATGGCTTTGAGAGATCCGATAGTGTAAGCACAGGTTGAGAGATAAGCTTCTCTTTAAGATTTTCAAAAGCATTTTTCTCCTTGGTAGTCCATGCATACTTAACGTTCTTTTTTGTTAGGTCATGCAATGGTCCTCCTATGAGTGATAATTTTTCTATGAAGCATCTATAGTATGCACACATACCTATAAAGCTTCTTAATTCATGCAAATTCTTTGGGTTAGGCCATGCTTTTATTACTTCTAACTTTGATGGATCCATTTGGTTGCCATATTTAGATATAATATGACCTAAATACTGAATCTCATGTAAGAAAAATTCACTTTTCTTTTGATTTATGTAAATCTTATTCTATCGCAAAACTTGAAAAATTACCTGGAGGTATTGTTTGTGTTCATCCAAGAAATTGGAGTAGATGATTATATCATCAAAGAACACTCCAGTGTAACTGCGGTGAGGCCTAAAGAGCTTCTCCATCATGTTGTTGAATGTAGCTGGTGCATTGGTCAAGCCAAAAGGCATGACAATGAATTCGTAGAGACCACACGTAGTGCAAAATGCGGTCTTTACAATGTCTTGATCAACAACCCTTATTTGGTGATGGGGCCACTTTTTAGGTCAATCCTACTGAAGTAGGTCGATCCTTGTAGCTTATCAAATAGGTCTTCTACCCGCAGAACGGGAAACCTAATTTTGATAGTGATCCTATCTAGTGCTCTATAGTCGACACACATATGATATGTGCCATCTTTCTTTTGCACTAATAAGACTGGTGAACAAAATGGAGATGAACTAAGCCTAACCATTCCTTTCTCAACCAGCTCATGCAATTGCCGCATAATTTCCTCTTGTTGAGCTTGAGACACTCGATAAGGAGGTTTATTGGGCAGTGAGCTTCCTGGAAGAAGCTCAATTGCATGGTCATCATCCCCTCGTTTTGGAGGCAATTCATTATGGATGTCATCAATAAAAACATCTTGGAATTCATTAAGGAGATTAGATAACCCTAATTCTTTTTTATTCCCCTTATTTTTATTTTGACAGAACATTAGGTTCATTTTGAGAGTCTTTTACAAATATCATGTACATGGAAATAGAGCTCTTTATTGACTTATCAAAAGCTTGGTTATGTACAAGAGGTATAGTGTTACCTGACTCGTTAGCATATATGTACATGTCTTTGTCCCTATACTTAAAGTAAATATGCCTTTCAGGAAACTTGATGTTGGCCACCATGCGATCAAACCATGGTGTCCCTAGGATTACATCCTCATGCTAAGGGGAGAGATGAAGAAATCCTCTTTGTCCACATAACTTAGACATGAAGCCTCAATTTCCCAATTAAGGGAGTAACTGGGACTTCTTCTCCCTTGAAAGCACCATCGGCTGGTAGGGTATTTCCCATCTCAAAGGCTTGTATGCCTAGCTTAGTGGCCAACTCCATGGATATGAAATTGTGAGTAGAGCCATTGTCGAAGAGAATGAAAGTATCATGTTCTCTTACCTTTCCCTAAGCATGGCATAGAGGAGATCCTTTGCGATGAGCATCTTCTTCTTGAACTTCAATTATGGAAGCTCTAGGAGGTTCATTGCGTTTGTTATTTTGTGGGCAAGCACGATAAGCATGCCCTTGCTCCCCACATTTGAAACAATGGTTATCCTCGCGATAACGCTCTAGCTCTTCAGGAGAGAGTCTATTTTTATCTTTGTAGACTCCCTTCTCCTTAGCTTTGTTGTTGTTGAAGTTGCCCTTGGGAATCTTTTGGACGTGCTCCTTCCCCTTAGGCTCATTACGGTCTTTTCTTTCCATGGGCTTAAGATTTTTCTTAGCTCCTTGTTGGAAGTGGATTCATGAAGCCACCATAGTATGGTGTATGACCACTAAAATAGTGCGAGGCCTTTGGGAGTTGACATACTCTGCCATATCTTCAGATAAACCCGCACAAAATTAATGTTTTTGCTCTCCAAAATCTACCTTTTTGTAGACAGTGGCTTTGAGATGTAAATCCCAAAACTTGTCTACGTATTTGTGGATAGAGTAGGGAGAGAGCTTCAAGCTTCGCCAAATAGTGAGCACTTTGTCTTTGACATTTCTAGCCAAAAACTGCTTCATAATGGAAGCTCTTAAAGCTTTCAATGTTCGTGGAGCTTCACCGTTTGCTCGTAGGCTAGACCACCATTGCCTGGCGAACTTTTGGAAATGCATGGCTACATGACGTATCTTAGAGGACTCTGTGAAGCCCTCATCTCCGAATTCCGCATCAAATTGTTGAATAAAGGCCAAGACTTTGTCTGTAGCACCAAAGGTTCCATCGTAGGTAAGAAAAGAGATACTCTATCCTCCCTCCTTGAACTGTTTGAGCTTGGACGACCTCTTCCAAGCGGCATAGGATTTCCTATGGCCTCTGCTTTTGAATTCTTTGAGAGCTGCACCATCACTTCCTTCAGAAGAGGAGGAGAATGATGAAGATGGAGAAGAGGGCGACCTCTTTCTCGCCTTTTTCTTCTCATACTTCCTTTCTTCCTTCTTTGAATTACAATGAGAAGGACTATCCGGTGGTCTTGTCCGTTTAGGTGGTGTTGGAGAGCGTTTTTCCCATCATCTTTGTGGAGCCATCTCTATCGAGGTGGCGGGAGATTCACTTCTTTCTCGTTCTTTTGGTGGGGGCTCTACCATTGAGATTTGGGTTGTCCTTGGTGAGGGAGTTGCCCTGTCAACCTGTAAGCTTCTGGGTCCTTCGTATGGGTCCTCCTCTTCTCTCACCGTAGAGATCCCTCTTTTAGAGATCTCACTAGGAGCTTTCATAGACACTCCCTCTTCTAGGTGAGGAGATTGGAGAATCCCATGGATGCGTAATTGTTGTTGTACTTCACCTTGGAGGGATGGGTTGCCCATGGCTTGTTGAAGCGTAGTAACAAGATAGTTCACATGTGTAGGGGCATCATTAGTAGCTTGAACATTAGCAAAATCAAAGCCATCAACATTAATTTCACTCTCTCTACTATTGTCAGCCATTCTAACTAAGTTTTAGGTGTAAGTTTTTACTAGTACTTTGGAACTTCAAGCCCTAGTTGCTACTCCTTTTTACTTTCAAAGATAAGCACTCAAGCATCTATACCCGTGGCTCAAAATATATTTAATTGCAAGAAATAGAAGAGAGGGTTTATCATAGCCCAGTCGGCACCAGTTACTGTCAAGCTTCTAACAGCTCAATAATGGTTAAGTCGTAGGCCCCTTGGGACTCCATTATTAAGACCATAGCTCTCGACGGTGATACCCCGTTAACTGCACGAAGCAGGCGCACCTCAAGGATAATAAATACCTATTCTACTTACCCTCATGCAATTAATAATACCAACCATTTGTAGCAAGCTTGAGGACCTCCCTTCTTGAGCAAGAAAAGAGAAACCAATAGCTCTAATACCAATGTAGCATTTAATGGTCTATAAAGCTGGTAAATAGCGGAAAATAACTTAACATAGCGATCGTTTCATTAAGAGCAAGTTCCTTATGAGCATAAAAGAGTGCGTGGTTGGAGATAGCAACATTAGCATAACACCTAATTAGTTTGGCACATTACTTGAAAGAGGGAGAGAAATAGAACAATTGACAACAACTATTGAGCACTGGATTTACATGGACCGGTCCCTCCTCCATTAGGTATTTGTATTATAGCTTCTCCCATTAAGAGAGACTTTGTACAATACAATTCTTTGTGTTCCTTGGTAAAAAATCGTTGGTGCTATGAAGATGGAAGCTTCATGCACCAAACTTACACGTGATAACACATAACATCAAAAGGAAGAAGAAGTATTCTTACGAGAAAGAAGCATTTCCTCACTTAATTACTCTTGTAGCTTAGCTTAGCTTAGTAATTAGATAATAGAGGAGAGAACCATGGCATTGAAGCTTGGCTCTTGGTTGGATTTGCATTCCATATCCAAGAGTTGTTGGTGTAGGCCTCCATTCTCTAATCTTGGAGAAGAAGATGAGATTTCCATTAAAGCTTGGAGAAGGAGATGACTTTCTTGCTCTACACATGAGTTGTCTGAGTGTGTGTGGAATTATGCCTTTACAAATCAGCCCCCTCTCTCCTCTTGGTCGACCCCTCTTGCAATTTACTCATGCTGGCTTCCTATTGGCCCTTGAAAAGCTTAGCCAATAGCATTTGAGCAAGCCTTTTACTCATGCTGGCTTCCTATTGGCCGGTGAAAAGATTAGCCAATAGCATTTGAGAGGCCTAGTCAAGAGCCTTGTGACAAGTGTCCACCCCTTTCCTCTTTTGTAAAAGCTCAGATAATTAATTTAATTATCTTAATTGTTATTGGACCTTTTAGACTTGTTGCCAATAGGATTAAGCAATTTTGTGGGCTGCTTATTTCTCATTGGACCTTTTGACTGTCCAATAGTCTTTTTGGGAGATTAATTCTCATTGGTTCTTTTATCAATCATTTCTAAAGTAAGAAATTGAATTTACACTAGCTCAATGCTCATTGATCCACCTCTTTGTCAATCCAATAGGATTCAGGCAAGAATGGGGGGTTTCTTTACATGCCTGACATGTGTCCTGTTTACTTTGTGGAAAGGGTAAACTTAGGTGTATAGTGTGTGTGTGTGTGCGTGTCTAGTCACTTCACAAGCTTTGCCATTTTCCCACCTCGCCCTCTAAGCTGTCCTCTAGCTATTTGGACTTTTGTACACACACAAAGCATCCAATTCCATTAACATTTGACCATTGGACTTACACTTGGAAATTTTGGAACTTAACCTTTTGGAAGTCTTGATGGGATGAACCTTAAGGCCTTTGGAGCCCATTCATTGCACATTGCACATTGCACATTGCTCTTCTACAAATTGTACCCCTTTGGATCCCTACTGTGGGCCCCTACTGTGACCAATGTGCTAGCCTTACTAATAATCTAGCTTTTTCTCCCATGGTACTTCCCCATAATAAATGATCAGTTTAACATGAGAAAATCATTTATGATAATTAGATATTAGTTATTATGACACAACTCAACCACTATCAAATATCAAAATCCTTTCAAGAAAAGATATGGCAAAGTGGGAGATAAAGCTCGACCACTCAAGTATTTGAAAGAGGACTCCAATGACCATAAACCATAAATGGTAGCTCTATGGCAAAGAGCAATGCCAAAACCGGCTCCACACTAGGTATACAATACCAATATGCACTCAACGTACATAAACGGAGTACTACGCATCAACAAGCACCGAAACAAGTGCAATCCAAAAATCCGATCAAAGCAGAAACAATGCTCTCAATAGAGCTCCTTGGCACTCAAAGATTCTCTCGGAAATGCATGTACAAGAAGGGATCAAGCATGTGCCAAAACCATATGCAAATCGTCCACGAATGACCATAAACCGGAATCACAAATCTATGCCAAAAACCTGTGAAACCTATCAAGAAAATTTGTCAAACCGACAAGGTAAAAATGCCATACATTTTCCAGTGAGTTCACAGACAATGTCTGGAATTTGCCGATCATATGTGAGTGCCGCCTCTGGTGTGGCCAGACCGATGCCGGTGTAGTCCAAACTTACGCACCGGTCACTAGGCACTCGCCTACTTGGTCGCTCTGCAAATTTTCGCCACTACCATGTACTACTCCTTAGCAAGCATTGGAGTATGTGTATATGCTGCTTGTAGCTCACCACTTGTGGCTTTCAGGTGCTTAGCATTATCCGCTTGTTTACCAGTTGCCAAGCAATCTCGGGCCACTAGCGTTGATCACCAACCAATCGAAGAAACCGCTTCCCTTGCGAAAAACTTTCTTGGTCCCATTGTAATGTCGACCATGGGAATAACGGCCTAGGGTCTTAAAATTGTTTTTGAAGCTTTTAATTTTTGAACCAGCAAACAAAAAAAAAAATTTGTTGCTCCACACAGGCCGAATCAAGCCTCTAGAAATCTGGCCGTGACCTACATACTCTCTCTAGCGCTCTTGTTTGCATCTTGTGGGCCTGTGTGTGGCTGGGAAGATCATATCAGCCCCAATTATGGCCATTTCCATATTGCTAATCAGATAAGCTCGCTTCAAAAAATTGGTGGAACTTCATACACACACACGACTTCCCTAGAGACTGTGTGCCCTCAATGGCTCTTGTGTGCTTCCTACTTGCTATGGGCTGATTATGCGCTCCCTGAGCAGCCCGATTTGCAGCAATGTTCAGCCCTACCTCGATTGCTATGTGTGTGTGGCTGACCGGCCCGTCAGATCAGCCCGTCTACTTTGGCCATGCCTGCTTGCTTTTGATGAGTCTTCTCGGGGTTGAAGTGTTGCCTTGTTTTCCACCTTCTTCACCTGTTTCTCCCAAATCAATTGTGACTACTTGCATCAGAGTACTGGAACTTCTTCTTTACCTCCCATGCAAGCTCTCTAAGCTTCACTCTTCTCCATACACACAGAAAATGCAGATTTGACTTCCTTCTCTTGCTTCATTGTCTTCTTCACAAAGATCTCGATTGTCTGCAACAAAACTCCTATGCTTCCAAATCTTACCACACAGAGATATCAAATCTAAAAATTTTGATTTACATAAGTTGATTTCCCTCGATCATTGGGTGTGTGCAAGCAAGCGCTCCCGTGCCGAGAGTTCCAATGCTCTCGATCAGCTCCGAGCCACTCTGATCTTGCTCCAATCTGGCTTCTACTGCGCCAGATCCATGCTGCAAGCGATCCACAAGCTCTCCAAGCTTTGTGATCGCCGATCCATGATCTGATCCATCACCGTCCGCTCCCGATCGGACCACTCGCAATCCAAGATCTGATCCATCACCGTCCGCTCCCGATCGGACCACTCGCAATCCGAGATCGACAACGAGTGCAAAGCTTCCGAAACCATCCGTGGAGAGCTCTCCGGGAGGGGGAAGTGTGCGCGAGAGAGGGAGGAGTGACCGCGATGCCAGCGCTGCAACCTATGCTCTGATACTATATGAAAAGTGTGTGTACGCGTGCGCGGTAGCATGTGGTGCGTGAGTGCGGTGCAGGGACACAAGATACACACGGTGTGGGTGGAGCCTCTCCCTCTCAATTTGAGAAGTGTGAGAGAGCTCCTTATAATTTGGTATATAAAGAATAAGGTATGTGTGTGTCCACACCCAGTGGTGGGCGGCCGTCTGGCCACGGGCAAGGTGTATTGCCTTTACCCCAATAGGAATTTGGTCAATGCCATAATGGTAATCTAGTATGGAAATAAGAGTGTGTATGCATGTCTGTGAGATTCACAAATGTGTGTGTGAGTCTCAAGTCTTTGTGAGAAGTCTGAAAGGAAGTTCCAAAAGATGTTGTCGATGTTGTTGATGCCAAGGCTAGGTGTCACTCCTCTATGGAAGGGGCATCTCATCCAAGCATGCAAGGAAATGGTCATCCACGGGGAATCATCGTCCGTGGGGAATGCACCGATGGAAAGAGGTTGTCAATGTCAGGAAATGTCATCCATGAGAAACGTTTGTCTATGGGAAAATGCAAGGAAATGGTCCAAAAATCAAAGCCTAGAAGCAGATGTAGGGAAGAGGGTTGTCCACCAAAATTGTCTATCTATGAGAAAATTGGTGAGAAAAGGTTGATGTCGCACAAAGTCTAAGAGTTGAAGTTGGGAATGAAGTAGCCATCTGCGAGAAAGTACCACGAAGAATGTCAATGGAAAGGAGTGTGCACCTCCACTGCCAATGTGTGTGGCGCTCCGAATTCAAGAGGACCACCGCATTTTTTTCCGACTTTCTTTTTTCCACTACAAGTTTTTCTTCTTTCCATCATCTCTGGATTTCTCTTGGAAAGCCGCTCTTTCTTTGCCAATGGTTGTAGCACCACTATACCACTATGTGCAAGCTCCATTGTGAGCACCCTTGTAGGTTGGTTTGTCTTTGCTTTACCTGAAAGGCTTTTCTCCCCTTCTCCTTTGACTGGCCGTTAAGCGCCCCCTTGCCTTACTTCACTACGTGTGAATTGCCCCTTGGAGGGATTTTCAAAACATTTCTCTGAATAAAAACTGCAAGGTGAGAACCTCTTTGTGCCGCCTTCTCTGCCTCTTAGTCCGGGCTGTTGATGGGTGCAAGGTAGTGTTCGGCAAAAATCATTATATTAAACATACAAAATTCCCTTTCTTGAAGGAAATCTAAGAAAATTAGGTTAATTTTTTGGGTTTTTACACTAATTTTCTCTGTTTTAGGGTGGAATTTCTCTTTTTCCCCTTGCCTTCAACCGGCATTTTTGAAATTGAAAATGGCATGATATTGAGCTGAGACGCATTTTCCCAAACACTGGTGCAAGGGCTACTTACTAAGTTGAAACCACTAGTTGGGTCCTTGCTCGCAAGAGTGTAGGTGCAAGTTGCATTTTGGCAAGAACACAAAATCCCAAGTCTCACTTGCATCAAGGGAAGCCATGTTAGAGTTCATCTCCTATTGCTTTTGTGCATATTGTATGGCTAGTGGTTTCTGGGCTGGCCACCCACTTGGATGCATTTATGTTGTACACACTCATTTATGTTGTACACACTCATTTTGTTCCGCCACCCATATTAGGTCATGGGCACCCACTATGTCTATGTTTTCCTATTTTCCCAATCTTGGTTTCTTAGTAGGTCATGGAATTTTACCCTACCTACCCCTGGAGCACTATAAATAGGTTGCGAGGGGGGATTATTGTATCATTGAAATCCATTCTAGCATTGTGGTCTTTTGGGGACTCCTCTATCTCTCTCTCTACTCTCTCGCATTTTTGCATCCATCCACTCTCACATGGTATCATCACTAAAGAAGCAGGCTTCAACACAAGTGATCACCCTAACAGGAGCTAGTGTTGGCCATTTGGAGTGTTTCCATCACAGAGAACAACGTCACCATCGCCATAACCTACCCCTGTTAGTTCTTTTTCCTCAAGTAGCTTTTTTCCTAGGGTTATGTTTTACATGCTAGAGAGCCAATTTCGCTGAGCCTTCAGCTTTCTCCTCTCCTCCCTCATCGCTTCCTCTTTTCCAGACACCAAGCTCAACATTCACCTCCTACCTAGATAGCTTGCATTTCTACTACCTTGGTATGTTTTCAGGTTTGGGCTGCATATTTTCGTAGCATACAATGCAAGAAACATCACGACCTTGTCTCCCTAGTACCCTCTTCATCACCTTCTAGGATCCTAGTGCCTTCCATAGGTGTTTATTTCCTTATAGGCATTATTTATGACATTTGTTACTTGTTGTTTTTCACCTAATTTGAGCACCTAGACAGTTGAGATCAATGAGAATGATAACATTGACTTTTGTGACGCTCTGGTGTCAATTAGTGGCATACAATCACGCTGACTCTTGCATTTTGGTAGCATTTTCAACCCCTTGCAATTGTATCTTTGGGTGGATAGGACGATGGACATTTGTCTTTTGTGCAATAGACATTCCCATTGCTTGTCTAGACACCATTGCTTGTCTAGACACCATTCGATGGCGATCCTAGAAATTCTCATGGATTGCTACAACTTTGGATTATTGGTACTCTCTACTATGATTTGATCTTCTCAGAGATTCTTGGGCACACTATCATGCAGCTCCGCTCCCATGCTAAGAAAGATGCCAAAAAAATGCACATCAAGTCTGTTTGAAGCTTATATTTTTAATGAATAGTGATTAAGGCCTGGTAACAGGCCAAGTTCAATGCTGAATGTATGCCAGATGCGGCTCAAAGGGTCAAAAAATGTCTTGGTAATGCTAAACAGTGAGTATGCTTGAAGTGTTCATAGCTGGATTTTTATTAATCAAACTTGAAGTACTTGAAGGGATCTACATGCCTGTCTTTACGGCTCGTCACAATCGGATCTACGGATAAGAACTTATGACAGTTTTAAGTTGAGTCAGTAGCAGATCCGTACCAGATTGGGCAGCTGCAGCTAAGGTGACAAAATTGAAATGAATGCACGGGCCTGAAGTGCTCACTTTGTGAAGCGTGTCGGTCTTTTCAGATCAGTGATCGGAGTTATGGTTGCCGAGTTATTGGCCGTTAAAGATGCAGTCCGGTCGGCTCGATCGGAGTGCTATCTGGGAATTTTGAGTTTTTGTCCAGGTTTTTGAAATGCAATGATGGCGAGGAAAAGCCAACGTGGCTCCAGCTTGCTGGGAAAGAATGATATGCTTGGCAGTGCTTTAGTCGGCATGTACGCAAATACCCGCCTAATGTGGCCGTCCAATGAAGGATGCCAAGCATTGCATCAGCCCGATATTTATACCAAATGTGACTCCCTTACAATGACTATGGCCACCAATGAAGAAGCTTGGCAAAGCCTTGGCCGATATGTATGCCAAATGTGGTGCTATTACAAAAGCACAAAAAGTTCTTGTTGAGTTATTTGTAAAAAATGTCGTCTTTTGGAATGCAATGATTGCGGGCGATGCCTCGGTCGGTATGTATGCTTAACATGGGACCTCAATGAAGTTTAGAGACCGAGGGAATCTAACCGCTCAAAGGTCCAAGGGAAAAGGCCGCCCAAAAGAGGCTATTGGCCGTCTAAGGAAAGGAGTTGACTGCCATAAATGGAGACCAAAGGGGATTTTGGTCGCCCACTATTGGCCACCCTTTTTTTTTAGAGCATGTGTGAACAAAGGAAATAAAAGGAAAGCAAAGTCCATGGTAGGCAACAGAGGCCGCAAGCAGCGAGGAGGGAAGTAGAGCTGGCGCTCGCCAACACGGGCCTCGGATGAGGTCGTCGTAGAGACGAAAAACACTCAGAAACTCCTCGCGCACAGGTTCGGCACCAGCGGGGCTGGATGTAGTGCTGGTCAAAATCCCACCATGGCCACGTCATAGGGATGGGTCCCGCCACGTCAGCTACCCATTAGAAACATCGCTAATGGGTAGGCTATTTTTAGTAAGGGAGCCATGCAACCTATATAAAGAGGGGACTCGTGTGATTGAGTGGGGGCCTTCTCATGGTTTTTTCTCTCTCTGGGAGTAGAAGCCAAAGCTTCTAAACCTCATTAGCCAAGCATCAGATTACTCTCTTGGTCTCCGGGGAATAAGGTGAGAGGCATTAGCCATCCTAATCTAAAGCTCTGGTATGTTTTTTTTTCTTCCCTTTTCATTTTGAACAAAAGCCTAAGCCTAAGCCTAATCTCTCAAGCCAAGCAAATCTCTCGATTTCATTAAAATATCATTAGTAGAGCCTAAACCTAATCCGGCTTAAGCCAATTTTTGTAAACTCTCTATGCCTAATCACAAACTCTTAACCCAAGCCTAATCCTAATCTCGCCTAAGCCATAATCCTAAGCTCTACAAGCCATAATTCTCCAAGCCATTAACCCAGAATTAATCCAATAACCATAAACTAGATTGGAGCACCCAAGGCTTTGGAAGTTGAAGGCAGAAGACAGTCCAAGGGGGTTACTACTGATCGTCTTGATTAGCACCTGGATTAAGACAGGTTGAAGTTTGTAAAGTGCATAAACGTTTCCATTATTATTTGATTAAAACAGGGATACTCTGGCTTATTTCAACAGGACTTGGCTACGGCCACACATAGGAATATGGGAGAGTTCAAGATAAACTTGTCTGAACTGTCTGTTTTGAGCTCTGTTAATTGTGTCTGTTGCACCTCTTTCCCCGCACCTCTCACAGTCAGGGGCCCGGTGCCTTCCCGGCTCACCTTTCGCACACTTATCCCCCGACAACACATTTCCACAAGGTGCTACGCAAAGAAATGGCCACTCAAGTAGATTATGGATTTACTATCTTTTCGAAGAAATCCAAGCTACATAGCTCAAACTACAACATTTGGAAGACAAAGAGCAAGGGATGGGGACAAGGTAAGAAACCCAAATTTTTGAGTCGTATGATTCCTCTTCAGTAGAGAACAATAAGAAGAACATGAAATTCAAGGATATAGAGTTTTATTATTGGAAGAAAAGGGGCACAAGTAGACAGAGTGTTGGAAGAAGAAAATGGGTGAGGTAGATAAGGCCAACGAGAAAAACACAACTTTGAGGGTGGTGATGACTACTAGGATATCTTTTGTTGTAGCTTGTCTTGGGATTCTGCATGTTGCACCTAGCTATCACATCTCACAAAGAGACAGGCCCAAGACTAAAATGTCAATCCAAGGGAACAAGTGACTTGACTAGGGCATGGAAGCATGCCAAGATATTTCAAGTCTCTTGTCTAAACAAAAATGCTTTGTAAAAACAACCTATGAGCTTTCTAGTTGTTAAAATCCTAACTTCTATCTCTTTGATCAAGAAACACATGAAAAGCCAAGAGAAAACCAGCACCAAACAACACAAAATTCAATTGCCTCATTCCTTACAAGGTCAGAATGACTTTTGGACCATCAAACCCGAGATTTGCATATTGGCAAAAATCGCAATTTTTTATAGTAGTAAAATTGGAACTCATGGAAGTTTGTGCGGAACCTACCTAATAGGTTCTCCTAAGCATTACGACTCCACAACAGCTGACGAAATCACAAAATGATGCTTAGTGAAATACATCACCTAGAAGATCATGAGATTTAATGCTTGGAACTCGCAAAGCTCTTGTATTGTAGGCATCCATGAATAGCTCTCCTTGAGGCTATGGCAATGGTGCTCTCGATTCTTTGATAGGCAAACCATGCAATACGATGTATAGAGACAAAGACAAGTAGCAAGAAGGCAATCTCACAATGTACACAATACCCTTAGCTTGAACTTTTGATTAATGAATTAACCTTCTTTGAAACCCTTACAATAATGTCTTTTATACCTTGGCTAAGAGTCTCACACGTACAAAGGTTTATTAGCTCAAAAAATGGGTAATCTAAGCTAACTATAAATCTATCTGTTGATAAAACTTGAAAGCTCATAGCCTTGGATTTTGTTTTAGCAAAAAGATGAGATAAAAACTAGTGGTTTTTAATGGGAAAACTTATATACACATGGGTGTTTCAATGGGCAAAGAATCCTCCAAAGATCTTCTTTTTCACAGCAAGTATCTTATTGTTGGAATCTTCAAACATTCCCCCCTCCTATTTCATGTTGTCCTTGACATGAATCAAGGTCTAAAATCTAGGAGTCTCTAGTCAATTTCTCTTTGTCTCCTTGAGGATAGGGAAGACTGGTAGATGGTCTGGATTTTTGTTTGTGGATCTACTTTTGGGTCACTCCTTTTGTGTTGATCGTCATTCCTCCCCTCCTAGACCGGTGCACGTCCTCAAGCATTGCAGAAGTGGATCGCCGAGGTACAAGGCATGGTCGCGGCAGATAACAATTAAGCCACAGAACAAGTAAGGAGAACCATGAAAGTACCAAGTACAACACATAATAAAAGACAAAATTAATATAAGCATGAAGCACAAATGGTCAAGTGGAGAATGGTAAAATAAAGATTACTTCTTGCTAACTTAAAAGTATTTATGCCAAATACAACTAGTGAACTTACACAAACTAGGTAATTAGAGTCGTGTGCTTTATTAGTGTGTCTCCAAGGTCAGTAAACATAACTCAAGGGTCAAACAAGCTATCAACTCGCTAACTAGCAGGTAATACTATTTCCTAATGAGAAGATAACCAGAAAGGTGTTTTTGGCCTATTGGACTAGGCTTCTTTGCTTTGAGTAAGTGTGAATATCAAGTGCATTCAAAGTGATTTGTATTTCATTTTGAAATTAATTTCATCATCTGTTTCTCTTTGCTATAGGAAAGCTCAATATAGAGCACCTCAAAGTAGCTGGGAGCTCATGAATCTTTATCAACTTGGCAAATTTTGATTTTTCTTTATGTGCATTCTTTCAAGTGCCAAAAATCCTTTGGGAGTTCTTGACTCATACAACTAAGCATAAATCTCAAGCACATGTGTAGCTTCCTCTTTGCTAAAGATAGCTAAAGATAGCTAGGCCTTTGGGAGTTCTTGACTCATACAACTAAGCATAAATCTCAAGCACACGTGTAGCTTCCTCTTTCCTCTTTGCTAAAGATAGCTAGGCCTCTCTAAGCCTCAGCACTCCTAAGTTATCTACCATTAAAGAGATAATACCACTAACTAAATTAGCAAATTCAACTATCTTGCAATATCCTAGATTGACAGCTACCTACCTAAAGGCACTATCAATAAAGTTAGACTCGTTATCAATTAGCTAATGAAAGCTAGTAGAGGTATAGACATGTGTACCTTTAAATGGCAAGTAAACAACCAAAATTCTAATTGTTTGCATAAAATCATAATCAATGTCAAGCAGCAATGCAACATAAGGCACAATATATCAGTGATGGGGAAAGCATAGGAAGTAGTACACATGTCTAGACCTGCTAAAGATAAGATCCTGGTATGATCAATGGAAATAAAGTCTCAAGTCAATTCAGTGTTGCAACAAAACATAAAACACAAAGTACTACACCTTCTAGAGGTGCGTTAGCATGAGAAGAGGCATTATTCATAAGAAAAATAATATTAGAAACATAATCTAGGGTCTCAAAACCTAAATAGCCAGAGGGGAAAAACTCAATGGGAAAAAAGTGCCTCTGGTATACGTGCATGAAAATCTATTGCCCTATAGTCAATGGGTATGAATCAACATTGATCTAGTGCATGTAGGGATGAAGAGAGACCTCTCACAATAAAATAATCTCTACAAACTCTATGCTTGATCTGTAATGATCAAAGGCTGACTAACACCTAGTTCCATATGAATGGTAGGCTCTAAAGCACTAATGATGGGCATAGGGATTACATCAACTGGTATATTTGTAGTCATAAGACTATGTAGCTTTGTATGTACTATATGTTCTCTATCTGGTTTTTCCTTTTCGTTCATTTGTGATCGGTGGATTCACAAGTGGAGGTGATCTTTTTATGATGAGTCGGATGATTGTACCTTGGGTACCCATTTAGTGATTGATCAACAGTAGTGAGCCATGGGTTGGCATTTTGGAACCCATTTGTAAGACCTTCTCATTGTGTTGGTGATGGGTGATGAATTTGAATTACTTTATAAGGGTATGGCTATCGGTGAAACCTTGTGTCAGGGGTTGGTCTCTCTGTAATAGTGGGGCTCATCATAGATTTTGGAACCCAAACAAGATTACCTAGTAGGCATTGGATTGTCTTGGGAATCAAAAGCTATTGGAGGCCACTAGAGATATCATCGAGAAATTGTGTTTGACCCTGGTGATGTTTCCATGATTGAATGGCATGCACCATTATGGGAGCTGAATGCCTAGACTTTTTGTTGGAGTGTGCTTTGGGAGCTTTGGTTGAATAGAGGGATGACTTTGACTTGGTTGAAGTTTCCATGAAGTCGTGGAGTATCCTTCAATATCCAAATCTATCATGGTGATGGTGCTCTATGCGGTTTGGCTGTGACCCTTGCCTGTTTCTTTTTTGGTATCCAAAGTGGCATTGGAAGATTGGTGACAGTGATAGGTCTCAGAGTGTTTGGGCCTTTAGATGCTGCCATAGAACTTGTAGAATGTAACTTTGTATGAGGGAGGACTTGTATTGAAGGGAGAGGATCAAACATTGATGCACAACTATTGTTGTCAGTAGGTTTGGTAGGTGTCATCGCTAGCATGATATTTTCATTGTTTTGTTGTGGTTTTGTTCGGTTGTGTTAGATTTCATGAGACATCTCTTTGCTGCTTCACTCAGGTCTAGGGCATACATGTATCAACTAGTATGTCTCTCGGGCTGGCCACCCTTTGCATATGCATCACATAGGCTACATTGTCCGGCCGCCCACATTATGGTCTAGCCGCTTGTTCTTTTTTCAAGCTCCTTACACAGGTTATTATCCACTTATAGTTACTGTCAAGGATTTCTACCCCTTAGGCTTGGTGTTGGCGGATCACCGGTGAGAGGACGTCAGCACAACGAGAACTCACCTAACAACTCTGTCAAACTAAGGATGGACCTTGACCCACAGGCGCGTGGAAGCAAGAAGAGGGTGTCATCATCTACTCGACCAACTGATGACCAAATCATATGGAGCTATCAAACCTAAATCTATGTCCAAGCCACCTGCTCTGTGAGACTAAGAAAGTCTCCTACAATGCTACCGCAAGCCATAAGCCCCTTACACGGCCTTGAAATACCATGAAACTCTAGGGAAATCATACACACACTAGTAGGCCACTATCCCTAAGGTCTCTAACCCCAAATCCTACCCCAATACCCCTAGTGCAAAAAACGCGTAGTAAAATAGTCGGATTTTACAGGTCGTTATTTCGGAAACTTGAAGTACCTAATGTGTAGCTCTACTCGTTGTGAATGCGTGGATATGCTGAAAAACAGAAATGGGTAGCGTATACTCAGCAAAACCGCAGAATAAGCTCGCGGGTGGATCTCGTGATGCAAAGCCGAATGTGTGCAATGTTGGTATTGGCGCGTAGCTCTCTCCGTGGGCAACCCGTGACTGCTCTCCGTTTGCATTTCCAATCACTGAGGTGCTCATAACATCAAGATAAACTCTCTCTTTTCTCATACACTCAGTATGCTTACACAGACTCTGTACTTTGAAAAAGATAAGGGTTTTTTCATTAAGGTTACGCTTTGGGTTTTATACCCACTCATTTGTAAACCCTAAAGTTCAAAGTGAAAGATCTACTCTAATCTAATGGCAGAATTATGTACAACTTGGAATCTTCTTCAAAGCCCCAAAATATTACAAGTATAAAATGGGTTCTGTCAAGTAAAAAATAATTAGAATAATCCCGTCACTAAAAGTTCTGGATGTCCTCAGTGTCCAAAGTTAAAACTCCCCCCCTCCTAGCTCATGTCATCCCCGACATGACGTGCTGAGTTTTTAGATCTTCAGAAGGTGTGGTCCCTCATCTTGAGGACCGACTCATAACGCGCATGCAGTATGGCAATGGTAGGGCCAAAAATGTCCGTGTTGATGGTGAAAAAGCATGTGTAGAAAGCTTCTTTGAAGGCTTGCATATGGTAGGAGGGCAAAAACATAATTCGCTGATAGAGCTGATGGATCACATCTGGACTCGGCTGTGTAGACATGTCATAGGTGCATCTGACATTAGTTTCCTGGTTTTAGAAAAAGATGGAGTCCGAGGCTTGAGCTGGCTGGAAGATTTCAAAAACCACCAAGAGGGTTTTGCATATCTTTCTCATCATTATGCAAGGGAGGTCAGGAGAGCTAGTGAACAATTTGATGATGCCCGTTAGGGTTTTCACCATATATTGCTCACTCATTCTCTCTCCTGCCTTCAAGCTAGGTAACCTTGGGTAATTAAGCCATGTGGGATGGCTGCGTCAGATGAGAGAGTGCTCTTTCCAGGTTCTCATTTGTGGTAGAGGGCAGAAGCTCAGATCATCTCTAATGGCTTTAGGTGCTTCTACCAGATGGACTAGGTACTATGGGTACTTAATAAGCCACCCCTTTCTCCATTTTGCCTATGAATCCACTATTAGATTTTCCTCATCTGGCCAATTGATATCTCTAGTGTAAAGTGGGACCATGGCTTCCTCTTGTATTCTCTTGTTCAGGGTTATTGCTTCATCCTTCAGTAGACGATATGGGCGTGAGGGCTGCATCCACTCTTCGCATATGACGTTTCAGTCCTGCTTCTGAATGGTCACCGGCTTCAGAAATATCTAAAGGTGCCTTTTTTATCTCACTTTCTTCTTCCTCTGTTAGATCCCTTCGCTCTTGAGAGGGTCCCGCAGGAATTTCCTCTTACATGGG
Organism: Adiantum capillus-veneris; assembly: GCF_014529385.1. Taxonomy (NCBI): domain Eukaryota; kingdom Viridiplantae; phylum Streptophyta; class Polypodiopsida; order Polypodiales; family Pteridaceae; genus Adiantum; species Adiantum capillus-veneris. Next base: position 38,680,776 of record NC_140935.1, read on the forward strand.
TTGTGCTTTCGGATCTTCAAAGTCTTATAGGTTGATTCCTTTCATGGTGGCAGGGCCTTGTCTTTGCTGTGGCTCTTCCACACTTTGTCTCTTCAGTTCTTCTATGGCCTTTTTATGTTCCTCTTCAGCCTTTGTTGCTTCCTTGGCTGTCGTTATAAGAAAGTCATTCAACTCTTCTAGCAGTTTCATCAACTACTCGTTCTCTTCCTTAAGGACCTTCTTTTTGTCTTCTAGTATCTTCTCCACCACAAAGGATCCTTCTTCCATCATTAGCCTTTGTCGTCTTTCTAGTGTCAATTCTTTCTACAATTCTTTGAGTTGTTCTTCAAACACATTGGCTTCTTGGCTGGTACTTGTTGAGCCAATTCTTGCTCTTCTAGGAGTTGCCCTCAACCTTTGAATGGTCTGCTCCTTGACTTGGATTTGATCTTTCAACTCTATGACCTCGTCTTGAACCACCTCTTGTGCTAACTCTACCTTCTCTTTTGCGTCTCTGAGGCTTTCTACCTCCTTGAACAACAAAACACTTTACGATTGGGACTAAAATATGCATTGTGGAATCAATTAAATATTTAAGACTTCAAAATTGGGACCAAAATATTCATTGGACAAGACTGCAGTAGGCTTTGTTATGTTTGATGATCATGGGTAAAGCTTGTTATCCAAAGGGCGAGTATTGGAACAAGTCCACTGCAACAATGATGTTGATCATGCTGCCTTACCTACGATTGGAGTGGTTCACTCAAAATGAGATTCAATGTCTCAATGCTTTTGGCGATGCAACGCTAGTGGTGAAACAAGTGAATGATACTTGGGCATGCAAGAATCATGGTCTCTTAAGTCATTTAATTCATATAGAAGATCTTTTACGTTAATTTAGGGAAGTACAACTACACCATATCCCTAGAGAAGAAAACCAAGAAGCTAATGCTCTTGCTAGTGCACAACTACAATTTTTTTTAGCAAGAGCAATTGCACTAAAGTCTTGTTTATTTCAAGGGAGTGATTGCATGACTGACATTATCCAGAAGAGACAAAACCAAAACATCACCACCCAAGTAACTCATGTGAAAATTACATTAAAGAATCACTTAAGAGTATCTGCTTTCTTCTCTACACCAATGACCCTCTATTGCAAACATGTACTGTGATGAAATAGAAGGTGATGTTGATGTTGATGTATCCACCATTACACACTATGATTTCAAATATCTAAAACTCGCATGTAGTAGCCAAGGAGACCTCCCTTATACCCACATATTGCAAGAATGTAGGGAGGATTTTGAATGTTGGATACCCATTCATGATATAGCTATATGATAGAGGAAACCTTTCACCCAAAGGCCCACATTGGTGAGCCATCATAGCTGTGTTGTTGTGTAGATGGGACATCTATAATGTTATTTATCTTTAAGAGAGATATGAGAAGTAATATAGAGATGGATTCTATATCATGGAATAGAGGTGATCTAGAAAAATGGAGGGTGCATGAAGATCCAAGAACCTTTGTTGGAACACTTGCAGTACCCACTCCTCATTAGAGCCTCTAGTGTTGTACAGGGCTATGAGTAGAAGATTTTTGCATAGCTACATACACACACACACACACACACACACACACACACACACATAGAGAGAGAGAGAGAGATATCCATAGAGAGGAAGAGTTTGAGTTTGACATGGCTACAAAAAGAAAGAGGTTAAAGAAAGAGTTCTTCATGTTGGTTTTTAGAGGAGCTATAGATGAAGAATGTTTTTGGAGACGGGGGAGACAGAGGGTTAACCTTCAAGGGAGATCATGAAGTCCAAGGTTTTTGGATCCATGGCAAGGGTACAGAGGTGGCTCGAATCATTTCCATAGGTGTTGTAGCCATGGAGAGCTTGGAGACTATGGGATATGAAGGTGTAGATAAAAGGGGAGAAGAGATGGTTGAAAGGATTTGCATAGATGTTACATCCATGGAAATCTTGGAGGTTGGAAGAGATTCCATAGATGCTGTAGTCATGGAAAGCTTGGAAATGGAGGGCTATGAAGGTGTAGATGAAAGGGTAAAAGAGATGGTTGGAAAAATTTCGATAGCTATTGCAGCCATGGAGAGCTTGGAGAGAGAGGACTATGAAGATGTAGATGAAGATGGGGTATCTTGTAGTGAGAGACAATGAGTTTGGAGAAAAGGGTGACTTTTGAGAAAGAATGGCTGAGAAAAGGAGATTTTGCACATAAATGAGAACTCTATTTATGTTGAAGGGAAAGCATGGGCTCCACCCCCACCCCCTCTTCCACTCTCCCTTATACTATTTGAAAAGGTAGAGAGAGAATGTAGCTTCGCCGTTCCTAGTCTCTATTTAAGTCTAGAAAAAACCCATGGGAGCCTAAAAAAAAGCCTATGAAACTACCCTCAATCGTTGGCCTTGTCCCCTTTAACCACACACAATTTTAGCTTTAACACTAGAGTGGTAACATAACACTTTTATGTCCTTGGACACTTTTATGTCATTGGACACTTCTGTGTCCTCTTAACTCAACAACTTCCAAGAATTGTTACTTGAGATGCCAAGTAGATTCTAAGGCGTTATATACCCACAAAGCTTGCTTATGACTTGAAACAAACTTGGAAATTTTTTGGGCTAGTGGTTCCATCTTTAGAGTTTGGTTTGAATAACTTTTTAAACCTAACTTGAACGAAAAAACGTGTGCTGTTTTTGGCGAATTTTCATAAAATAGGCATTAGACCACTCTTAAGCACAACTTAATGGACTTTTAAGTGGTATATAGTTAGCATGGGTAAGCTACATAGTTAGCATGGGTAATTATAAAGATGTTCTCATGCTTCTAATAGCTGGAGAGTCTATGTATTGGAAGTTATGGCCCATTTATGAAAAACTCTTTATGTTGATTTATTAGTAAATTTCACACTTCGACGAATATTTTGAAGGCGTTTTTAAAATCATAAGGCAACCTTGAATGCAGTCATTGAGTGATTACTATATAGCTCTTCTTCCTTGAGTTTTGGGGCCCCTAAGACCCTAAATAGCAAACAACATAGAGGTGGGAGTGATTTTGCAGTTTATCAAAATCAAACTTGTTTTGAGTTATGCTCATATTGTCTTCAAATTTCTAAATTTCACTCAATCAACATGGTGCATTTTGAATCTTGTCTCCAAATAAAACGATACAATCTCAATTTGGCATGAGCTTGATAGGTTTATAAGTGATATAGAAAGCCAGATTGTGGAAGCCAATTTTTTTCATTCGTACAACTTTTGTACTTCATAGGTGTGTTCCAAATTGTCTTATGAAGATAGGGTTTGATGATTTTTATGATTTCTATTCCTAAACATAAAAGTAAAGAACCAAAGTGTGTAATATGGAAGCATTTATAGTGGTAATGATAGGTGTAGGCATAGAAACATCGATGATAGGTCAGCAGAAGATTAAAAATGCAACTTTTTTGTACTTAATTCTACTTTCAAACAAAAACATTTGGGGCTACAACAACCACGTACATTGGTTAAGAACCCATTAATTTTTATAGAAAAAATATGCTTGTACACTGGAGAATTTTGTACATTGTGTAAAGTAGGGTTCGCCTAGCAAATATGTTGTTTTTTATCATTTTGAGCACTCCTTTGGCTTTGACTGCTCCTCATGACCATATAATCAAGAGTTGTGAGTGTTTCCTTTTTAAAAAAAAATAGAGTGTGGTTTTAGCTTTGAGCTGATGTAAGGACTTCTTTAAACACATACATATGATAGTAGTATTGATTTTTTTCCCAAAACCCTGAAAGAACACTTTTATGTCCTGTTAGGTTACCAAACTAGTGTTAAGCCCTTAAAATTAGGAATCCTTACAAGGCTCTTTTGGGGTTCATATTTCCCCTAATGGGGTCAAACCTTTCAAAATATTGCTTTAGGCGCCATCCATTGAGTCTAGTTTGTGGATCTTGCCGTTTACATCTTGTGATCGATAGGTGTCATTGGAGTGTTACTACAAAATGATCTAGGTTTATTTCCATCTTAACATGAACTTGTATCCTTGAATGTGCCAAAAAGATTGTCATAACTAAGGACTAGCATTCCTTCCACGAGTGAGTGTTTAGTCAAATTTTAGGTGTTCTGAGTTTTGTAGGTGGTGTAGTAGTTAATGGCATCATCTCTGCCTAGCTCCAAGCATTCTAGATTAAGTATTCATTGTTTTCATTGTTTCTTCATGTTGTAAATTTCTCTATTTAGCACTCTCAAGCTTGTTAATTACACTTCAATTGGTAAAGTGACTGTACCCAACTGATGTTCTAGAAGGCATTCTCAAGAGACACCCATAGTGCTATGGAAAAATGCTTATCGCAATGCCCAAGATCTCTATTACCCTACTTAGTGACAATTTCACAAGGCATTCCGTTTCCCTTTTCTACCAATCCATGAAACTAAGGGTAACTCTAGAATGCTACTTGTGGTGGATGCCTAACTTCTCCATCAATTGTCCAACTAAGAAAAATTTAAAGCCAAGCCCTCTATATGAGATGATCTCAAGTGGAGTATAAAACCTAGGACAAATGCTTCACATGTTTAGCCTTTACTACCTCTAACGGTTGTGTCTCTTTAGAGCTTGTGGCCCATCACTGGGGCACTGCGAGTTGTGCATGACTCTCTGATGACTCAGTGGATTTGGCATGCATACACAGTTTCTTATCCTTTGATGCAAGCTACTTTAACTACTTCAACACAGTTTCCAAGTTGCTGCAACTATGGAGAGCTTGGAGAGAGAGGACTACGGGGGAGTTTGTAAAGAGAGAGGATGGGTTTAAATAAATGGGCGACTTGGGAGAGAGAATGGCTGAGAAAATCATCATTAGCTGCAAAAAAATAGTTTTTTTTACCGTATGATATATTCAAGGTTTTTGGAGGGTGCAAATGAGAATTATATTTATGTTGAAAGCAAAGAATGGTGGACCCCACCCCCTCCCTCCACTCCCTCTCTACTTTTTAGAGGGTATAGTTATGGCCACCACCCTCCTCATATTTTTCAATGCATAATCACCCATTAAGCTAAAGGGTCCTTTTGGGGTTCACACTTTTCCTAATGTACTTTTGACCCAAGTAATTACCTAGTACAAATAAGAAGACATTGCCTACGTTCACATATTTCCCATGGATGTTGATACCTAGATGTTGCCATGGATATCCGTCTTTGATGTTTACTTAGACATCCACATTATGTAGATGGAGGCCACTCGTCCATCATACGAGCATGCATTGAACATTGGATCGCGGTCCAAGAGCGGTAGCGGGTCAAATAGAGGTAGCAGTGATCACCAAGCACTACAGGAGGTTGTGTGCTCTTGTGACGCTGTTAGCGACGGAAATACACTGGGTTTTTATAACCCCCGGCGTCGCTAAAACCGTCGCTAATAGCGTCGCTACGAGAGCGTCGCTATATGCAACGCTATAGGCGTCGCTATATGCGTCGCTATAAGCGTCGCTATATAGAGACGCTCATAGCGACGGTCATAGCGACGGTTATAGCGACGTTTACACAGAAGTCTATAGCGACGCTCCAGAGTCATAAATAGCGACGGTTATAGCGACGCCCGAGAGAATTTTTTTTTGGTGACAGGGCATTGAATGCCCTGCCACCCATCAACCATATTGTACTTGATTCACTTTTTTTAAAAAGTGCAAGGGTAGATAATAGACCCAAAATAGTCACCCACAAGACGCATTGTTTGCAAAATTGACAAGCGTAAAATTGACAATTGTACACATCATAGGCAAAATGAATTGATTGGCAAATGTAATAATGACAATTGTACAACATCATAGGCATAAAGAATTGATTGGCAAAATGAACTGCGGTGACAAATGTAATAATATACATGGTTCAAAAAGACGTATAAAATCCGTCTCATGATACATAAGCTATGAGAAACCCTAAACTAATGCTATCTAGCTACGGCTAAACTGACGTCGTCTAGTCAGACGTCTCATCGCGTCCAAGCGGCGTATCTGTCGGATTCTGCAAAAAAAGACAATAAGACAGCTTTCAGTAAGTATAAACATATAACGACATTTATAAAACAATACAAAAAATAGAAAAGAGTAAACCCTAATACTAACCATGCCGCCGCGAGAACTGAGAATGTCCATCAGGGCGTTTAAGCCCTTCCTGCCTGCGTACTCGCGCTCGTACAGTGTGGGATCACGTCCTGTCATCGACCACTGTCAAAACATACAAAGATTTCATTATGTTAGAATTAAAAAACTCATAAACCCTAAACTATCGAACATAAAGAGCAATGCAAAAACACTTACAAAATCGGCCTCAAATGATGTCCATCCACGGAGCAAAATTGTTCAAATACAATATTTGTGGCTTTAAGAGATCTCTCTCTCATCCTCGCATAACTCAGCATAACTTCCTATATCTATATAGAGCTCTCCGTTTAAACACATATCCTCTGCTTCATTCTGTAGCTCCTCTGCATGCATCCCATATAGAGTAGTAGCATCTTGATGCTCGTCTGGCACCACCACAGCGGCTTCTGATTGAGCATCTTCTCTGATCTCCTCCATTGATGCCATTGTGATTGGCACATGGTAGCCGTCATACGTCATTGCACTACGAGGGGCTACCTCTATGGCGTACCACCAGTTTGATGTAGACTTTGTAGGATGAAATATTACCTGCCAGAGCCACATAACTTACATGAGAGCTTTCAAGCACATAACTTGTAAAAGGGGGATGTTAACTATTTACATACTTACTTGTTCACAATGCTCGGGTAGTACGAAAGTGTCTCTTAGGTCTGTCCATTTCTTAGTAGAATCCACCTCAAGAAAACCAGACTCTCCTCTACGCACAGTAGCGTTGCGACCCTCCATGATTATCTTGAACCATTGCACGTCGAACAAGTCGACAAAAAATCCTTTGTAATCGATCCTCAAAATCTCTTGTAGCGTGCCGAAGTAAGTGAGTTCCGCCACCACAGGATCTGCATCAGAGGAACGTCGTCGACTAGACTGTTCAAATTTTGCCATGATTCCACAATCTTGAGTAAAACGCTTTTTGTCGATCCGTTCCACCCTAAAATGTCAACCTTTACACCATGCTGCTGTGTATGACTTATACTACAACTAACAAAGATTATGAGTGGCCGTTCAAACGTTTAGAAATAAAGTCACTAGCTAGTCGTACATTGCAAACTTACCTTGGTCGCGCAACCCCGAGAGTACTCCCACTCTTCCTCAGTCACTTCGTCACCGCATTGTTGTGCGCTTTTCAATTGGTTGTGCAACCATCTTAAGCTCATGAATGTTGGTAGGCTCTCCAGACCCGTCGGATAGTGCATCAGTGGTCGTCTTCCCCGTCTCCACTCGATTTGTGCCCTTTGTCGCTCTTGCTTTGCATCCTCATATTGTCTAGCCACTCTCCAATGTACACTAGGGACTCTGATACCAACCAACCTTCTGCCATGCTACCCTCCGGACGTGCCTTTTGACGCACATATCCCTTAAGCGTTTTCATGAAACGTTCTAAGAAGAACATCCATCTGGAATGAACTGTGCCAGCTATTTCCACCTCATCAACTATGTGAACAAGAAGATGCACCTGAATGGTTAGCATGGTAGTAGGAAAATGTTTCTCAAACATGCACACAAGCTCCGCAGCATTTAGTTTGGCGAATGGTATGGAGTCTACGTTGATCTCCTTTTGTGAGATCCATTGCACCAGCTTTGCAAGTTTGTAGATTGTGTTACGGATGTCGAGAGACAAACATCCCTCAATGGCAACCGGTAAAATAAACTGTAAAGTATGTGCAGCAATGATATTAAAGTCCACATTTTATGCAATGATATTAAAGTCCACTATCAACGTACCTCACACATTTTATGCCAATCGTGTGACTTCAAACCGGTAAGCTTTCCTTCTTTAGTAAAACACGTTCGGAGCGAGTGCATTATGCCAGTGGGGGTCCGCAAAGATCGAATGGTCTCTTTTACTTTGCGTTCTTGGGCTCCTGTGAAAATCAATGGTGCTTTAGGGAGTTTTACCGATCCATCAGACGCTGTTTGCGGCCAATATTGCTCCATACGATCCACATTTCTAAGGTCAAATCAGGCTCCCAAAGTATGTTTCTTGCCGGTCAGATGGTCCCATAGTAGATTACCCACATTCTTGAATATGTGCATTGGATCGAGCAAGTGATTGATCATGAGTCGGGGCCAGTATGGTAACTCGTACCATAGAGATAGTCTCTTCATCCCTGGAAGCAATCCGTCATAGCACATCTCCTTCTGCTCTAACCATGCTTGTGCAGACATCCTTGGTGGCTCTCTTCCCAAAAAGCCGTCGCGTAACACATGATTCTTTGGAAGATACGCTTGATGACCTTCGTAGATTTGCTTCTTCAGTGAGGGCGCCCTACGTGCATTCAGTCTAGGTCCACATGTGACACATGCTCTGTATCCGCTTGTTTGAAGCCCTGCATGTATACACATGATAATAGATCAACTATGGGAAAAAACAAGATTTACAGTGTCTGAGTGAGGAGTGTCAATAGATCACCTGAGCATTCTGTTAGCCCGGGATAGTCATGCATGATCCACATTAGAATGCCTCTGATCAAAGCATTCCGTCGTCCTGTGTGTCGGCTCATATCCACCACCTCTATGCCAATCCACAATTGTTGTAGCTCTTCCAATAGTGGACGAAGCTACACATCCATATTCTCCACTTTATATCGCCCTGGCACAATCAAGCTTAGCCATAGGTGCCCCTTCTTCGTAGTCAACCACAGGGGAATGTTGTAGTTGACAATGACAACGGGCCATACACTGTAAGATGTTGATCTTTGACCAAATGGATTTAGGCCATCCATAGCCAGGCCTAAGCACAAATTTCGAGCTTCCCTGGCAAAATCCGACCATGTTCCATCTATATGTTTCCAGGCTGCGCAATCTACAGGAATTCGTAGCACACCATCCGAAGATTTATTCTCCTCATGCCATGATGCTAGGGCGGCCATGGACTTACATTCGAAGAAATGCTTGATGCGAGGAAGCAGAGGAAAATGTCGCAAAACCTTTTGTGGAATTTTTGTCCCGTGGAGATCTACTCGATATCTTTCGGAATCACATTTCGGACACTTCTCCATGTCTATGTATTCCCCTCTGAAAAGAATGCAGTCATTAGGACAAGCGTGGATAGAATTGTAATCCATCCCCAAGTTTCGCAAAATCTTTCTTGCTTCATCTCGGGAATCTGGCATCACATTGTCAGCTGGTAGTATGTGCTCTTTAAGCAATCTACACAACATAAAAATACGATACAATCATGTAAAAATCTATCAGATCATTATACATTTAGAGTTTTATTAAAGTAAACTAATTGTAATAGATCACCTGAAAAGTGCTGTGACGCTAGTGTCACTCCATCCAAACTTTGCCTGTATGTTGAGAAGAACCAGGAGTGCTTTCAATCTAGACATACGTGCTCCATTATACAATGGCGTATCGGCTTCACTTTTCATATCATCATAGATAATCCTTTCTGAATCCATGATTGTCTCGATCATTTCATCAATCTCGGGCTCAAACATTGCCTTGTTGGGAATGTGCTCTACATGATCATCCCCCGAGCTATCAGAGGCTACATCTTGTGGCCTCACATATGCTGCTTGACCAAAGCGCCTGCGAACACGTCTATTGGGTTGCAAGATTGCTGCTTGTTGGCCAACATCAGAGTCCGGCGAGTTATAATTGGCAACAACTCGATCTATAATAGATGGATCGAACTCGCCAAATTCGCGAACGTGCTGCAAAGAAACACATCTTGTCCGTCGCACAGCATGCTTGCATTGATTACAAGGACATAAGACCCTTGTTGAGAGATAGGTGTTTCGGTTGGACGGTCCCACATCCTCGTCACTACTCATAATGAGGATAAAAATCTTATAATCTGGACAACAAATTTAATATTCTATTGGCATTCTTTGTCTTCTCTCTCTCTCTCTCTCTCTCTCTCTCTCTCTCTCTCTCTCTCTACCTCACATTCTCTAGTCATGTCCAATCCCCGCACACCTCGGTCTAGAGGTGCACGGAGATCAGAACCACCGGGTTATAATCTCATCTTTATTGGTCAATATCTATATTTGTGGGTACAAGAAATCTACAGACCCACATCTACATGATACTGCATGTAGTGGACAAAACCCCTTTGCCTCTTCTCTAGCTGTAGCACTTCACAGCATCTTAACATCTTTTCACAGTAGATCTTTTCACTGTTCGTCTAACTCTAAACCCTAAACCGTAAGTAATTCTTGCATGGACTCGATCTAACGTAAATAAGCGTAAATCTAAATAAACGTAAATCTAACTAAAAATAAACATAAATCTAATTTAACGTAAGTCTACATCTAACCTAATCTTTAACGTCTTTTGGGATAGTTTCCTACGACGTTAAAACTCTCTTCTTCTTGTGTGTGTGTGTGTGTGTGTGTGGGTAAACCTAAATAAACATAAGTCTAATCTAATATAACATAAATCTAAATCTAACGTAAATTATGTTATATTAAAAACAAAGAACTAAACTAACAGGGATTATAAGAACCTTAAAACTGATTTAACACATAATTTTTCACATAACTCGGCAAGAGTTGGCATTCTCATCACTAAAGATGTGAGAGTTAACTTCTGGCGGTGACGCAGCCTCATCTCCATCCACATCTGACGACAGCAATTGGCCCTTTGGACCGTTCTTGCTCTTGTTACTAACTTTGAAGTTGCTGTTGAATGACTAGAGGTTGTCTAGATGGTCATTGTCGGGGATGTAGTGACTCTTGCCGCCCTGAAGATCCACCTTCTTCCCTATCTTCTGAAGACATTTCACCAGTACTTTTGGATCGACGGAGCCCACCATGAGTGAAGGCAGCAATACCCTATATTCCATTGAGGGCTTTCTTCACCCGCTTCATGCAGGCATCGCAGTCTATGGAGACCTAAATCTAATCTAATATAACGTAAATCTAACTAAAAATAAACCTAAATCTAATCTAATTTAACTTAAATAAACCTAAATCTAATTTAACGTAAGTCTACATCTAACCTAATCTTTAACGTCTTTTAGGATAGTTTCCTACGACGTTATAACTCTCTTCTTCTTGTGTGTGTGCGCGTGTGTGGATGTGTGTGCCAATAAAAAGAGATAAATGGTATAACCTTTCTATCACCCATGCCAAGTATGATAGATTGGTTATGCCATTTCCCTCTTGAATAATAGGTCTTGAGTTCAACTCCTCGTCGGCTAGATCTTTAGGTCTTTTAATTTTAATTAGTTTCCTACGACGTTAAATTAGTTTCTCTCCCTTTCTCTCTCGATGTGTGTGCGTTTTTTTGTTTATGCATGTTTTCTCTCTCTTTTCCTCTCGCGATGTGTGCGTTTTTTGTTTATGCATGTTCTCTCTCTCTTTTCCTCTCTCAATGTGTGCGTTTTTTGTTTATGCATGCTCTCTCTCTCTTTTCCTCTCTCAATGTGTGTGTGCATTCTTTGTTTATGTATGTGTGTGTGCGTTTTTGTTTATGTTTGTACTCTTTCTCTCTCTCTCTCTCTCTCTCTCTCTCTCTCAAAAACACTGTGTGTGTGTGTGTGAGAGAGAGAGAGAGAGAGAGAGAGAGAGCGAGAGAGAGAGAGAGGGAGAGAGAAAGAGGGGAAGGGAACATGAGAGTGAGGAGAGGGAAGGAGCATACCTGGCTCTCCTTCCCCTCCTCATGTGTGTGTGTGTGTGTGTGTGTGTGTAGAGAAGAGAGAGAGAGAGAGAGAGAGAGAGAGAGAGGGAGAGCGTTACCTGCTCCTTGCTTGAGGGCGTCGAAAAACTCAGATCTGAGATCTGAGTTTTTGGGCGCTCTCTATTATTTTTTTTAGCCCAGCCGGCGTCGCTATGAGCGTCGCAAATTTACAAGTAAATTTGCGACGCTCATAGCGACGCCGGGACTTTTTTTTTGTGTCGCTGTGTGAGCGTCGCTAATATGAATAGCCTCTTGTAGTGAAGATGGTCGACTTATCTTTCTCATGATCAAGTCTTGAATCACTAACTACATTTTATGCCATGACATTCTATAACATGACACTCTACTTTGATATGATGTTTGTCACTTTTTTCAGCTCCTGTGCTGCTTTTGCATTTCTAAATATGTTGTATTTTAAATCCATTGATCTTTGCTCATTAACATATCTTGATCCATGTTGTCTGTCATTGTGTCTGTGGCTATGTCTATGATAAACGCATATGGATACATGCATATGTGTGTGTGCATGCGTGCATGTGTGTAAGTGTGTTAATATATGTATATATACACATACATATATATATATATATATACATATATATATATATATATATATATATACACAGAGAGAGAGAGAGAGAGAGAGAGAGAGAGAGAGAGAGAGAGAGAGAGAGAGAAGTGCAAAGAAGAGAAGTGAACATAAGAGAAGAGAAGAAAGAATAGATTTTTTACCTTGATATCCTAAGAGTCTCACAAAAAAGCATGCAAGGGTAGCCATGCCACTTGGCATCATCCGATTGGCCAGTAAAAGCATAGATGGTACCGCCAAATTAAAAGCACAGTCCACAAACGCCACTGCCACACCAGGAAAAAAAATCATAGTGACGTATAAACCCAGCACCTTCTCACCAGCTCGCATCTATTGCTACTGATCATCTCTTTCTCCTTCTAATGCCGTTGTTGTTTCTCGTCTCTCTCAGGGCGCTCCACCTTTCTGGTTCTACATAAACTTACTCAATCTCTCTACAACAATTTTGAAGAACAAGAGAATGCTTCTTCTTATCAGGAAAGCAGCTCTACCTACATTGACTTCGTTCTGTGTAGATTTATGTCAATCAATCCAAATGACTCAACATGAATTGTAAATATTTTTCCTGTGCAACAAAGCTGACTTTGTCCGTTGAAATCTTGTTGACCAGCTAAAACCACAACAAAACAAATCTTACGGATTTCAGATGAAGTAGTGTTGGTCAAAGATTTGCATTCAGACTGGGTCCAAACACCACATTGACTGATAGAGCTAGTTGCAGGGTGAAGACCTTCACGCAAGCATATTCATAGGTCATTGGTTACCCTCTTAAAACGCCTCAATAAATAAATTTTTTCTAAATCTAATAATTAGATGATTCTAATTTTTTGCTAACTGGCCACTTAAGGCAACCTCCACCTACTAGTTTCTTGTCTGAGTCTCCTCCATCCAGCTCTTCCAAAGCTACTAGCTTTAGAAGAGCTACTAGCTTTGAAAGCTAGTAGCTCTTCCAAAGCTACTAGCTTTCAGGACAATTTTCATTATAGGAAAGTCTTCGGCAACATATATAGCTCATGCAGTGGTAACTATCGAAGGAGCTACTGAAGTGCTCGCTGAGCAGAACCTTGCTCCTGAGATGGTTAAGCTGGTCTTTAGAAACCATGTCGAAATCCTCTAAAGAAGAAGCCTTGTTGCATGACCGTGTAGGAGCTAAGGTAGTGAAACTCACAGCATTGGAAGCTCTTGCTTCTACAACATCAGAATTCTTAGCATTTGAAGGGGTTTAAAGTGCACTTATTGGGGATTTCCATACATGGATACATTAGCAGCACAAAACTCGACAACAATTGTAGTATTTGGTACTATGTTAGAGAAGTTGCCTATTTTAGAGAACATGTATCCAGAGAACCCAACGCCAACCTTGAATGCAGAATCTCTGACTAGCATACATTAGCAGCACAAAACTCGACAACAATTGTAGTATTTGGTACTATGTTAGAGAAGTTGCCTATTTTAGAGAACATGTATCCAGAGAACCCAACGCCAACCTTGAATGTAGAATCTCTGACTAGCACACCAAGCAAAAGAGATATCTTCTTAAAACCTCATGATTTTGTTATTACGGACCCTTTGTATTTAGCAGAGTGCAACAAACCTGGTGTGAGTGATAGAGTATTAGAAGCAGCCACAATGCGAAAGAAGCTGCAATAGCTCTGTGACAAAATGCTATATTGGCACAGTCCTGTGGGCTTGTGAGTGACCGGGTACACCAGTGTAGCACTCAAGAGACACAATCACTAGTTGTATTGGCTGCAACAACATCAACGCACAATTTTTGACAAGAAGAAGCAGCGACTGTTGCAATCTTCAGCACTGCAAGCAACCGATCGCAAGGGTAAATGTCAAATATGTTTAAAAAAAGCATACCACAAGCCCTTCTCCATCTATAATTGGCATTGCCTAGTGCCTACTCATATATTGTATTCAAAGTACATATAGAGATCAGAGCAAGGCCGGCCAGGTGAGTTTTATAGCAAAGAGAAATTTTGCTAAAGAGCGAGTAAAGCCAGCAACAACAACCGACCTACTAAAGGTAATGAATTTTTCACTTCGAGCAATTACAATATGTAAAACACAAAGGTCCCTCCAACACTAGAGGAGAATCATAAAGTACCCCTCCAACACTGGAGGAGAAAACAAAGTATGCGGGTGAAGGGCACATTCCCTACGTTTTATGGAAATTGGGTGAGGAGCATCCCATGCACCTAATGCATCCCTTTGCATCTACTATCTATATAATTTGAAAATATTTTTACTTAAAACATCAAGTAACTCCTAATTTCAATCATGGTGCAAGTTCCTTGAGATTTTGAAGCAGCTTCAAGGAGATATGGTACAAAGTCTCGAGATTAAGCAACGACAGGATATTCAGGTATATACCAATACTTCGTATTTTGGATTCTTTTTGGCATACCTACCCTATGCGTTCAAGCTCGAAATATAGGTCACTTCTCTCTTCTTCTTTCACATCAGTTCTCCCCTTTTCCTTTCTTCACTTGAAGCTCTCTCTTACTCTCTCTCTCTCTCTCTCTCTCTCTCTCTCTCAAATACCCACATACATACAGGGGATTGTTAGAACAGACTCCAAAGGTAGCTCAGTTCTCTCTTTTTCTTTCACATAGATTCTCTCTTTTCCTTCTTCACTTGAAGCTCTCTCTTACTCCTCTTCTTCCATGGAATTTCTCTCTCTCTCTCTCTCTCACATGCACACACATACATCCAAGGCATGACTGTATCCGTTGTGAGCTCGTCGCCTCCCTAGATTTCAAAACCCTCGGAAACCAATCAAGGCACACTAGTTAACATCATAAGATCAATCTCAAGAGATCAACTTGATCTATCTGACGAGTCTTGATCTCAAGGCTGTTAATCAAGAGATAAAGACAATGGTAGGAAATGCAATGAGTAAGACTGTGAGAGAGAGAGAGAGAGAGAGAGAGAGAGAGAGAGAGAGTATTTCTTAGACTACCATGGATACTTATTTAGATGAATGAAGATTGCTATGATCTTTTAAAGATTCCACTCTCGAGACTGAATGTGCACTTTGTAAAAAAAAAACGAGAGATAAAACACAGCCTCTGTGTGTGTGTGTGTGTGTGCGAGTGAGAGAGAGAGAGAGATTTGGTTTTCTTTCACACCAAGAACCTTATTTTATTTAGAAACGACCGCAGGTAGGCGACGGATACCCTTAGAGTAGCACAACGTCAAGCTGCTCCACAGTAGTTATAAGGGCGGCAAAGCTGCTGCTCTGCATAACAACTAGTGGCAGTAGCAGCATTGTACTTTGATGGATATAATTACGCCAGGTGCCAATGCCCTGGTAGCGCACCCCGTCAGTGAAGCCGGGCACACTAGGGCCGGTGATAAGGGATGCGGCACTCCTCTCGAGTGACAGCTCCGCCAGCTGATCCTCGGTGTACTTCAGCCGCTGCACCATCTTGATGATATATGGATTAACGTAGAAACAAAGGAAAAGGAGAGGCAGGTGATGATGATGATCAGAAGGAGCTGGATGGGCCTCCTATTTATAGCGAGCTGGCACCGCGGCCCTCAACAGCAGCAACATCTAGTGCAGGTTGTACTCGACGCATTAGAGTAGGAATATTAATAATATGTAAGCGAATCGATGCCCTCACCGATCACAGCAACAACGTCACATGCACAACTACTAGCAGCTGTATTATAAGGCCTGCAGGGCTCGATGCTGCCACATGCGAGAATAAGAATATTGTGCATGGCTTACTAGGACAGACTAGCTCTTCCTAAAAGAAATTCATTTTTTACAAGATTCCACAGAATCTTCCTCTGAGACCCATGGTCACTCTCACCGTTTCTCCTCCCACCCTCCCCATCCACCTCCTCTACGCCCATCTCCTCAACCCTGTGTACCAACCTCCTCACCCATCCCTTCTTCCTTCTTTCCTATTCTAGGAATTCTCTCATGTCTACAATACAAGGCGTCTCCCCCCTCCCCCCCCAACACAAATACATTGAGCATGCCTTCCCTCGCCCCTCCAAATCTGATGTGTAGAGAGAGAGAGAGAGAGAGAGAGAGAGAGAGAGAGAGAGAGAGAGAGAGATCTCCATATGCCTTAGATCCGTTGTGCCTGTTTGCAGGCTTCAATTCACAGGCGGGCATACCTAAACTCACTGGCGGCCTTTCATTCACATTCCACCATGCAGAGAGAGAGAGAACTCGCATTAAAGAAACTTCTCATTTGCGCTTCATTTTTCTTCTACTCTTTGTTTCGCTTCAATCAAAATTGGCATCAACGCCAGATTCCCATTATACATTCTTTTCCAAAATTGGTATCACATACTATTATGTCATAAAGCAGGAAAGCAGGATGGCCCTAGCCCCTGGAATCGATTCCCGATTACCCAAATAATATAGTGACGCTTCACCTTCACACTGCCATGCGATTCACACGGCTCCGATATACATGATTGGAGTGGATGCAAGGCCCTAATATTAGGCATTTAATTTTTTCCCATCAAGAAAGGTATATTTCACATGTAGGGTTTTGTTCTTATGCATATTTTTCACATGTAGGGTTTAATTTAAAGGGAGTTGCAAGCCTCCACCCAATCATCCCAAACTTTGGAGCGCTCTTCCAACTAGCCCCTCCAACTTTCACATACTTTCTAATTATAAGTAACCCAGGTTACCGAGCTGCAAGACCACCAGCAAACTTAGATTGATTTCCAAGTTCTAAAGAAAGAAGCATCGCTCTTTGTTGCCCAACAATGGTCAAAATCCGTGAGAGGGGTTTGCGAGTAGGGATTTTCTCGATGCCCAGCTTACCTACACTTCCTAGGCCGCAACAATTGCGAGAGCCTTATGCTTTTCAAAAAAATTTCACGTTAGCCAAAGTTCCATTTGAACTAGTCAACACTCATGACTGGCCCACCGAAGGAGTAAAGCTCCGCGTGTGCTAGCTCAACAACAACCCTTTGCAACTTAACAAAGTTTCTGGAATGTGCCTATAAGTTTGCTGACCCCTCTTACCACCACTCGAGGCATTACGACCATTTTCTTGGCAGCCTTGTAACCACATATCCGACCAGCTGGTAGGAACGTCAACCTTAAAAGCGTAAGACGTTGTGGAGAAGTTTGTAGAGTAGCCGGGAACGCAGGGAGCCTCTAGCTATGAGATAGGGGTATATGCCTCTCAAACTTCTTCAGCTTATTTCAAAGACAATAGACTTCTTCCTTTATAATGTTATCTCATCCTTCCACCATCATTGCACATTTCTATGTTATTTCTCGATTGGAAGCTCTATACTTCTCAGTCTCTTTCCTCAAGTGATCTTCTCTATGATTCTTGCTTCTTGAATCTATACTCTTGCCAATCTAATCCTAGCACATCCATTGTCTCATCATAACCTATAAGTCTTCTGTTTCCTCTTCTCTTGTTATTTATGCTTGCCAATGGTACCTCGCAAGAGACTCACAATCTATATTGGAGGAGGCTTTATTTTGAGAAATTTAAGCTTTGCAATGGGAAAAACAGGCGCCTACATGCCTCATCTAAAAAGATAAGAAGGAGAGAAACATTGATAGATGAGAGGAGTTTGTCACCCGCAAGCATACAAGAATATTCAATTAAAGATTTTTTGTATAGAAATAGAATTTTTATCACTCATAACAATTCCTTCCCCTTCTCGAATTGCTTGCCTTGGGACACAAATCCTTGTAGAGTTGCTTTCACAGTTGCCCAAGTAAGGATCGTTCATGATCTTGTCATCAATGTCAATTTGGACATGGAGTTGAATTATGGGAGCAACACCATGGACATGTATAGAAAACATGCTAGTATATTAGAAGCAATGAGTGTGTTTGACTGTCTACCTCATTCGGATGTGCTTACCCACTATTGATTGTACTCAAGGAAGTCACATTGGGATGTGGAAACCTCTAAAAACAACACTCCCAATATTGTTGAAAGAGCCACAATTTGTGTATTCATCACCAAGACTAGCTTCTACTATATTGTCTATTGTAACATTACCACTCTATTGTTGCACTACCCTACAATCCAACTCTCGCAATAAACTTATCTCAAGCTAGCAATTTTGTTACAGCTTGATCTAGTCTCATTGTTATCATCTAGGAAGTTTCTTGCATCCTATTGGAGTAAATGATAGAGTTAGCAGGCCTTTTTCTTTCCATGAAAAAATTAATAACGTTTTCTAGAGGACTTACCAACATGGCTTTGGATGATGGAAATGGATGGTGTCATGTACATTTAATAGTGTGCTTTTGGTGGTGGTTGTCCTCTACCTACCTTATCACGGAATTAGGACCCTCAATATGATGCAATATGGGTTCTTCTTGCTTTAGAAAATAATTATTTCGTTTCTAGAGTGTGAATATTACAAGTGGAAGGTGTTGGTATGCTCATCACACTCATAAATTTTGGTAGCACTCCTAGCTTTTCAGCTAGCTCCATAGAGATGAAATTGTGGGTGGAACCATTATCAAAGAGAAAAAGAGCATCATGCTCTCTGGCCTTTCCCCAAGTGTAAGAAACTGGGAACCCCTTTGCATTGAGCAACCTCTTGTGGAGCCTCAACCATGGCGGATCTAGGTTGTTCATTGTTGCTAGCTTTCCTTTGTGGACATTTTCGATAGGAGTGCCCTTGTTCTCTGCAATTAAATCATTTGTTATCTTTACGATAAAGCTCAAGCTCTTCAGGAGAGAGTCGATTCTTACCTTTGTAGACTCCTTTCTCCTTAGTCTTGTTGTTGTAGTTGTCGGGGTTGCTCTTGGAAGCATTCGTTGCGTTGTTCTTCCCTTTGGGCTCGCTTCAATCCTTTGTATCCATGGGCTTAAAAATTTTCTTAGACCCTTGTTGGAAATTGATGCGAGGAGCAAGCAGAGTGTGGTGAATAACTATAGAGATGGTCTTTGGCTCTTGGGAGTTGACATACTCAGCCATATCCTCAGAAAGACCCACACAAAATTGTTGCTTTTGTGCCCCAAAATCTATCTTTTGTAGACCGTTGCTTTGAGATGTAGCTCCCAAAATTTGTCTACATACTTGTGGATAGATTCATAAGCAGACATCTTCAAGCTTCTCCATGCTGTGAGCACTTTGTCTTCGGCATCTCCTAGAAGACATTGCTTCATTATTAAATCTCTCATGTTCTTCCATGTCTTTGGAGCTTGCCCATTTGCTCGTAGACTAGCCCACCATTGTCTGGCAGACTTCTGTAAATGCATGGACACATTTTTAAGCTTGGAGGACTTCGTGAAATCCTCATCTCTGAAGGCTGCATCAAATTGTTGGATGAAGGCCAACACTTTGTCTAAGGCACCGTAGGTGCCATCATAGGTGAGAAAAATGATGTTATTTCCTCCCTCTTTGAATTTCTTCATCTTGTCGGACCTCTTCCAAGCAGCATAAGACCTTCGGTGTCCTCTCCTCCTAGGCGGTGATAAGCCGCTACTTTCCTCAGAAGAGGAAGATGAAGGGGAAGAAGAAGGAGAAGATGGAGATTTCTTCCTTCTCTTTGCCTTCCTTCTATCTTTCCTTTCCCTCTTCTTGTCTTCACAAGGAGGACCTAGAGATCTCTTTCTTTTCGGTGGTGACTGTGACCTTTGAGACCTCCTTCACCGAGGAGATACATCCTCATCATCGGAAGAATTAGAAGTGTGTTCCTCATCTTCCATTGGAGATTTATCCTCATGTGTACTCTCATGACTTTGAGGAGGCAGTTCCTTGCCTCTTTTCTCATGGGATACCAGTCGTCTTTTCTCTCCTTTTCCTGCAAGAATCCCTCTTTTTGAAGTCTCACCATGAGGCCTCTCATAAATTCTTTCATCTTGGGGAATTATGGGTAATGTGCCAGCTTGAAGTTGAGCTTGCACTTCAGCGTGTAGAGCGGGATTACCCATTGCTTCTTGTAGACTAGAGACAAGAAAATTCACAAGCATAGGAGCATCATTAGTTGCACCGTCATGTGCAAAATCAAAGTCATCTACACTAATTGTACTCTCTTCATTATTTCAGCCATGTTGCTAGATTGTGTAAATGCTACTTCGTGTTGCAAAAAGAAATTCCAACCGTCGTGAACTACTCTAGGAACTCCCTTCTTAAGCAAGAAAAGAGAAACATAATGCTCTCATACCAATGTAACAAAATTGAACTTATTCTTTGTAACTAGCGGAAAATGGTCTACACAACTATCTAGCATGGCATGAACAATAACTTGAAAGAGAGAGAGAAAGAGAGATTGACAACAGTTGAGGACCGGATTTACTTGGAGCCGGTCCCCCCTTCAAAAGGCTTTTGTATTATAGGAACCCCCATGAAGAGAGTCTTGTTTACAATACAAGATTTATGTTCCTTAAGACAAATTAGATGCCACGAAGATGGAAACCTCACGCATCACAACATGCTTCTTTCTACAACTTAACATAACCCAACCCTCCGTCCCAAGACCTCAGACACCTTCAAAGGTGGAGAGAGCTAGCAGGGAATGAGGTAGATCGAGGGAAGAAGAAGTATTCATACGAGAAAGAAGTATTCTTCTCCATAGATTACTCATAGAGCTTGGCATAGCATAGTAATGAAGATGGAGAGAAGATGAGCATGCTTTAGCATGTCTCTTGCTTGGATTTGCATTCCATATACAAGAGTTGTTGATGTAGGCTCTCTACTTCTCAAGCTTGGAGAAGGAGCTGAAGCTTTCCATTAAAGCTTGGCACTTTGTCTTCCTCACAATGGGAGTGTGAGAGAGAAGAGAGTACTCCTTGATCCTTGCTCATGGATCAGGTTTGTAGGAGAGTACCTCACAGTAAGGAAATCCCAGCCATTCTAGAAGTTTTGCATGAAGAAGCATGTGGCGATCATTTGCACATGAACTAACAATAAAGAAGATTTTACTTGCGGGATATGTATGACCGAGTTTGCATGTGGATCAAGTTTGTAGGAGAGTACCTCACACTAAGGAAATCCTAGCCATTCTAGAAGGTTTGCATGAAGAAGCATGTGGCGATCATTTTGCACATGAACTAATAGTAAATAACATTTTACTTGCGGGATATGTATGACCGAGTTTGCATGTGGATGTTCAACATTGGTGTAAAAGTTGTCATAATTGCCAAATAAATGGTGATAAGAGGTTTTTGTACCGTCCACAACAACTAGTAATTGCAAATGGTCCTTTTGAGAAATGAGGCATTGATGCAATGGGGCCCTTGTCTAGGAAACAAAATGGTAAAGTATACATCCTTGTGGCTATCGATTATATGACTAGGTGGGTGGAAGAGCAAAGTGTGGCAAGAGTGAATGACAAAACAATGAACAGGTTTGTGTATACCCACATATGTTGCAAGTTTGGAACCCCCCTAGAGATAGTCTCACTGGACTACAAGAAAGGCCTCCTACCAGAAGTATGTGAAGAGATTCACATTTTACATGGGCATAGCACACCCTACTATCCACAATCAAATGGTTTAGTAGAGAAAGCTAATGTTGTCATTGCGAGGTATCATTGGAAAGATGGTGCAAAACAAGCCAAAGATGTGGGACAAGTTCTTTGATGGGGCCTTGTGGGCATATTGTACAACCTTCAAGGATGCTACTGAGTTTACTCCATTCCACTTGGTGTACAGAAAAGAAGCCTTGCAACCAATAGAGCTAAACATCCCAACCATTAGAATCACAGGAAAGGATTTCAAAGATGCGCAAGAGGTATGGATAGATAGATTACTTACTTTGGTGGAGCTGGAATGGAAGAGAGAAAGGGCCTATTCATGCTACAAAAGAAAGGCCATACAATTGAAGGAGAAGTCCCGGGGGATTCACTCTATATACAAAACGGGACGCCACCTGCGAGCGGACAACTTTGATAAAACCACTATATACGACTCATATTAGGGAATATGACCCCCCTTTCTATGCTTATACGACAATCCATGCAAAAAACTATCATACCCCTATCTTACATATAAAATTAGATCTTACATGATCCAACTGAGTAAAACTAGTCAAAGAGCATGTAGCATAGTGATTGGCAATGTACTAAGTAACCACTTCTATTGATAACTAGATGTACCCTCAATGTGTCTTAGTTTGACTTTCAAACTATGTGCCCGTTCAGTCTGCACTCTAGCTATTCGTCCAATTGTTACTCCAAAAACATGGTTACGAAGTTTTGTTAGGTTCTCCATGTAAATTTGCATCTATACAAACTCTTTCTAGCTTTCATCCCTCAATGAATGAACTATATGCAAAGAAGTGTTAGTTCTTACATGTATCTTGGTAGCTATTGACTCACAAGTTCGAGGGCAGAATGTTTTGGGAAGCCATGATTTTGAAACACAAAAACTTCCTCTCATGTTTCCCTTTTCTCACTCACCCCCCTAAATATGATACCCCCTCCCTTATTTTTAAGCTTGGGAGATAAATTATTGGGGGGCATACCCCTAACTTATACCCTTATGCAACTTGAAAAAAAAACCCCCTCCCCTTCACTTACATGGTGCGGTAAGTTTTTCATGGTGAATCCCCCGGGGGAGAAGTTTGATACAACATTGAAGGAGAAGGATATCACAGAAGGAAGCTTGGTTCTCAGGTATAATAACAAGCTACACAACAGATTTGATGCTAAATTCAATACCAGATGGGAAGGTCTGTTCATTGTAAGTGATACCTACACAAAGGGATTCTACCAATTTAAAGATTTGGATGGGAAAAGGCACACCAAAAAGGTGAATGGATATAGATTAAAGCAATATTTGAGTTACATTGTGCCACAAAATTTTCCAAGGACACAAAGTCATAGCACCAAGGTGAGTCAATTATGTTGTTTAGCCCATGTATGTAGGAGAGAAAAAGATTTAGATGTCACAGAACAAGAGAAGTGCACAAGGGAGCCACATTTCAGTCCCAACATGCAAGACTATCCCCAACTAGCATTACAAATTATGCCTTTCAATGGTACATGAATGAACCATCGACTTTGGGTTGGGGGGGGGGGGGGGGGTTTGATAGCCGTTTTTTGGTCTTGTCTTTTTTGACAGAATAATGCATAGCAAGCCCTAAGTGTAAGGAATTCAAGAACAAAGGTGTACCTAATTGTAAATTTGGAGTCACAAATTTCAAGGAGTAGACTACACCGACATGCTTAGTGTCTAGACACGGTCATCGACAAAGCTTTAAGGTATTTTTTAGAAATACCATATTGATTGTAGCCTTTACAAGAGGAGTTAACCTAATGGTTGCTAACCAATTACACTATGTAAATGAGTGTGTGGGTCTCTTCTTAATAAATAATTCATAAGTGTGGGTTAGATTATTTCCTTAGTATTTTCGTTGAGGCATTATGGACTCTTGTACATGAGTATTACAAGGGAACTTGAAGCATATTGATTGGTCACTCTAATAAAAAATCTTGAAAGAAGAAAATGTTTGCACCAAGATTATCATATTGGGTGGACCAATCCATGAGTTATAAGCCTCATGAATCAAAAATTGAAAGAAAAGAAGAAGACCATTCCTTTATTTTTGTATTCATAGTGGAGAATTGCATAAAAGGGGGAGTTACAAGAGAGCCTTAAATGCTTGGAGACCCCATTTTCTCATTATTTATTCCCCTCCATAGGTATTTTGGCATATTCCTACACCCCTCTAGCTTCTTTCACGCCCTTACCTCATCAATGATGCTTATCCTCTCTCCCTTTATTGATTTGATGTCCTTATGGGCTGATTTTAAGCATTGAGGTTCATGCTCATACACACTCCTCTCCATCTCCTTCACCATTAGAGCTCATACATGGAGTAAAAATCAGCAAGCTAGCTTGAAATCCATCCTATTTCAAATCTAATTTACTCCATTATGGAATCTTAAGATCACTTTTAATAGGAACCCCCATCCGTCTTGCTCATTTCAACATCCATTTTTGGCTAAAACTCCATGTTAATTCCATCTACTTCTTGACAAATAGCCATACTTCATTTGTATAAACCCATTTTTGTATTCCATTATTAGTAACACCACTAAATCTCTATTTCTAACCCTTCTAATTTATCCACCCCACCTCATTTCTGTCTCCTCTCACCTTGACCCTCATTTAAAGTGTGGAGTCACATGGATCTTGGGGCTCTCTCAAAACTGAGATTTATCAAGATGATTAAGTACACTTTATGACAATATAATCCTCCTAGAATCTATAAAGGGAGAGGTTTTTGCACCCATTAGACACCCTCAAAATTTCTTAGGAAGTTCATTTTGTAGTGAGGAGTTCTTGGGATAGAGGAAAGCTCCCATTCTAGCCCTAATGCCATCATAGAAATAGCTTTGAGAGAGATCAACCACTTCATCCCAAGGGATATCCTCTCATGATTGGAAGGGGAGTGTGACTTGAAAGAATTACCCTCATGTACAAATCCCATCTATCCAATTAAGTGTTGGATATTTCTACTATCATCTTCAATCTTCAACGCTCGTCATCATGGACAATGTTGTGCAAGTCATTTTGATTTATTTGTGCATAAGTGTGGAGCTTTATCCTTGTTCTTGCTTGGTGATTGAAGTGTTATTTTAAGATGTTTGAAGTGCCCACATGTAAGAGGGTTTTTTAAGGTGGACAGTGAGTCCCCTTGCCCTAAGACATTGGTGCCCTTGTGTGTGTATGTTTGGGTTGTGTGTGTGTGTGCGTATCGTGCCATCCAAGCTAGCAATCGGGATTAAGTTTTCAAGATTACATTTTTGTGATGGTGTGTCCTCATTGATGTGTTATATTTGGGGTTTGCATTCTCTCTCTCTCTCTCTCTCTCTCTCTCTCTCTCTCTCTCTCTCTCTCTCTCTCTCTCTCTCTCTCTCTCTCTCTCTCTCTCTCTCTCTGTCCTAGTTTATACACAAACTAGGTGGTGCCCTAAAGAAAATCACACACATTTTTTTCCCATGGGTCTTGGGTGTTGGGTTCTTTTATATTTTGTTTTCCCTTAAGTCAATTGAACGACACGAGAGCCTTGAGGGGTGTTTAGAGGCCACCTCCCAGCTGCCTGCCCCGGACCGTCCGCCCCGGATCGTCTTAGTATATACATGGAACGGTTTGGACTGATCTAGGCACTAAAATATGAATGGTGGTGAGTATCTTTCTTGGTAATTCAAAATAATGCTGGCATTATGGTGACCATATAGATTGTACATCGTTTATAATGAGCATATATAGCTGGCATGATACATGAGCAATATATCTTACGAATTGAGAACGGCATTTTAATTTACCTAGGAACCTTTTCAGGTGCTCTGTTGTTGTTGATGGTTTGATATCTAGAATGGCTTTCACTTTTTTAGGATCAATCATGATCGCTTGCTTTGACACAATGTGTTCTAGGAGGACTCCAGACTTAACTGAAAATGCACACTTTTTAGGGTTAATTTCTATTCGTGTATCGCTGCATCTCTACAAGCATAGCCTTAAATGGAAAAGGTGCTTGACCTTGTCTCCTACTACGCTGAAATCATACACAAAGAATGTCATAAAATCAGTCAGGTAGTCATAAGATATTTCTTGCACCATCCTTTGAAATGTGGCTGGTGCATTCTTCAGACCAAACATCATCACTGTGGCCATTTTATCTCTGTCTTCCAGAGCCATCTTCACTTGGTTGTAGACACTAAAACCATTTAAGAAGGTATACATTTCCTTTTTGGCCACCTCATTGCAAGGGAAATGGGTTTGGGATGGTCACCATATTAAGCCATCTCTAGTCAACCCATACCTTGATTTTTATATTCTTTATGGGGACCACTACTATCCATGTGGATTTGTCTATCGGATATATGAACCCTCAGCAGTCTATCAATTTCCTCTTTCATTTTTTTGGCATAGTTTTGTTGGGATTAAAGCCCAAGTGGCCTCTTATGCGGATATGGCCGCCCGCCCGCCTAACTCACTTACCTCTAACTCTTTGTATATACTAACATATTCTTTGTGAATACTAAGGAATTGGGAGATAACCCTTCTAACAGTTCTCTGCGTACTGTGTACTATGTAAGCTCACTGTGTATCATTGTGTGTGTGTGTGAGAGAGTCGACCCACGCTCCGCTCCGCGACTTCAATTGGTATCAGAGCCTTGGTTCAGTGCGGATTTGCGCAATCGCGCCGCGCGCGCACTTTTCCGGCAGATTCTGGATCCGGAGTTCGAAAATTCACACTCGGCGTTCCGGGAGCGTTTCCATCAGGCGACCTGGGGTTTTACCCCCCTTTCGAAGCCGTTTATGCCCTCAGAATTTCGTTCTGAGCACTACAGCAGAAGATAGATTTCAGCCGCAAAGAAATCCGTCTTGTGTAGATTGGCAAGCAGGAGGTGGTCGACATCAATATCGACATCGACATACATCACTTATTCGTCTTCAGAGCATCATCTATAGACCAGGTACACATATATATCATCAGATATATATATTGCAGTCTGCATTGCTACTTCTTGTGCTTGCCAGGTTCCAGGGGAGGTGTGGCCATACGACGGCTTGACACCACTGGCATGTATTGCAGATTGATGTACTGTGATTGTGGGTCTGCTAGTTGTGAGTCACGCTAGCAGACAGACCGCCGCAGCGGTCATAGGACAGTGATTGGTCTATTATAGGATGTATGCTAGTTCTGGGCAGTTTGCTGAGCCATCTGAGAGGGTCGTGTGTGAGGTTTTTTGAAGCCAAGCACTGGGGGCTGGGTTACCCAGTGTGAGGTGGATTAGGTTGCTGGAGTTCCCCTCTACACGCATCCTCTTCGGCGACTTTTATCCCTTAGGATGTATGACTTTGTGTAGACACTGGATTGCATCTTATGCGTCAGGCCGTTGAGGCATTGTTCAGGGCTCAGTCTTGAGACAGATACAGGTTCTGTCATCGCCCAGAGAGGAGACAGTGTATGCTTACAGGACAGCATATTACAGGGATTTTTTAGATTTGTCATTGGTCAGCTATTTATGATTGTTTCTTGAGCTATCTTTTGGTTCCCAGAGCTCAGTTTACAGGGGAGACTCTGTCAAAAATTTTCAAAATACTGACAGTTCCTGAGGAGAGGTGTTCAGCTTGTTGATTACAGCTTGTTTACTGTGTACAGAGGCCAGTTTACAGAGGAAACTCTGCCGGATTTTTCTCAGGAGTAAACAGTTTGGCAGATATGGCATCTTCTCACAGTGAGACTCTTTACAACATAAAGAAGCTGGATGGCACAAACTTTCCATTCTGGAAGAAGCAGATTTGGCAGGTTTTGGTGCAGAAAAAACAAGTGAAGCCACTGAAGCTCAAAGGGGTGAGACCAGAATTTATGGCTCAAGATGAGTGGGAAGAGCTTGACGAGTTAGCTTGTTCCACAATCATGCTGACACTGGCAGAAAATGTTTACTTCAACGTAGCAGAAGAGACTACAGCGTATGGCGTATGGCAAAAGCTATGTGATATGTACGAGAAACAAAGTGCTGCTTCTCAGATTTACTGGCTCAAGAAATTGGTGGATTTGAAGATGAAGGAAGGGACAGCCATGTCAAATCATCTGAATGAATTTCACTCAATTTTCAGCCAGTTAACAGCACAGGAGATCGTCTTTCCAGATTCAGTGAAGGCTATGTTTCTCTTAATCACTTTGCCAGACAGTTGGGATACTTTTCGTACAGCGTTAAGTAATTCTGTCGCGCCAGAAGGTCTTACGAGTGCCAATGTAGAAGGCAGCTTGCTCACAGAGGAAGTGAACAGGAAGAACATTGACAAAGGCAAAGGCAATAGTGCTTTGGTCGTTCGAGGGAGACAACAGTTTAAAGAAAAGAAGGGTAAGAAGGCACAAAACCGAAGTAAGTCTCGTGATTTGAAGTCAAAGGATGACATAGAATGCTACCATTGTGGCAAGAAGGGTCACATGAAGCGAGACTGTACGAAGTGGAAACAAGAAAAAGGCAAAACAAAGAGTTCTGAGCAAGATGAAAAGAAGAGTTCAGTGAAGATTGAAGAGGTGAATGTCACAGGATCTGGTTCAGACAGTGATTCTGGTATAGCAGCTGGTGACATCTTCCTTACAAGCAATCTGGATTCTGTTTTCTTGACTGCAGAGGATGGACATGCTATGAGTGATTGGATTATCGACTCAGGGGCATCTTTACATGTTTCTCCGCACAAAGAGTGGTTTACATCATATGTGGCTACTAAAGATTATGTCAGACTTGGCAATGAGCAGGTTTGTGACATACTTGGAGTGGGAGATGTGCAGTTGAAGTTTCAGAATGGCTCTTCTTTATGGCTCAAGAATGTCAGACATGTTCCAGCAATCCGAAAGAGCTTGATTAGTACAGTGAAGTTGGATGATGCGGGTTATGTGACAGTTTTTGGGAACAACGCTTGGAAGATCTCCAAAGGTTCGATGACTGTAGCACATGGCAGCAAGTCAGGAACTCTGTACACTTTACATGTTTCAGAGGTTAAAAACCATGTAATTAATGTGATTGAGCAGCCAAGTGTGTCACTGTGGCATCGTAGGTTGGGACATATGTCAAAAAGAGGAATGGAAATACTTTCTCATTATGGTTATTTGCCTGGCTTTTCATTTCAAGATTTTGAGTTTTGTGAGCATTGTGTTTATGGTAAGCAAACACAGGAACCGCACAGATCAAAGAGGAATCGTAGGGACGAACGGTTAGCTCTTGTACACAGTGACCTATGCGGACCAATGCCTAGTTTGTCACTAGGGGGAGCAGCGTACTTTTGTACATTCATAGATGACTATTCTCGCAAAGTATGGGTTTACTTCTTGAAGCACAAAGATGAGGTGCTCAAGGTCTTTAAGACATTCTTGCAGCTGGTGGAGAATCAGAGTGGTCAGAAGCTGAAGTGCTTGAGAACTGACAATGGTGGAGAGTATGTTTCCAAAGCTTTTCAAGACTTTTGTGAAGCAAAAGGGATTAAGCGGGAACTTACTGCACCATATAATCCTTCACAGAATGGGGTTGCAGAACGTATGAATAGGACCATACAAGAGAAGGTCAGAAGCATGTTGTCAAATGCTGAGTTGCCTGATGGATTTTGGGCGGAAGCAGTGGCTACAGCAGTCCATTTGATCAACAGGTCTCCTAGTAGGGTTCTGGATAAGAGTGCAGTGGCCGAGATGCTATGGACAGGCAAGGCACCTTCGTATAAGAATCTCAGAGTCTTTGGTTGTGAAGCTTATAGCCATATTCCTAAGGCGTTCAGAAATAAGTTAGAACCAAAGAGCAAGAAGTGTATATTTCTTGGCTACGGAGAATCGGGCGAGATGGGTTACCGGCTTTGGGATCCTGAGTCCAGAAAGCTTATTCGTAGCAATGATGTGCATTTCAATGAATCCAAGTTTCACGCTAAGCCAGAGAAGACAGAGGAGATCAGAAGAGTTGTCTTCAGGGAAGATGGACCTAGTGCTAGCACATCAAGACAGCATGGTCAGGCTCAGGAACAGCCTATAGTGGCTAGAGAGGCAGAATCAGTTGTGGTGAGACGTTCTGAGCGTGTCTCCAAACCACCTGATCGTTATGTGCCATCTCTAAATTATGTCATGCTCACAGATTGCGGAGAACCATCTTGTTACAAGGAAGCATTACAAGTGGTTGACTCGAAAAAAATGGCAGTTGGCCATGCAGTCAGAGATGACAGCTCTGCATAAAAACTAGACATGGAAGTTGGTTAAATTACCACAGAGCAAAAAGGCTCTACCTTGTAAATGGGTTTACAGGTATAAGATCACCGCTCATGATAGTCAGCCAAAGTACAAAGCAAGGCTTGTTGCCAAGGGCTTTAAGCAAGAACAAGGCATTGACTTTGATGAAGTCTTCTCTCCAGTGGTCAAGATGACTACATTGAGATGCTTTCTTGCATTGGTTGCTATATTGGATTTGGTGTTGCACCAAATGGATGTCAAGACAGCGTTCTTGCATGGTGATTTAGATGTGGAAATTTACATGCAGCAGCCAGAAGGGTTTGTTGAGAAAGGCATGGAACATTTGGTATGCCAGTTGTTAAAGAGTCTTTATGGCTTAAAACAATCACCGCGGGCATGGTACCATAAGTTCCACCAGTTTATGCTTTCTCAAGGCTACAAACGTAGTGAGTTCGATCACTGTCTATATACAAAGAAGGCTAAGGATGGCAGTTGGCTGATCCTTATTTTGTATGTGGATGACATGTTGATTGCTGGCAAACACTTGGAAGAAATTTCAGCTTTGAAGTCAAAGATGGCAAAATCGTTTGACATGAAAGACATGGGTGAGGCAAGTCATATACTTGGTATGCGCATTGAGAGAGACAGATCAAAGAAGTTGATTTGGTTATCTCAAACAGAGTATATTGACAAGGTTTTGCACCGTTTCAATATGGAGAAGGGAAAGGCATTGAGTGTTCCATTGCCACCATATGTGAAACTTAGCAAACAAGATTGTCCTGTGTCTGAGGAAGAAAAGGCTGAAATGGATAAGATTCCATATGCGTCTGCAGTGGGTAGTTTGATGTATGCAATGATTGCTACACGTCCAGATATTGCATTTGCAGTGGGAGTGGTTAGCAGATATATGTCAAATCCCGGCAAGAAACATTGGGAGGCAGTGAAAGGTATCATGAGATACTTAAAACATACAAAGAGTATGCGCATATGCTATGGTAGTCAGGATTTGAGTGTCAGAGGATACACTGACTCAGATTATGCAGGAGACTTGGATAAAAGGAGATCTACATCAGTCTATGTCTTTACATTGGCTGGAGGTGCCATATCATGGCGATCTCGATTACAAGATTGTGTTACGCAGTCTACTACAGAAGCTGAGTATGTTGCAGCAAATGAGGCATGCAAAGAAGCTATTTGGCTTGGTAGATTGGTTGCAGACTTGGGAATCAATGCAGATATGCCAGAGTTATATTGTGATAGTCAAAGTGCTATACAATTGGCAAAGAATCCAGTGTTCCATTCGAAGACTAAGCATATTGATGTGAAGTATCACTTCATTAGGGAAGTACTTGAAGACAAGCAGATACAACTGCTGAAGATCCACACCAAGGACAATCCTGCTGATCTACTCACAAAGGGACTTCCAGGAGAGGGCTTTGTGCATTGTCGTGAGTTATTGGGCATTGGATAGATGGCAGCCATGTAAATCTTTGTACATTTATGTTCATAGATTTACAGTTACTTAAAGTGCCACATTGGACTTTAAGTGGGAGGTTGTTGGGATTAAAGCCCAAGTGGCCTCTTATGCGGATATGGCCGCCCGCCCGCCTAACTCACTTACCTCTAACTCTTTGTATATACTAACATATTCTTTGTGAATACTAAGGAATTGGGAGATAACCCTTCTAACAGTTCTCTGCGTACTGTGTACTGTGTAAGCTCACTGTGTATCATTGTGTGTGTGTGTGAGAGAGTCGACCCACGCTCCGCTCCGCGACTTCAAGTTTGTGTCCATTCTCTCTCTTTGTTGTTTGTGTATGTGTATGGCCAAGAAAACACATCCTTGTATTCTTCCAACAACATAAGTAGCTGTTCTTGGAACTCCTTTTTGAGTTATGTATTGATTTTCACCTGTATTGACCTCTTGTGGTTGATCAAGTTTTACATGCACAGTTGCTTTTGCCTCTTTTAACGCTTACTCTTACATCCATGCCTTCATATCTTTCTTGGCTTGTTCACTTTTCCTTTGTACTAGGCTTTTTCTTGGCTCATTTCTTTGCACTCAGTCCTTCAGACTTTTCAGTCCCTGCTGCCATTTTTTGCTAACCTTCTCTAATAGCCAATCTATGGGAACTAATAATAGAGGCATTAGATCCAAGTTTTGCTTCAATAGTGCCTCCTCTTTATCATCTTCCAGTCCTTCTGCCATGTTGCATGAGTCCATGTCTCTACATGCTTCTATGTTAAGGACAATTCTCTTTTTGCCTTATTGTTCCCAAAGATATTCTTTTCTTTTCTTTTCTGATAGATATTTTGTCTTTGTCCCAATCATGCTTCACTATTTGGCATCCCTCAACCAAGGCCTCCCTAGTTGTAGTTGATACCTAGCAATTGTCTCCCTTTTTCATTGGTATGACTACCAGATATAGGAGAAATTCCATGCCATTGATATTGGCTTTGACATTCCTTAAAAATATTTTTGGGATCACTGTGCTAATATCAACCATTCTAATGTTGAATGAAATGGGTTTGAAGTCAAGCTTTAATCTCTTCTTGCTTCCTCAAAGATTACTTGACTTTGGAGCCTCCATCAAGGATCACCCCCTTCATTTCTTTTCCCTTGATTGCTAGATTTATTCATGCCACATTATCATCCGTAGTGTGCATAACTTCTTTACTAGGCGATTTGACATTTATTCAAGGGTTGCTCTTCCTTGGCATTGTTGTTCATGTCTTGGCATTAGGTGACTGAACACCCTGTCCTTGAACCTTGGGCATAGATCAAGTAGCCTTTTCAGCAAGATCTTGTGCTCCATCAAAGAGTCCAACAAGCTTGGATCTTCTATATGGATTACCTTTTAGGATGAACTTGGGCTTATTTTATCTCTGCTTTGCCTTCTAACTTCTTTATTTTTACCCAACATAGTCACTTTATGCGGCTCTTTGGACTCATTTTGCAAATCCAAGACTGTCTCATTACCCGTTCCTTTTCTTGTTTGGACTATTGTGGCTGCATTCTCTACAAATTTATTACCCCTCATCTTGGACACTATGAATTTTCCATTTTCTTACATCTCTTTTGGATTTTATTTTTGCTTGCCTCTTTGGGTCACTCAAGTACTCTCTGGGCACCTCTAGCCCTGTGCATTTGGCGGGGCTCTTCAAGCTCCGTTCCAACCTTCGGGATTCACCGGACTTGCTCATCTCCTAGTGGCACTCTGGGTCACATTGGGATTTTTTGAGCTCCTTCATCTCCATCATTCCAGAAAAAATCATTTCTTAGTGTCTCTCTAGGTCACATAGGGATTTGTTGGGCACTTCCAACCCCAAGTTCGTTTCCAGGCTCTCTTGGCTTCGTGCAATGCACATGCTTACACTACCTCTATGTGAAAACTAGTGCACAATGCTATGGAGTTGAAGTGGAAAAGTGAACAGAAATAGAATTGTCATAGTTGAGCATGCACTCTAGGTATTAAGGATTGATACTACAAAATTTAGGTCTTTTGGACTCTATTTAGCATTTTTCCTATCAGAAATGACTTTTTTTGGGTCCAAACTGGGCAAAGCGGGTTAAACCAAACCCAAGGTATGGCTCGAAAGTTGTGAAAAGGGTCAATCCCAATGTACCATGACACTCAAAGGAAGGGGGGTGCTTTAATGGTGAAATATTATCACCTTTCCCCCATTTCATGTTGAATCTCCAAGGTTTCTCTATGGTACTTCAATTCTTGTATTTGTTTGCATGAAGGAGAGAGTTAGGGGTTTCCCCTCAATGTTTTGTGTGGGATTGTGTAGAAGAGGACAAATGTTTGGATGAATGTGATTACATGGAGAATTTATGGAGGAAGCTAGGATTTTCTATAGCATTTGAAGGGGTTGAAAGTGCACTTGTTGGGGATCTCCATACGTGGGATTCATTAGCAAAACAAAACTAGACAACAATTGTAGTAGTTGGTACTGTGTTGGAGTAGTTGACTATTTTAGAGAACATGTATTGAGAGAACCCAATGCCAACCTTGAATGTAGAAGCTTTGACTAGCATGCCAAGCACAAGATATCTCTTCTTAAAACCTCATGATTTTGTTATTACGGACCCTTTGTAATTAGCAGAGTGTGGAAAACCTGGTGTGAGTGATAGAGTATTGGATGCAACCATAACAACAAAAGAAGCTGCAATAGCTTTGTGACAAAATTATATATTGGCGCAGTCATGTGGGATGACTAAGTACACCAGCGTAGCACTCAATAGACACGATCACCAGTTGTATTTGCTGCAACAACATCAACGCACAATTGTTGGCAAGAAGAAGCAACGACTGTTGCAATCTTCAGCAATGCAAGCAACCGATTGCAAGGGAAAATGTCAATTGTGTCTAAAAAAAGCATACCACAAGCCCTTATCCATCTATAATTGGCATTGCCTAGTGCCTACTCATATATTGTATTCAAAGTGCAAACAAAGATCATGAGGCCGGCCAGGTGAGTTCAGCAGAGAGAATTTTTTATGAAGAGCAATTGAAGCCAACAACAACAACCGACAAACTAAAGGTAATGAATTCTTCATGTGGTGCAATTACAATATCTAAAACAAAAAGGTCCCTCTAACACTGGAGGAGAATCATAAAGTACCCCTCCAACACTGGAGGAGAAAACAAGTATACGAGGAAAGGGAACATTCCCTACGATTTATGGAAATTGAGTAAGGATGGTGCCACCTCCCCGCCATACGCACATATGGTTGCAACTAATGCATACCTTTGCATCTACTATCTATATAATTTGAAAATATAGATAATTACTTAAAACATCAACTAACTCCTAATTCAATCATGTCGTGAGTTCATTGAGGTTTGGAGACAGCAACGAGATTAAGCAACGACACGATATTCATGTACATACCAATACTTCGTATTATTTATTCTTTTTGGCATACCTACCACATTTGTAGCTTCCCTACCCCTTGGGGGTCTCTTTGGTGCTATGCACTCAACTTTTGGGTTTCCCTACAGTGTGTAGTGCTTAGGTTTCTAGGTGAGGTGCCTATGTCTCATGCTTTCATTTTGGTGCACGTATTAGTTGTTAGTTGATGTGGAAACAACCACTCATAGGTAGGGAACTCACCACTCATATCCGATAGCGTGTCGGTGGTTGGCGTGTGTGTATGAAAGCTCCAAATCACAGAAGAATCATGGGTTCTAGCTCTCTCTCCAAGACTCTAAATAGAAAATGACTTAGAAATCCCCCTAAGTTTGTATAAGTGCCAAGTGCTCCCAGAAACCCAATGTGTTTTTAGATTACATTGGTCCCTAAATGAACCTTACACTCCCTAGGGGTCTTCAATTTCTCCGTTTCGACATCCAAGTAAAGCGGCCACCATTTTCTTAATGCCAAAATTTGAAGTTCTCCGAATGCTTCCAAACTTTTTCTAGGAGTAGATCCTGCTTTGGCATTTTGGCGTTTGCTTCCAAAATCTTTGTTGCTCTTTTTGATTTTATGTTTTTTGGCAATTTTCCAAAGAAACTACAAAAGGTACTTTAAAAATCCAAGATTGGTCTAGAACTTAAGGGGAATTAGACCAAAAAATACCCAAAAATTATAAGATCAACTCCTTTGCTCCACTACACATTCAGATAGACCCCACATATTTTTCCCCATTCTCCAAAGGAGGATATGTGAGGATTTTGAACAGGTGTAACTGGATCATCCTCACTAGCTTAATTACCCCATGTTTAGAGAGCCCAAGGATGCGCCATCATTGGGATACATGCGCAAGGCAATCCAACAAATGATAAGCCTAGTTAGAGGCAATCCTAACATAGCATGAAAAATGACCTTGAGAAGATTTGTTTATGAGTACATATGTTGCAAATTTGGTGTGCCACTAAAAGTACTTTTTGATAGAGGACCAGGATTTAGAGGAGAGCTATTTGATTTCTTATGCAAGAATCTCAATATACAGCATAGATAAAGTTCTCCCTATTATCCACAATGTAATGGTCTCAATGAGAGGTTCAATGGAGAGTTGGTAAAGATCTTGACAAAGATGACTCAAACACATGGGAAAACTTGGGATTCAGAGTTGCCTTGTGTGCTGTGGGCCTACAGAACTGCTATCAAGACAAGCATAGGATTTTCCCCTTACCACTTGGTTTATGGTGACGAAGGAAATTTGGAATGCCGGCCTCTACACCAAAACAAACTCCATTGCGCCACAAGGGAAATGAGATGAGGGCACCACCTAGTCTTGGAAGCGTGAACTAGGACCGCTACACGAAGACAGAGAGAGAGAGAGAGAGAGAGAGAGAGAGAGAGAGAGAGAGAGAGAGATCACTATGAATGAAGCATTAACCGTGGTGTGTGTACAAGGAATGGATGACTTCAAACACTCCCAACAAAAATAGCATATAGATTACCAAACAATCACTCAAGGATTAGCCAAGATCACATCAAGCACTCTCACACGCATATAAAACATTTCTCTTAATTAACATAAGTAAGAGGAAGAGAGGTTACTAGCATGAAACAATTTGCACTCTAGAATGTGCAAGAATAGAGTGAATGAATGAGCTTATGGGCTCATGGTGAGTGATACAAAGGCTCAATGGGCTAAGGGAGGCTTGAAATTACAAAGGGGAAGGCCTCTTTATATAGGAAAGAGAGTGATTAGGAGTGAGGTTAAGATACAAGTGTAATTTGTACAAATGAGGCTTGGTTAGGGACATTCAACCAATGAAGAAGCTCCTTCCAAGTGATTTGTTGACCAATTAGGTCCATCATCACTTGTGTTGTCTTCACTCCTTCCTCCATAGCTTGAGTCCAAGAGCTTCCTTATTTTAAAATGAAAAGAATCTACATAAAATCAATACATATCTAGTAATAATAGAAAGGGGTTGAGTGAGAACTTATGAATTACAACAAGATTAAGCATGACTTGAGAGGTGATTAGAAGAGGAACTTTGATGGGTTTTTGAGCTTGAGAGAGAGGAGGAAGGAGAGGAGGGTGAGAAGACTAATGGCTGATTTTAAAGAAGGTCTCAATGTGGAAAAGGAAGGGTGTGTGTGTGTAAAGGTAGGGGGGTGGTCTCCACCACAGTTGAAAAAACTGCCGTCCACCATTTTGGCCATATCTCCTAGACCGTAGATGCAAAAATTATAAAATAAATATGGCCAGAATCTTCAGCTCGTCAGTTACAACTTTGATGAAGACAACTTTTCTTGGATCGGAGTGGAAGTATTTTTTAAAAATTCAACAAAATCATGTGCCTGGTTTCTTCCTTTACCAAGTCTTCCACTTGGGTCCCATTTGTTTGAATCATCATATGGCTCCAAAGCCATGATGATATGAGCCACTCATGACCCTTGAATCATGGGTGCATGGCTCCACAACCACATCATATCTTTTCTTTTCACATTTACATATTTTCCCTTCCCTTTACCACTAGGTTCTCCCTCTACCTTTCACCTCCGGTGAACTAGTCAAGAAAAAATCATTTTTTAAAATTTTTTCCAAGAGGTTGTTCTCACTCTTTCTTTTATTGTAAACCTCTAGAAGCAAGGAAAACCAACAAAATATGATAAACAAAAATTTGTGATAGGCTCGGATCATAGCCCCCCCAAACCTGGCTAGGGGTATTTATGCCTCTAGCCTACTTTCTTTGATCTTGAGTTGACCTTATCATGATGTGATAAGGCTTTAGACGCCATCCATTTGTCCTGGTCTTGTGCACTTTACCATCAATGTCTTGAAGTCTGTAAGAGCCATTTTTGAACTTTTTGGTGACCAAGAACGGGCCTTCCCATTGGAAAAGAAACTTTCCATCCTTACGAGTGTCGAAGCTATTGTCATATCGAAGCACCAGAGATCCCTTTTTGATGTCTTTGGATGCTAGCTTTTTGTTGAACTTTTCTCTGCGCTTCTCTGCTTCTTGAGAATAGTGGTTGATGGCTTCTTCACGATCCAATTGCAGCCTCTCTAGATCCATGATCCTTTGATGTACTTTCTCCTTTTGAGAGCCTACCTGGCTACCCAATATTCGAAGACTTGTTAACTTGACTTCAATGGGCAAAAGCGCCTCCTTTCCATAAACCAAATGAAAGGGTGTGTACCCTAATGTGGTTTTGAAGGAGGTTCTATAGGCCCATAGAGCTCCATTCAGGTGTTTGTCCCAATCTTGGCGCCTGGCATGTACCTGTTTGGTGAGAATTTTGCAAATGATTCCATTTACCTTTTCCACCAAACCATTGCACTGAGGGTAGTAAGGAGTAGAGTGTTGATGCTGAATATTTAGCTTCTTCATGAGTTCTCCTACCAAGTCTGCTCTAAACCCTGGTCCTCTATCAGATAGTATTTCAAGAGGGGTGCCAAACCGGCAACAGATGTGGTCAAAGATGAACTGACTCACATCCTTAGCAGTAATTCTATTGGTCGGCATAGCCTCAGCCCATCTAGTCATGTAGTCTACTCCCATGATGATGTACTCTTTACCTGACTGAGTGCGTGGTAGAGGCCCTATGGCATCAATTCCCAACTTCTCAAAGGGCCCATATACCTTTATTAGGTTCTGAGGTTCAGCTATGAGCCGTCGTGGTCCTGCTTTCTGACATTCATCACATGTTTGACACCAATATTTGACATCACGATGAAGACTTGGCCAAGTAAACCCAGCTTGTAGAACCTTTCTACTAGTGACGTCGTGTGCAAAGTGTCCTCCACACATATCATCGTGACAAGATTTTAAAATCTCTTCAATTTCACTCTTCAAAGGAACTCTCCTAAGCACACTATCCTTACCAAGACAATACAAGTCATCATTTAATATGCGATACCTGGTAGCCTTCCTAGCTAACCATCGCCTTTCCCCTGCATTCAAGTGTTTAGGAGCCTCTCCTTGCTCCAGAATGTGCATAATATCTTCCAAGTCCTCCTTGCCTTGCTGAAGTGGAAGTTTGATGGCCACTGCTCCCACTATTGACTCATTTAACTTTGCTGATGCTAGGTGGTCTGCATCCTTGTTCTGGTCTCTTGGTACATGATGTACTTGTGCCTCCCTAAATCTCCTCATAAGAGCTTTTGCTTCTCTCATTTTAGTAGAGAG
Organism: Adiantum capillus-veneris; assembly: GCF_014529385.1. NCBI lineage: Eukaryota > Viridiplantae > Streptophyta > Polypodiopsida > Polypodiales > Pteridaceae > Adiantum > Adiantum capillus-veneris. The sequence continues at coordinate 38,719,885 of NC_140935.1, forward strand.
ACGGGCATTTTTGCAAGCCCATGTACCTTGCATTTGCCTTACCAAAAGCATGGAGTCACCAAAAGCGTTTAATCTCTTAATTGAATTATCGAGCACCAACAAAGGCCATGAATTAGAGCATGATATTCTGCTTCATTGTTGGAGTGGACATCTTCTAGAGTGATCCCTTCACCATGGATCCTCTCTCCCAATGGGGATAAGACCACGATGCCTGCAGCTGCCTTATCCTTGGTTCTCTTGTATGCTCCATCAAAGTAGAGGCTATAAGCATTGACCAAAGCCTCTAGAGCTGGAGGTGGTGGAAGTTCCTTTCTCTTCAAATGGCAAACTTTTTCATAGCACTTGTTTGTTAAAATGTTGGCTAAGCATGCTCGAGTTGTTCTTTCAACCTGTATTGTATAATCAAACTCTTGAAGTCGCACCACCCACTTTGCTATTTTGTCAGAGATTTCCATATGTTGTAGTGCATAGGGAAACATATCCTCCACAGTGATAATTACAAACCTCTTCGGCAGCAAGTATGGCCGAAATTTGGTTACCGCAAACATGAGAGCTAACACTAGCTGTTCCATTAGGGTGTAGGCCTTCTCTGTGTTTTCCATGAGGCGGCTAGCAAAATACACAGGCCTCATAAAGGAGGTTTTTGGATCTTTTTGTAGGAGGGCAGCACCAATGGCTTCTTCTCCCACACTAGGGTTTACAAAGAATGTTTCTTCCCAACAAGGTTGGAGGATTACAGGGAGTGACCCTAACATTTTTTTAATCTCTCTAAAATGCCCTTCACTTTCTTCACTCCAAACAGGCGTCTCTTGACGAGTCAGCTGTTGTAGAGGAAATATCACTTGGGAGAGTAAGTGTATGAATCTACTCAAACATCTTAGCTTTTGCAAGAAGGAGATTAATTGTTTGATGGAAGTTGGGGAAGGTAGATTTAGCAATGTTTCTATCTTTTCAGGATCTACCTCGATTCCATCAATGGACACTACATGCCCTAATAGTGTAACCTTGCTTTCCCCAATGTGACATTTGTCCTTGTTTAGTTGTCCACCCAGCTTAGCTAAACGAGTAAATCCTTCATCAATCTTGCCGAGATGCATACTTTTGGAGCTGTAAATACAAAAGTCATCTATGAAAACCCTTATGGACTTACCAAAGTAAGGTTGGAAGACCATGTTCATGAATCGTTGAAAGGTGGCTGGAGCGTTGGTGAGACCAAAAGGCATGACTCGAAATGCAAAACATCCCCATGGTGTGATGAAAGTAGTCTTTTTCTGGTCCTCCTCTGCAATGCGTATTTGAAAGTAGCCAGAGTAGCCATCACACACTGTGTATCTCTCATGGCCTGCTACTTCATTTAGAATCTCATCTTGAAATGGGAGAGGGAAGTGGTCCCTCTTTGTTGCAGCATTTAGTGGCTTGTAATCCACGCACACTCGCCATTTACCATTCTTCTTTGGCCTCACCACTACTGGGGAGACCCATTCTGAATCTTCTACTGGGTATATGAATCCTGCTTCTAAGAGTCTCTTCACCTCAGACAACAGTGCATTTTGTTGCACAACTCCTAATCTTCTTAGTTTTTGTACTACTGGCTTGCTCCCTTCTTTTAGATGGATATGATGCTTCACTGCCGTGACACCTGTAATGTGAGTGTAATCAGAAATAAACAACGATGCATGCTTCTTAAGAACATTTACATAACCCTCCTTTTCTTCTTCCTTTATATCCTTGGATAACATCTCCTCTAGGCTGGCATCCCACACATTCTCCATTTGGATCCTTGGGTTGTCTTCTGATGAGGTAGTTTCCTTTATGGTGACGCCCATGACTTCGAGAGTGCTATCACTCTCTTCACTTGAACTCTCTTCCTCGTCCATGGATGAGGAGCATCCACTTGAGCTCCACTCATCAGCTGACGTCTCTAGTTCAAGGTTCTCTTGTCGCCCATTCTTTAGGTTATAAACCACCTTCCGACTATGGCCACCCATGTGAGGCCTCAACTCCAAGTCTCCTGTTGCCCAATCTTGCCTAGCTCCTATACCCATAAGCCAAGGTCGTCCTAAAATAAGGGGGTATCCTTCTCCCTTTACTGGCATCACATAAGCATCAACCTCTGTAGTGATTCCAAAAACAGAAACTCTCAAAGCTTTCACTACACCCACACAAGTGACAGAGACATTATTGGCCATTTTTGCCCTAAAGTTTGATGATTCCATTACCTCTAAACCCAATTGATGCATTAGCTTTTCTGTCATGACACAAACCTCTGCTCCACTGTCAATGTAAGTTTTTGGAATCCGTTGTCCCTTGATTTGAGCCTCCACCAAAGGCACTATATCCTTGAGACCATATGTTTTGATTACACTTACTAGCTTACTTCGCTTTGCCCTCGTGCTCACCATTTTTTACCATTGTCGTCGAAGCTTTGGGGAGATATGAAGTAGTTGTGGCCAAGTAATCTTTGGTCCTTGAGAACTCACATCAGCTGTCAAGTCATAAGGTTGTGTCCGAGATCCCATAGGGAAATCAGAGATGTCAATTTGAGACCTAGTACGGGTCTTTCTCTTCTCGGCTTCATCTTTAGTTGCCCGAGATGTACTTGCTTCATTGCTTGCATCCTTGCTTGTTTCTTTACCTACTTCATCTTGGACACGCACATGTTTGATAGGCATTGTAGCCACTTCATCTATCTTCATCTTCCCTTTAGCTATTTCTTCCTGGTTGCTTCTGCCCTTGAGGACCTCCTCCATCCTTATGATGCTCACATTTGGTTGAGTAGCAGGGGCTTGAGCTTGAGCACGAGGTGGCTGCAAAATTTGAGGTTGCGGTTGCTCTTGTGCTTGAGCTCTAGCACGGGGTGGACTTACTTGTTGTCGAGGACCTCTGACAGGGTAGTCATATCTTCTGGGATGAGGGCAATTATACATGCCGTGGCCAATTTCCCCACAATTGTAACACAACATTTCCCTTGCTTGACGTCGCATTGGTGGCCGATTCCCACCATTTCCCTCAATAGGCCTTCTTACACCCTGCACAAGATTTACTCTCAACCCCTCTAGCTGGTTTGTGAGATTGTTTATTTGTTGGAGCATATCTTCTTGTTGACCTCTATTGAGGTCTGGTGCATTAGGCACATTTGGAGGTATGTGAGAAGCTTCCATAGTTGTGATATTGCCTCCCAAAGCTAGCTGGCCAGCTTGGGCTTGATAGAGAATCTTTCTATTCTTTTCCCTAGCAATTCTTAAGGCATCTTCAAAAGCATTTGGAAATTTGCCCTTTACCTTCTCCCTTAGCAAGGGGTACAAACCTGAGATAAATCGATCCTTTTGGAGGCAATTGGGAGCTCGCTCACCAGGGTTTAGTAAGTCTGACCATTGCCCCCAAAGTTTCAGAAAACCTTCCTCATAGGTTGCATAACCATGAGGGTCAACTTGATGAAGGGACAGAAGCCGTTGCCATAGTTCTTCTGCCAAATAGGCTCGTTGAAATCTTCGTAGGAAAGCCACCTTCAATCCCTCCCAATCAATTCTTTGGGTTGGATCTAGAGCCTGGAACCATACCCTAGCTTCTTCTTTGAGCACCAAAGGAAAAGCTCTGAATTTCACTGCTTCGTCATCCCTCCCGGAGACAAGGAAAGCCATCTCCAAGTTATCCAAAAAATCCCCAGCATTTTCCCCACTTCGCCCGAAAAAATTTGGGAAAGCCATCATAAAAGTGGGTTGCCTTCCTCTCAATATAGCACAAAGATGAAAACGTCTAGGCCCAAATCATATCTTATTAAGGGTAGAATAAATGGATTGATAGATGCATTAATCTCAGCTAGACGACGAGGGCCTAGTAAGTCCCTTATGATGTTTTGGAACCTAAGCTTTGTGCTAGCTATTATATGCACAGTTTGTCTAGCAAGAGGTTGGAAAGGTCCATATAAATCCCTATGATTCATGGAGTATGCTTAAAGCAAGATGAAGATGTGAACATCAAAAGATACATTATACTCCAAAATAGGAAATATTATAGGGTCAGGGGACAACAATATCTCTCTCAACCTCTCAGCTCCAAAATAGAAGACCAATCTTTGTTGCAAAAAAATCTTTCTATCAATGCGCACATTCACCCTAATATTCTGAACTGATTGAAAGTTGTGGAAAATGGGATTATTCATTGGTGCATTAATTACAACCTTCTATGAAGCACTTCATTGAAGTTGAGCTCTCTTGGATCCCACCATTTGAGAGATGCGAAGAATTTGTTCACCAGTGATTAGCCTAGCTTTGGTGTGACCATCTTCAGCTTTGTAGAGTTCATAGGGTTCGATGGCTACCCTCTCAACCACCTTGAGCCTTCTTGCTAGTAGTAGTTGGAGTGCATCACCATATGTAGCCTCTTGCCAATACCGCACCCCATTGATGTGTAGCTCCCCCTCCAAAAACTTGTTAATACCCGAGTTTGAGAGTGCTTTCACCACCTGAAGTCGAGGCTTCAAAGGAAGTGTCTTCACACTAGCCACAAAGCACTCCACACAATTTTTTGACCTAGGGACTTGATGACTACAAGATTTTCCTTGAAGCAAAGAAGGGTGTGTGTAGTTAACTCTCTTTACCCGCATACCTGCCGTTTGTCGATAAAGACGCTTCTTTTCTCGAGCTTCTTGGGGAGACCATAGTGGAAGTCTTGGAGAATTTGATGGATCTTCCTTCATAGGATTGATAGAGCGCTGCTTGAGAACTCCTCCGTGGGGGCACCAATTTATGACGAAGGAAATTTGGAATGGCGGCCTCTACACCAAAACAAACTCCATTGCGCCACAAGGGAAATGAGATGAGGGCACCACCTAGTCTTGGAAGCGTGAACTAGGACCGCTACACGAAGACAGAGAGAGAGAGAGAGAGAGAGAGAGAGAGAGAGAGAGAGAGAGAGAGAGAGAGAGATCACTATGAATGAAGCATTAACCGTGGTGTGTGTACAAGGAATGGATGACTTCAAACACTCCCAACAAAAATAGCATATAGATTACCAAACAATCACTCAAGGATTAGCCAAAATCACATCAAGCACTCTCACACGCATATAAAACATTTCTCTTAATTAACATAAGTAAGAGGAGGAGAGGTTACTAGCATGAAACAATTTGCACTCTAGAATGTGCAAGAATAGAGTGAATGAATGAGCTTATGGGCTCATGGTGAGTGATACAAAGGCTCAATGGACTGAGGGAGGCTTGAAATTACAAAGGGGAAGGCCTCTTTATATAGGAAAGAGAGTGATTAGGAGTGAGGTTAAGATACAAGTGTAATTTGTACAAATGAAGCTTGATTAGGGGCATTCAACCAATGAAGAATCTCCTTCCAAGTGATTTGTTGACCAATTAGCTCCATCATCACTTGTGTTGTCTTCACTCCTTCCTCCATAGCTTGAGTCCAAGAGCTTCCTTATTTTAAAATGTAAAGAATCTACATAAAATCAATACATATCTAGTAATAATAGAAAGGGGTTGAGTGAGAACTTATGAATTACAACAAGATTAAGCATGACTTGAGAGGTGATTAGAAGAGGAACTTTGATGGGTTTTTGAGCTTGAGAGAGAAGAGGAAGGAGAGGAGGGTGAGAAGACTAATGGCTGATTTTAAAGAAGGTCTCAATGTGGAAAAGGAAGGGTGTGTGTGTGTAAAGGTAGGGGGGTGGTCTCCACCACAGTTGAAAAAACTGCCGTCCACCATTTTGGCCATATCTCCTAGACCGTAGATGAAAAAATTATAAAAAAAATATGGCCAGAATCTTTAGCTCGTCAGTTACAACTTTGATGAAGACAACTTTTCTTGGATCGGAGTGGAAGTATTTTTTAAAAATTCAACAAAATCATGTGCCTGGTTTCTTCCTTTACCAAGTCTTCCACTTGGGTCCCATTTGTTTGACTCATCATATGGCTCCAAAGCCATGATGATATGAGCCACTCATGACCCTTGAATCATGGGTGCATGGCTCCACAACCACATCATATCTTTTCTTTTCACATTTACATATTTTCCCTTCCCTTTACCACTAGGTTCTCCCTCTACCTTTCACCTCCGGTGAACTAGTCAAGAAAAAATCATTTTTTTAAAATTTTTCCAAGAGGTTGTTCTCACTCTTTCTTTTATTGTAAACCTCTAGAAGCAAGGAAAACCAACAAAATATGATAAACAAAAATTTGTGATAGGCTCGGATCAATGGCAAGGAATCTTTACTTCCAATTGAAGTAGAAATTCCTGCTCTCAAGTTATTGTCATTGGAAGATGAGAAGAAAACAAATGCATGGCAGAAGAGGTTATTGGATTTACAATGCTTGCAATTGGATAGAGTTTTAGCTTTGGGTTACTATGAGGAAGTGTCAAGGAAGGCTCAACTAAAAGCCAATGAATGCGTAAAGGATAAGAAAATTGAAAAGGGTGATTTGGTGTTTCGATACAATAATAAGTTGGACAATACCTTTCAGAAGAAGTTTCAGATCAAATGGGGAGGTCCTTTTACTGTTGTAAATATAGATTGAAGAAATATCTGGCACGTTTGATGGCAATTGTGGCTGATGAAATGCTATCAATTTTTAGGACACAATGTTGAGACATCTAAGGATGTAAATGAGGTTTCTGGAGATGAAATGAAGCAATTGTTCACCCTAAGGACCTCTGCTTGTCATGAATGACTAAGCAGGCAAGGGGGGGCTAGCAAGCTATGTCAAAATTTTTTTGGATAAGCATGAAGTCACTAGGTCATGCCAAAAAGCTTGCCCACTAGCCTCATGTATATGTGTACATAGCCCTGCAAGTTTTGGAAGTGGCCTTGCAAAAATTCATGTATAAAGGTGTGATTTTGCCAAGCTTGAATGCTGATGTTTTGGGTTGTTTGAGAGTCCAAAATATGGTTTTTAATAAGTGTTTTCAGCCGTGCTTTATATCTTGTGAATCGGACTTATACATCATGAGTTTTGAGCATCCGAAGCGGACGGGCGGTCTCAACTTAGAAGGTGATTGTGGGTGCATGGTAGAAGGGAAACTAGGCCAACTTGGGGGTCTAAGATTAGAAATGCTGAAGTTTTATATTTCTGGAGATAGCCGAGATGATGGGCTTCAAGCCGAGTGTTACGGTGCATGTGCATCATTCGGTGACCGGAGCAGCAAGGTATGCCTCAGGAAAAATTGTCCGAGAAGTCCCCTCATGCTTGGAAATTTTTGGGGAAGCTGGGGAGGTGGGAGGATGGTTCCAAGTGGCAATGGAGTAATCCCACATGGGGGGAGAAAGTGGAAATTGGAGGGTATAAGGTGGGGAGTGGATACCCCCTAAGGTTGTATCAAAGGGGCAAATGGAGCTTCTCTTGCCTTGCTAATGGGGCTCGTGGGTGTTGGGGGAGAAAGAGGGCACCCATTTTGAGTTCCAAGTGCCTGAACAGGCGCTTGGACTTCTCTTTGGTCCCCGGAAACTTGCCCCCACCCCATTCCTTGGTCAAATAGTCACCGACAACTCATTTTTCACCCAAAAAAGGCACAAATTGGACCAATTAAAAGGTTCCCAAAGAGAGAACCATGTTGGGTAAGAAGAGAAAGAAAATTACTTGGGATAAGAGCCAAAAAAATCCACTTTTCAATAGCTTCAATCCTCTGCACACCCTTTTTCCTAACAGAGACTAGTTTTTTTGGAGCTTTTGAGAGATACCCCAACTTTAAAAGCTTGTAACTATCTCGTCTGTTGTCGAAATCAAGCATATGGATACTCTATGGAGGTCTACACGACAGGAGCTTCATTTTTATGGTCTTGGTTTTCATCAATTTTAATCATGGTTTGGGTTAGGGTTGTTTCCCGCCCGACGTTACATGTGTTCAACATAGGTGTTTTCCGTAGCTTTATGGTGTTTCCTTCCGACCGTGTGGTGTGTGCAAGGCTATATAGGTTCTCATTTTCCTTCATGTTTGCATGATAACAATGTCAATCATGGTGCATGTACCCTTGTTATATTCCCTTACAGTGGGTTTCACCTGACGCATGTCAATGCCTGGTGCACCTTTGGCATGCACTACTACACCGACCTCTTTCTCCACCAACATGGGGGTAGAGCGGTCTATTGAGATAGAAGCTCCAAAAGTTAGAGAGATTTCTTCGAGGATGATAAAGTTAAGAGCCTCAAAAAAATAAAGTGAAGAGCCTTAAAAGGAGGAGGGGCCACAAGGACGGGGTTTTTTGGCCAAGAAGGCCATAGGGGAGTGGTAGAGAAAACGTGCAATTCTTCTTTGTGATCTCTCACCATCCAATGGTCACCATCACATTACCTTTGATTGTTGACATTTCAGGTTATTTCAAACAAAACTCACACCATATAGTTTTAATAGTTGATTGTTCACATCATGGCTTGCTTAATAGACTATGAAGAATATTTGTTTGAATTGGTCGTATGCAATGTTAAATATTATTTGACATATATATATATATATATATATATATATATATATATATATATATATATATATATATATATATATATATGAGAGGGAGAACCTTTGAAATGTGTTCGTAATCATGACCCTTTAAGTTTTCTTTGTAATGAAGCCTTGTAGAACATTTTTATCATGTGTGTGTGTGTGTGTGTGCACGTGAATCACTCTCTCTCTCTCTCTCTCTCTCTCTCTCTCCCCATTAACATGTCAAATTTGTTCTAAGAATTGCTAAAAAATTTTCAACAAAAAATGTTGCCTTCTTGAGACCATCGTGAAGTCTTCACCTTGTCTTTATTTAGTTTGAAGGGAAGGGGGAGGATATTGCAAAAGCTAAAGGCTTGGGGCATCAAAAGAGAAAGGCTAAGGGTGTATATACTAAGTGTTGTCTAAGTTGAGATTAAAAAAATTTCTTAGGACTTGATACTTAAGACAAACCCTATTGAGGCCCTTGCATGCTGCTTCAATCACCATGGCATCTGGGGGCTTTGCTTGCGAGGGGTTCAGAGATGGGGTGCTCACAGGAGCCACCTGCAGCAAGAAGTGTCCAAATGTCTTGGAGGATGTAGATCTGCTTGGTGGTTTTGACCTTGGGAGACGGAGGTGTTTCCCGTTATCACAACTCACCGACATAATGTCAATCGGGTGGATCGAAACCCAGTTAGTGCATGGATGCACCAAATGCGACGGATTGAGGGCTCTAATGAGAGAGTAGGAGTTAGTGATTATGAAAGAGAGAATTCAAGAAGAGATGGGAATCTCTTCGCACGCACACCTCGATCAATCACTCAACTCTCACAAGCTCAAGAACATATGCTAATCTCTCACTAATGACTAACATTCACACACAAAATCATACACACACAAGCATATGGAAGCCAAGATTAGAGAAATGCAATGCCATTGCCTCAACACACACACACACTCTAATTGAGCACACACATGAAGAAAGTGCACAACACATTAAAAAATTAGCAAGAGGAGAGAATGATTAGATAAATTTAGAGACAAATAATCACAAATCTAAGCATCCCAACACATAAAGACATGGGAGAGAAGCATAGAGAGACAAATAGCTTTGCATTATTAGCCCAATGCTAGCCACAATGTGAGAGGGGAGCTCCATCTCCATATCCACCTTTTTCTCTACTCTCCACCCTAGCTCTCCAAATGAGCTGCACATTGTAGCATTTGAAATCTATACCTAGGGTTTTCTGAGAAGTGATCATCCACCCAAATGTGCATAAAAGGCCTAGGCTAACAAATACGAGCAGGAACTTTCATAGAGCCCACAACTATAAGAAAGGTACATATATACATGTATGTATACGTCAATGGAAGCACAATGCATGTCATTAGCACTCACTCGTCAACAATCACCCCTTTCGAAGCTTTGTCATCCCTGACAAAGCCATGTCGAGGTAGACATTCAATGTGCCTGCAAAAGAAAAATGTCGATGAGGTAGAAAGCTGAATTATATGGCAATAAAGCATAAGGAGAATATAAAGCACATGTGGAAATGAGTAAATGCAAAGAATTATGAAATGTTACACTTCCATTAAGGACAAATAAATTTCATTTTGCTAAAACTAATCAATCAAGAGTTTTGGGCTTATGGATGAATCTATCGATTAGTTAGCTATGACTAAGGTTTAAACAACTACTCTAGTACTAACTAAGTTAGGAAGATTATCTAAGTTCTTGATTCCCTAATTGTGCCTTTTAGCTTTGTTTAGCCAACTAACTCTCACAACTCCAAGCAAAAGCTTGAATTTTTTACTTTAAACTCAATGGAAGTCTTTTTCATGTCATCTCTTCATTTTTCTTTATTTCACATTGGTTCAAGATTATTTGACGTGTGTCCTTATTTTGTATGCTCGGAGATTTTTTCTTCTCAAAGAAAAGAGCCCACACTAGGAACCTCTAGGGCTCTACTACCATGGGTTATACATATGAGTGAAGTACCAAATCAAGTTGGGATCTCTCTTCCAGCTTAAGATTTTATATTTGTGGCACTTTTACTTTTTGCTTCCATTTCCTTTGTATTCTCACTAGTGTCCTTTGTTGTTTAAGTGAGCAAGCCTCTCTATGTCTAGAACACTCCTAAGGTCTCAAACAATCAAATAATTTTACCAACTAGGACTAGCGGTCAAGTAAATGAGTCAACCTAAAGTAACGGTCTCCTAGCCTGAAGGCTCGTCTATAAGACTAAACTCTAGTTCAATCAACGTAAGAAAAGACAAATTTATACATCGATAATGGTAGATAACATAACCGAATGCACTAAATCAAACCATGGAAAACCACAATTAGCAAATATAAATACTCATAAGCATGAATCATGGAAAGTAGTACACCTGGAGGTACGGGATGTGTCTATAGCTCTGGAAGAAAAATGCAATGCAGAAGGTAGATCTATCCATGCTACATGAAAGCTCAAGTCCATCTATGCTACAAAATCATCAACAAAACACTACCACCTAGAAAGGTGTGGCAGCATAGAAATGAAAGTTTTATTATTTAAATGCAAATAAAAGGAAGTCCTATACTAAGGTCTCATACTTGGATGCCTAGAGGGAAAAAACCCAAAGGGAAAAAAGTGTCTCTAGTATAAGTGCATGTGTTTAGTACACCATAGTCAATTTGCACAAGTCAAGGGTCTAGTGCAACTCAAAGGTATAAGATAACTCTCTCCAAACAATAAAATCTGCAATTTCCTAGCTCTCTTTCTAATGGTCATTCACTTTCCAGCACCTATATCCATGTCAATGGTAATATATGTAGCTCAAGTAATGTGTCTAGGGATGACATCAATCTATGATTGTATGGTCAATGAACTCTATGGCTCAAGATCCCTAACAGATTGAGTCTTGCCTAGCTTTAGGTCAACAACATGGTCAATGGAAATCTCAAGTGAGCTATGGCTCGTGTCAACCTGTGGTGTGATAGGTGGAGGCTCTTCGCTAGCCAAATCTTCAATGTCCATGGTATCTCACTGAATGTAGGTCAAGCTCTCCTCACCTATGGTGGTGAATTTCTCGCTCATGTCAACACTCATCCTAGGGTATGCCTCTACATATGTTGTGAACATTGTCTAGATCTCTGTAGCATGGGTGTGGTCAAAGAAATTGTAGGAGATCTACGAGGATGTGCTATGGTCTGTGGTCTAGGAACCCAGATCTGCATATGTCCTCTAGTGACTGTCTAGATGTGAGACAACCCTGGGATAAACCATCATGTGTATTGTGGATCTCAATCCAAGCGCGTGTATCATCACTAGCTAATGGTCTAGTATGTGTCATCATGAGAGGCATGTAAACATGTATAGTGGTCCCACAATAAGATCTCTATGGTGAGCTAGAGGCTTGATATGTCCTAGGTCATGCATAGGTAGTTCTACTCTTATGAACATCCTCTAAGGTAGGCTCTACCTAATCTTGGGGTGTCTCCAGTGTGGTTGTAGGAGTCACTCTAGGAAAACTTGTCTCTGATTCCTTGCGTGTGACCTCTACTCTAGGGGGGTTGTCATAGTCATGGTCTATAAGTACCTCATCTGTCCCTGTCTTGCATGGGGAATCCAAATTCTCAGTCGTCATTGAATTTGGTCGTCGATTTCCATGAGAATCCTTCTCAATGGCAACCTTTGTCTCTATCATACATGCAGGTATCTTGATCTCAAATGGCTCACTCATATTGTCAGCACTCTTGTGGTCATGTGCATAAACAATATCCTCAAGTGTAGGATCTGGTGGGACATCTATCTCTATGATAGGTTCACTAGAATAAACCATAAGTGCAGAATCTGGCACTCTATCTATCTCTACTGGCTCCGGTCTTGTCTCTAGCATAGGAGAAAACTCACTAGGTTGTACCTCCTCTGTAAAACAAGTAGAAACCTCTAGAATAGTCACTCTAGGTGGCTTTATGGTAGTGCTCTCTGGTGTACTTGTCCTATATTCAATCTGGGCATTTGTCTCCTTCATCTCAATCACTCTATACCTCAATTGATCAATTGTGCCCTGAGGCAAAATCTGTCTATTGGAGATTTGGGAGGTGACCTCATAGGGGAAGTTTTGCTAGCAGGTGTCTGTGGACTATGTGTGGTCATCATTACAGGATACTGGCCATGCCATGGAAAATAGGACAGACCAATCATCAAGGAATATTGGGTACCATCTGTGTCCCTATAAATCCTAACACAAGGATCTCCAACAAGATATACCATAATGCTCATGGATGGATCAAAACAAAATGTGGTCTGCCCTTGTCAATGTCTACGTCCACAATCATCAACATAAGTCAATATGTGCTCCACTCTATGTAACTACACTATCCTAGGATGTATTTGGTTGTGCAAACAATCATTGGGATGTGCTCTATCAACAACATCGTTCGGGACTAATTGGCATTGACATGTATGTGGCCTTGAGCTCATCAGTGAAGAACTCAGTTGAACCAAGGTGACGTCTTTGAACTCTAACCACCTACCGTATCGATGGGTCAATGTCAACCGACAAGGTGCCTTTGGTGTAAGAATGTCCATCAAGGTCAACAAACCAAGGCATGACAACTCTGTAGCCTAAGAAATGTAGTACAAGCTTAGTATCGTGCTCTCTCCTCATCATGGTAACTCTCTGCTCATCGTGGTAACTCTATGCTAATGTGGTACATGCATGGTGTCTGGGTGGTGATCTATACCTCGACAACAGATCTGATGCATGTGATCTTGCAAGCTCCATGTCAAGTGTGCTCACAGTCTGTGGTGTGGTCTCTACAGCCTCTCTAGCATGTGTACTAGTAGAAGTCAACAAGTCTAATATGGTTGTCTTTTTTCATGGTAGCTCTTGCAGTGCACTGGCAAGGCTTTGTGTCATGTGCTCTATATCTACCCTTGCCTCTGCCATGATCTCAACAGATGTCTCTCTGCTAGATGTTCTGGATGATGTAAATCTATGTCCTATCACCCATGTAGAAGATGTGGTCATAGGGTCTACTATAGGCTCAATTGCACTACATGGAGTACAAAAATAGGGTCATCCACACATCAACATATATGTACCTCCATAGTAAACGCTCCTATAGGTACCTCGTAAGGAATCTGGTGGGAAATCACTCACTCTGTCAAGGGTAGGGTACTCTCCAAATCTGGCTCTGGTACTCATGTACATCCTCTGACGTTCATCAACATAAAGGGGTCCACCATCACACAAGTACAAGCATAAAGTCTGTGGTAGCTCCAAGGTGTCTGGATGATCCTCACAAAGAGCTAGCATGAAACTCCTTGGAGTATCCCCGGTCATAGGTCTATATAATGTGCCAAAACTATCAAGAATGTGATCTGGCAAGGGCGGGTGTACTAGGGCTCTAAGCACCTAAAAACTAGGTGTCTGACGATCCGTAAGCTGAAGCTAGATATACCTCCTTTGTGTGTCTGCATCTGAATGTATAGGCAATCCATCTATCTCGCCCTAAATCCACAATAAACTATCAAACATGGCCTCTCAATCCATGATTGCCAAAATCTAACAGTCTAGGTTAAATCCGGTGTCAATAATCACATGCACTAGCTAGGATCATAGCCTGCCAATCAAAGGCTAGCCAAGCGCTAATCTCGGTCAGTGTGTGTGAACAAGCTCTAAAAATGTCTCTAGGTCCAAGTCATGGTCTAAAATCAGTCAACGATCGAGTCGGGATCTAATCGTGTGCAAGCATATGACTAATGGCTAAAATCAAGCCAAGTCAAGGTATCACATGTGAATGATCTCTAACTAGTGTAATCTGGTCAATATCAAGGCCACAAATGTATCTCTACTGCAAATTGGGATCAAATGTGATCTATCATGGAATTTGCAATTGAATCGAGCCAAAATGGAAATATGCTCATGAACAGGCTCTAAGGCTCCTCAACTGGCCAAATGTAGAACAAAATCAAATCAGGCAAATTCGAACAAGCTCTAGCAAAATTGGACTCTCCGAGCATACCTACTCTAAATGTGCCTAAGCGTGCATCAATGCGTGTGAACGGGGTCTGTACGGGGTGCAGGATGCGTGTGTGATGCAAGGAGAAGAGTCGGGCAATAGAAATGCATTTTTTTTTTTGTTCTTTTCAATAATAAAATATCAATATCCACAAAGAAAAACAACAAACAAATGCAAAATAAAAAAAGTGAATAAAACAAAAATTAAAAGGGTAAAAGCTCAAAAGAGGAAACAAGAAAATCAAATTCCAATTCTTTTTTTTTTGTTTTAACAAGTTTTTAATGTTATTTTGGTGTTTTCGTGATTTTTTCAAGGCTTTTTTAATTTTTGGGATCTTTTTCTCCTTTGTAGAAAAACAATTTTCTCTTAGGATATTTTTCTCCTTTTTAAAAAATTTTCTTGTTGATTTTTTTTTTTTTTTTTGTGGGGGGTTTAACAAAATAAAAAATGAAATAAATTAAAATTCAAACAAAATGAAATGAAATTGCAATGAAATAAAATGAAATGAAATGCAATCAAATGAAAATGAAATCAAATCAAATTAACTAAAATTAAATGATTTAAAATTAACTAAAAAATAAATGCATTGAAGCTCAAAAGAGTCAACAAGCGAGCTGACTGTTGTGGCAGCATGTGCATCCAAAATCGGCGTGCAGAGACAAGCCAAAAAGAAGGGGAGGTAGGCGTAGGTGCACGGAAAGGGGGAAGGAGGTAGACACAAGATGCCTTTCGGCGCGCTGAGGAAACAACAAAGGACTCAGAGGAGAGGGGAGCGGCCCGACGAAGATGACTAGAGAGAGGGAATTTTTCTAACTTTATTTTTAACTTTTGTCTCTTTTTTTTTTTTTGTGTGTGTGTGTGTGTGTGTGTGGGACGCGCGTGTGTGTGTGTGTGTGCTTGCTTGTGTGAAAGTGTGTGTGGGTGATGTGAATGTGTGTGTGTGTGTGTGTGAGTGATTGTGTGTTAACATGCATGTGTGAGTGTGAGGTGTGTGTGCTCTTATGTGTATGTGAGTATGTGTTCTTATTTTTTATTTCTTTCTTTTTTTAAATTTTTTTTGTATTTGTTTATTCTTTTTTTTGGTGTATTTATGTATATTTTTTGGTTTGAAATTGATTATTTTTTTTGGGAGGGGGGTGGGGGGGGTCTTGATAAAATTTTTTAAAACAAAAGAAAATCAAAAATCAAAAGAAAATAGTAGAAAAACTACACCAAAAAAAGGAAAAAGAGAGGGGAAGAGACAATATGTTGTGGGGTGTGTGTGTATGTGTAGATGTTTTAATAAAATTCAAACAATGCAAAAAATAAATTAAAAAATATCCGAGATTCAAAAAATGATAAAATTGGTCAAAAACTTGGGGGAAATTCACTGAGTACCAAAGGATGCTCTTGATTGTCAATTTGTATCAAAATTTCTCGTTTTCATATTTTTGGAATAAAAATTAGTAAATTTTAAACAATAAATTAGCAAAAAATACTAAAATTTTATAAAAAATACTCAAACAATTAGCAAAATGCATTTGACAATCAAATCAATAAAACTTTGATCGGGTTTTGCCTCTTTTTTGTCTAATTTTGATTCAAAAAATAGCAAAATTAACAATGCAATTAGACAAATCTCTGCACATACACTTGATTATTACCACAACTTGGACTTTGCAATACAACCAATTAAACAATAATTTTCTACCAATTAATAGTTCTCCGTACACTCACCCTTCACTTATGCACTTAATATGTTTTGAAAGAATTTTATTTTTTTGAGATTGGAACACCTAATAGCACAATTAGGCACAAAATTTGTGATTAGTGCACACACATAATTGTACCAAAAATTGGATAGCGTTTTGGCGCAATTTTGGCAATTAAAAAAATGATCCATGATCACTATAACAAAATCAATCAACTCATTGCTTTTCACAATTCAAATTGGCACGATAAAGCCATTATTTGCACTTGAATGTGCATAATTTGCCTACGCATAGGCACACAAATTGCAGCTAAAATTGCACCAAATTTGATGCAATTAAAATTTAATGAAAACCTCAAAATAAATCAACATTTGAGTGGACAAATGCACTCACATTTACATTAAGAATCACATCAAATCCCCACTCCAAGCGACGACTCCACTGGGGGAGGGTGCGCACACGGGCAATTTCAAAACCGCTTTGACGTACACACACCAACACAAGATCTTATCTGTAGCTACCATTTTTACAAAATTAAATGCATAAGATCAATGAAAACATATCCAAATAAAGATCTGTCAATGTGTAGCACTAAACGTACATGCAACTAGTGAATAATTAGAGGGGATAATTAGTGAAAAATCTCTTAATTACACACTAAAACTCACTCCATTCTTCATGAAATTTTTGCAATTTTGTTTCACAAGAGTGATTACCAAGCCTCTAATTAGGCACACACACATGTAAAACACTTCAGTTGTTGCGAGTTAGTGTGTGACTAGGTGTACAAAGAGAGAGAAAATGCAAAATATTTCTACAAGCTACCCAGAACAAACCATGTCACCATTCCTACAACCAACACCAAATCCTAATGGAAGTTAGAACTCAAACTATCACATGGGTGATCCTCTAACTTAGGTGCTCAATCCCCAACTTTGCATCATCAGCCCAGTGCTAACCACAATGTGAGAGGGGAGCTCCATCTCCATAGCCACATCTCTTCTCTACTCTCCACCCTAACTCTCCAAAGAATGATCTTCATATTGTAGCATTTGACATTTATACCTAGATTTTTTAAAGAAGTGACCGGCTCCCAAATGTGCATAAAAGGATTAGGCACACAAATACAAGATATAACTCTCATAGAGCCCATAGATACAATAAAGGTACATATACACATGTGTATTACATCAATGGAAGCACAATGCATGTCCTTGATGCTTGTCTGTCAATAGGAGGTTTGCCCCGGGAGGGGGCCACGTGGCTACCCTTCCCTTGCAACTTCAACACAGTTAGTAGGTCCTCTTTTTTTTTGCTATGGGAGTAGTCCTCTCTCCCACCTCTCCATGGGGAGGCAAAGGATGCTAGTTCTATTTGCGATTTGTTTCTCGCACCCTGCTCATGGGTTTCTATTGTGGGTGGCAGGCATTGGAAGCCCAATGGCAGAAAGTGTGGGACATGGTTGGGGCATGGCTCCCCTTATCATCCTGCAATCTTCATCTATTGGTGACAACCAAGCTTCACTTATCTGGTGCTTGGTGTGGCAGTATTCATACTTCATATTTTTGTAGATGACTCCTAAGCAGCCGATGATGGAGTGCTCAGACCCGCCCCCTTCGTGGTTTAGCCTGATGGTATGTTCTTTCATTATGCTTTTGCAACTCAATTCCTATCTGGATAGGATGCACCTTGTGTGACAGGAGGTCTCCTCTTTATGGAGACCATGCAAGATATTTTGGGTTGTATTGTCGAGGGTGGCTCCCTTATCATCCCGCTTTGTTTTATCTTGCTTCCATGTAGTGATGCTGAATTCCTTGGAGTAATTGGTATGTCAACCAGCTCCCATGTTTGGTTGCAATGTAATGAGTCCATCTTCACTTGCATGCTCTTCATCCATTCTTCTTTGGATTTGTGTTTCATAGACTCTTTGTATGATTCCGGCTCTCTAGAATCTGAGACCAAGTGATGGTTGAAGGAAGGAACAAACCTTTTTAGAGGTCTCATTTCTCTTGTAGATCTTTAGGGCATAGGTTGAGGTTCCTCATTCGGTGGATGTTGTTGCACGTTGTCACCATTTTCACTTCTTGAGTCTTGACCATCCTCAAGTTCCATGTACTCATCACTTGCATCTTTTCTTTGTTTTCTTTCCAAGTAATCTTTGTCCATATTTTGTTTGTTGAAAATTACATCCCTACTTCTAAAGATTTTACCATCTTCAGGATTCCATAGGCGATACCGAGAGTCAGCTTCTCCATAGCCAATGAAGAAACACTTTTTGGACTTTGAATCTAACTTTGACCTTTGAAATCTAACTTTGACCTTAGGCTTCTATTTATGTGCATAAAAGCCTTGTACCCAAAAACATTGAGAAATGCATAATTCACCAGTTTACCTACTCATGCCTCTTTGGAACTCCCCCATCCAATGTTGTTGTGGTGACCGGTTGATTAAGTACACAGACATACTTACTGCTTCCGCCTAAAACTCAAGCAGTAGGCATGCATGTAGCCGCATGCTTCGTGCTCGCTCCATGATTGTTGTGTTCATCCTTTCTAAAATGCCATTTTGTTGAGGTTTCCTTGGGTTCATGCTCCTTAAAAGAGATATGTAAGTGGTTAGTAGATTGGTTCCAAGCCAATTTAGAAAGACGAAAAGGATTTCAAGGCTCCCTCATGGAGAGAGTGATGGTTATTAACCACTTCCTCACTGCTTACATTGTGTTCTTTCTAACCTATTGGAGACCTCCTAAAGGTCATTTGAAGGACATAGTTAGGCTCTTCAGGAACTTTTTATGTTCTAGAGACACACTCTCCCACAAAGAATCCAAGGTCAAGTGGGATATCTGTTGGATGCCTAAGGATGAAGGCATTCTTGGCACCATCAACATCTCTCAACTGGCACATAAATTGGTGGTAAAAACAATCATTATAGCTGTTTTTGATTCTCAGGATGATGGGCGGTCCTACTCTTTAGAAACCTCCAAAGATTCAAAATGCACATCACTCAAGATGGTCCAACATTCTCGTTCCCTGTTAAGTATGGAGCTTGATTTACCCCTTGTAGCTTTTAGTTTACAAATTCACATTTACAAAGCCCCCATTATGAGGAGAATCCATGGTGTGTATGTTAGGAAATAAGACGTAGCTAAATGGATAATTGAGTAGATTACTTAATGGAGAGAGACAGATTTATATACACGAGATTATAGAGTAGAGAGAGAGAGAGAGAGAGAGAGAGAGAGAGTACACACGATATACGTGGTTCACCCAATGTGGGCTATGTCCACGAGAAAGCAGCCACTCAATGGCTTTAGTACTTCAAAACAAGAAGTAGTTTACAAAGGGATTATACCCTTAATGGAGCTCCCGCCTTGCTTCACTCTCACCACCTCACTCTCACCTTGTTGCATCAACTTCACACTATGAAATGTGTGTAGAAATGGCCTCCTTTTATAGGCTAAAAGGGCTGTCCTCTCTTATGAGAGACAGCCATGTGTAGCCGCCCTTGTGCGAATAAATCCAAATCCGACCCTCCAATCCGCCCATGTGTGGCCGCCCTTGAGAAGACAAGTCCGCTTTTGAATTCGGCCACCGGCCATTGAATTCGG
This sequence comes from Adiantum capillus-veneris, assembly GCF_014529385.1. NCBI lineage: Eukaryota > Viridiplantae > Streptophyta > Polypodiopsida > Polypodiales > Pteridaceae > Adiantum > Adiantum capillus-veneris. The sequence continues at coordinate 38,739,622 of NC_140935.1, forward strand.
CCACCAGCCACCGGCCATTGACTTCCGACCACCGGCCATCGGCCATTGACTACCGGCCACCGGCCAACCGACCGGTTGTTTTCCGATCACTTTCCGGACATAATATTCCGGCGAAAAAAAGTCTCGGGGGCCTCGCCCCCGAGGCCTTTAAAGTTGCCCCTGATTCTTGTCCATGAAAATTTTGGTTTCCGGTGAGTGATTTTCCTTCACGCACGATGGCTTCTCCTCATAATGGGGGCCTTACAAATGTGCGCTTTTACCACAGAAAATTACAAGGGTAAATCAGGCTCCATACTTAACAATCTCCCACTTGGAGACTGATCTCCAAACCAAACCTATGACTGCTTTCCATTCTGGCTTCTTATCCTTGAATGCCGATTGAAGATGAGCAAAATCTCAACTTCTCCTTGTTGACCACCTTTATAAACATGTCTGCAGGATTTTCACTTGTATGCACCTTTCCTAGCTTTAGTTGTCCCTCTTCCAAAAGAGTGCGTATGAAGTGATATCTCACCTCAATGTGCTTTGTCCTTGAATGAAAGGCTGAGTTCTTCGCAAGATGAATAGCGCTTTGGCTATCACTGTACAAGACACAATTATCTTGTTTGAATCCAAGCTCTTCTAAGAATCTGTGAAGCCATAGAATTTCTTTGCTTGCCTCCGTCATTGCTACATACTCTGCTTCCGTGGTAGAAAGTGAAACCACTTTCTGCAGCTTTAAGGCCCAGCTTACTGATGTGCCTCCAACCGTGAATACATAGCCAGTAGTGCTCCTTCGAGTATCTTTGTCACCTGCCATATCTGCATCAGCATACCCTTCTAGAAAAATATCAGTTCCTCCAAAATACAAAGCATTTGTTGTTGTCCCTTTTAGATACCTAAGTATCCACTTCACAGCTTGCCAATGCTCTTTACCTGGATTGTCCATGAACCTACTCACAACTCCCACTGCATGTGCAATGTCTGGCCTTGTCCAGACCATAGCATACATTAGAGAACCTACCGCTGCAGCATATGGAACTTTAGACATATAGGCTATCTCCTCTTGTGTCTTTGGACACATATCCTTCGTTAGTTTAAAATGACCAACCACAGGTGTAGAAACTGGTTTTGCATTTTGCAATGCAAACCTTTCTAGTACCTTCTTGATGTAATCTTCTTGAGATAGCTTTATTGTCTTCTTCGTCCTGTCCCTTGATATTTTCATACCAAGTATCCTCTTTGCAGCACCTAAATCTTTCATTGAAAAAGATTTGGACAGCTCCTCTTTTAGGTCTTTGATGTCCTGCATGTTAGCAATTGCAATCAACATGTCATCAACATACAACATTAGGATGATGAATTTCCTATCTCCCAAATTCTTCGTGTAGACGCAGTGATCCGAGTTGCATCTTGTGAATCCATGATCCAACATCCATCGATCAAACTTCAAGTACCATTTTCTTGATGCTTGTTTTAAACCATACAAGCTCTTCTTTAATCTGCAAACCATTTTCTCCTTACCTTTTAATTCATACCCCTTTGGTTGAAGCATGTAGATTTCCTCCTGTAAGTCACCGTGAGGGAATGCTGTATTTACATCCATTTGCTCGAGATTTAGATCATGAGCAGCCACAAGGCTTAAGACAAGCCTAATTGAGTTCATTTTTACAACAGGAGAAAATATTTCATTGAAGTCAATACCTTTCTTTTGAGAAAAACCTTTTACCACAAGCCTAGACTTGTACCTTTTCTTCCCACCTTCTTCTTCCTTTAGCTTGTACACCCATTTGTTTTGAAGTGCCCGCTTACCTTTAGGCAACTCAACCAACTCCCATGTTTGGTTGCGATGTAGTGAGTCCATCTCCACTTGCATGCTCTTCGTCCATTCTTCTTTGGATTCATGTTGCATAGCTTCTTCATATGATTCCGGCTCTCCAGAATCTAAGATCAAGAGATGGTTGAAATAAGGAACAAACCTTTCTGGAGGTCTACTTGCTCTTGTAGATCTTCAGGGAATAGGTTGAGGCTCCTCATTTGGTTGACGTTGTTGCACATTGTCACCGTTTGCAGTCCTTGAGTCTTCACCGTCCTCAAGCTCCATGTACTCATCACCTGTTTCTTTTGTTTTTTTTCTTTCCAAGTAATCTTTGTACATATTTTGTTCGTTAAAAATTACATCCCTACTCCTTAAGATTTTACCATCTTCAGGATTCCATAGGCGCCATGAGCCAGCTCGCAAGTGGTTTCCAACTTAATTGGTTGATAACCAATTGCAAACCAGAGCTCCATGTGAACTGTTTATAGCACTGGCTCGTCCACAAGTGTATGCACCACTATTCCCCTCTTCCTTTCCTTGCTATGTGGCACCCCTACCTCTCCTGCAATCTCCCCTTTTTCTTGCCTTTTCACCTAAAGAGGGAATCTCCCCATGATTTTGACTAATCAAAGCACCTCAAAATCGTTCGTGCCCACCTACTGGGCAGAGTTTTTTTTGGGTTCAATCGGCTCCAAATGCTTTGATTGGTTGTAGGCTTTGGATATCTTTGAGTAGAATTCCAATATGTTTAAGCATGTACTTTGTATATGATTCATATATTGTAATTTTTTATACAATTTTTGGGTGCTTTAAGAGAGCATTGAGTTCTCCTCAGGTAAGGGTGTATCTTTTTAGATCATATTTATGAGGTGATGTATAGTGATTGTGTTTATGATTCTTTGGACTTTTTCGTAGTCTTTCTTCCTTTTTTTTTTAGAAGAGTAGAAATTGATTAGATGAAGGATGAAAAGAGATACAATTTCCCAATAGGAAGGGGGTGGGTAATCCCCATTACAAAAGTGTTACAAAGACATAGCCTCTTTCATCTTGAATCTAGAACGGTTGAAAATTTGAGACACTCTTTTGTATTTGGTAATCCCCAATACAAAACTGTTAACAGAGACATAGCCTCTTTCATCTTGAATGTAGAAGGGTTGAAAAATTGAGGCACTGTTTTACTCCATTGTTTCCATATAAAACATCTTTGTAAGGAAGAGACAGTTTCATTTTTTGAGAGGGACATCTTGACGTGTCCACACAGATGAATAGCTGACTGTAGAAGATCTCTTTTGAGAAGGGACAATGGAGGGGCAATAGGATGCTGAAAGATAGAAGCATTTCTTCTCAGCCATGTGAACCACAAAATATGACCTCTTTATATATTCCATAGAGGGACATTTATTCCCTTGCAATTTCCCAGCAGCAAGTCTTTAATATACAATGGTCTTAGGCTTATTTGTGAGAGAACGTTGTGTATAACCTGGTACTTCCTTATTCTTCAAACAATTGAACCAAATATAAATACAACTTTTTGAGGCCAAATTGCATTTGCTACATATACCACTACCCAGACTAGCTCTGAGAGCTCTTTTTTGCAGTCCAAATGCCCTGATGTACTATGAGCCACATGAAAGTGGTTTGGTTATTAGCAGCTGGGTAAGACCATAATCATTTAAACCTATAAGTCCGTTGTTTACTGCTTTATTCTAGCTTCTATATTCTGTTGAGATTTTGTGTAAGGGAGTTCTCCACTATCCCTTTGAATTTGAACTGTGTGTAAATATGATTAGCTATGAATGAGATCCATCTAGTAGATTTCATTGTTTTGGCTGGTATCCTTAGCTTTACCATACATTTATTGGCTCTTTGAAGACACCAATTGGCATTTTTATCTAAAATTGAGAAATCCCTTCAGAGAGATTCAGAAGTTTTGAGCTGACCATTCTTCACCACATCCTTCCACTGTCTAATTCTAGCCTTGTAACATTTGTGATCCTTCCTATTGGTTCCAAATTTGGCCTTACCTGCAAAATATCCAAACCAGAAAGAGTATATCAGAAAGGTTAAGTGATTATCTAGAAAATCTTTTGTAGGTGTCCATCTGGATTTAACAGTGTTCCAAGCATTCAACATTCTGCAGCCCACTTGGAACCATAAGGAATGCAAAGTTCACAAGCAAGTAAAACATATCTAAGTTGGAGATTAGTCCAAGATTTGTACTTTTGCAACTTAAACCTCTGCGTGAGGAGAAGATCCCAATAGTCTTGTGAGTCTGATGCTCTGCATAACCATTTAGTAGCCATTCTGGTTGAAATATGGGATAGATTGAGGATTCCAAGGCCTCCTCTCTCTTTGGGGAGACAACGTATATCCCAAGGTACCTTAGAAATCTTAGGATGATCCATGTTCCCTCCCCACAAAAAAGATCTTGCAAGTGTAAAAACCTAGTTCTACTGATATTTGGTTGGGCACCAGCAAGACAAGACAAAAATTAGGGAGGGAAGCAAATAATGATTAAGAATGAAAGCCCTTGATGAGAGAGGACTAGTGAAACTTCCATTTACTAAATTTGTGTTTGAACTTATCCAAGACCCACTCCCATCTCTGAGCATATGTAATCATGAAGACCATTGGAATTCCCAAGAGCCTGAAGGGCCTACCCCTCTCTAATTTCATGGCAACCAGCATCAAATATGACTTGAGCGATTTGATCATTGGAGGCCTTATATCCAGTCTTGCTATGATTAATGACAGAACCACTAGCCAAACAGGAGGTCTCTAAACATTTCCAAAAGAATTCTATTGTGTTATTATCATTGGACATCAGGGAATTAGTGTCATCAGCAAATTATCAAAGCACTAAATCTTTGGTAGCTCTTGGAATTTTTATCCATTTCATCAGATTTTTTTTCCTCTTTAATGGGAAGATATCAAAAAGATCACCATTAATAGAAACTCTTGTATAAGCATTACCAAAAATAATCTGGATGAATTTGATAAAAGTCCTACCAAAGCCAGTATCATGCAAATATTGAAAAATAAAATCCCATTTCATCCTGTAATATGCCTTATCAAAGTTGGTTTTAAAGAAGATGTAGTCCAGCTCACTATCCAGAATAAAATCTATAGCTTCCCACATAGTAATTATGGCATTCAAAATCGAATCCTTTCTGCTCTAGTAAAATTATCTAATCGATGAGAGGACTCATCCTTCGAGCTAGGGACAAGGAGAAAACTTTATAAACAAAAGTCAAACAGGAGATTTGCTTCCAATTTCGTAGTGAGGCGGTCCGGGGCGGGCAACAAGAGAGGCGACCTCTAAACACCCCTCAAGGCTCCCGTGCTGCTCAATTGGGGCTGGGGCAACCACAAGCACAACACAACAACAAACCCACAGCCAAACCAAAACAAGATAGGGGCACCACCTAGTTATGGTATGCGAACTAGGACGCAAGAGAGATTTTGGCACAACCAAGAAGATGCACCACACAACACACACAAACAACCTCACACCAAGACACACATGAAATGGACCAGAGAGAGCTAGAGCAAAGGGAAGAGAGAGAGGAAAGGATCTTGCGTAATACCTTATTTGTGACTTGCAAATGGAGATGGTTCGTTATGATGCTATCGTAGGACTTGTACAAAAATCACTCAATGCTTAGTGATTGCTAATCATTGCCAAAACACACACACACTGTCTTAGGGTGTGGGAGACCTCTCACCACAATACCCTCTTACAATGGACACAAAACTGGCAATGAAAAACACACTAAAACACTTTCTAAAATCAAGATCAACCGATAAAACTCAAAATACACAAGTCACCTTGAATTCACCAAACCGTATTGCACAAATGGAAGGACGAAGATTTGAACGTCGAATCACGCCTTTGATGCACCAAACCTCAATTTATTGATGATGAAGGAGCATGTACAATAGTGGTTTTGAGATTTGTGGAACTCACGCTCTCTCACTTGCAATGTGTAGCTTGAAGGCTTCTCTCACACCAAGAGTGAAGCTCACAAGTGGTTGCTACACCTAAGTCTCTCCTCACGCATAGAGTGTTGGGGTGCTATGTGAGATGTTGGAGGTTGTTTTACAAGAAGGAGAGGGGCCTATTTATAGGTTGGAGACCCCATATTAAGATTACTGGAAATCCTAATTTACAAGCTAACAAATCAGGATTATGATTTTTTTGAATATCAAAACATTGCGGGCCTTCTTTGTCTGCTTGAGTCATGGGTGTGGGCTCAAAAGAGAGCATTATTGATGGTAGATAAGGTGAAAGTAAGTTTTAAGGAAGGGGAGAGAGAGAGAAAGAGAGAGAGAGAGAGAGAGAGAGTTACTATACATGTCTTGAGGTGAGGTGTCTTTTATGGTTAGGTCAATGCTATTTTGTGTTAGTATGTTAGTCGTTAGTAATCACTAGAAAGTTAATGTTACATTTACAATGGGTAGAGTGAGTTGATTTGATGAAGGAAGAGGGGTGAATTAAAAGAGAATCATTGAGATGGTGAAGCTTTGAAGAAGTTTGAACTCACCCTTGTGTAGATTGTGGAAAAAATGACCGCTGGTCTTCTTCTTCTTCTTCGCTTCTTTACGCCGCCGCTGCCAAGGTTGATCATCGTGATGAAAATGGTAATTCCGTTGATGAGATCTTTTGATTTGCAGAGGTTAAGCATGGTACACATGCTGAATTTATGTATATATATAAGGAGTAAGATGGAATTGTACTTTGGAGATAATAGAGAGAGGCATAGAGATGGTGTATGTACATGGAGAGCTCATATGAGAGCTATGGGAGTAAGTGGGGAGGTTAATGGTGAAGAAGGTGAGAGAAACTATTGAAGGTGCAGGTTTGAGTGAGGGATTGAGAGAAATGTGTGTGTGTGTGTGTAGAAGTGTGGAAAGAGGTGAGAGAAGACTAGGGGCTACTTGTGAAAAAAGTGGGCAGACTGGGGTCCACTCAAAAAATCATAGCTCACCGCTGGTAGCTCCAAAAATCATGAAAAACTTTGAGGTGATTATTCAGAGCGTGGGCTACATTTTCTCTTTTGACCACTGCTCCAAATTCGGAGTGGAGATAGGTGCCAAAATTCTCACCAAAAAGCCTGTTTTTATGCTTGCAAAAGTCTTTTAGTGGACCCCTCCTTTGTTGAATTTGTACAATGCATCCAAGAGTGAGCCCCTCCTTTGTCATATCATAATACAAAGCATCCAAGTTGCCCTTGACACATGCATGGAGGAGGATTATTGGTGAATAAAGAAATATATACATGGTGGGACTAGTGTATGGACTATTCATGGACTTTAGCTCAATGAGCACATGGTGTTAGAATAATGAGTAAAAATAATAATAAAAATATGGAGGAGTTATGGATATGGAAAGATATTGGAATCATATGATATGGTCCCTCTTTGAATTATTTTGGGTGAAAGAGGAAAAGGTATGCAAGTAAATAATATAATAAACTTGACCAATGAGTAGAAATCAATTTTTTGTTTTCACGAGGGTGAGGGTGAAAATGTGGGAGTGATTTGTATAAAGGAAAAATATGAGGTTAGAGTATGTACATATTGGCAAAAAATATAATTATGGTGTAAGAGGATGAAAGAAGGTGTACATAGGTTTAATAAAACACACACCTAAGTAGAAATATTTAAATAAAATACCAAAATAATTATAAAAAATCCCTATATTTAGGCCATATATACAATGAAATATTTACACACAAAGAGGCCATAATATACTTTTATTTTTTATTTTTTTTATTTTTTTTGGCTCACCTAGCCCAGTGACTAGCTAGCTGAGGGTTTTTTAAGAAAATATAGGAAAAGCCCCCTAACTCACACACGCCTATTTGCAGTGAAATGGTAGGGATAGCCATAGTGTTTGGGTGATTTTGGTAGGGTGGAGTAACTTAGTATAGCAATTATGGAGAGCCGAAAAACGGCTATCATTAGCCCTCCCCCAGGATGATGGTATATTCATGTACCATCATAGAGCATCTTTTTCAAAGAGAGTGCTTTAGAGTCCTTGACGAGATCTTCATTGTTTGGCCCCTCAGAATTTTGGCTGGAGTTACACTCATGCTTCATGTAACAATACTTACATGAGACAGCGGCCTTTGGACAGATCTTTGGTAGATCCTTTGGTAGAAGGCGACTCAAATAGGGCTTCAAGCGATACCCGTTTACCTTCCTGGAGTGCTCTTTACCATTCAAGTCCATAAGCTGATAGTAACTAGAATTGAAAGCCTTCTTGACTATGTATGGCCCTTGCCATCTAGTTTCAAACTTGGCATCAAAACGATTGTCAAGTCGATTGTCATACCTTAGCACAAGCTCTCCTTCCTTGATGCCTTTGTCCTTCAGTTTCTTGTCGTGCGATTCTTTCGCTTGTGTGGCTTTCCTCTTGTAGCACTCGTATGCTGCTTCTCTTTTCCACTCAAGCTCCACTAACGTAAGAAGTCGATCCATCCATACCTCTTGATCATCTTGTGCTCCTTTGCCATGAAGTCGCATTGTTGGAATGTTGAGCTCGATAGGCTGCAAAGCCTCTTGACCATAGACCAAGTGAAATGGTGTGAACTCCGTGGCTTCCCTATATGTGGTTCGATATGCCCACAAGGCACCATCCAAGAAGTCATCCCATAATTTTGTCTTGTTTTGCACCATCTTTCTAATGATTCCTGCAATGACACCATTAGCCTTCTCCACCAAACCATTTGACTGTGGGTAGTATGGTGTGCTATGACGATGTAGAATGTGAAGCTCTTCACAAACTTCTGTGAGCAAGCCTTTCCTAAACCCTGGACCATTATCAGAAACAATCTCCAAAGGTGTGCCAAATCTGCAACAAATGTGAGTGTACACAAACTTGCTAACTGTCCTCTCATTCACTCTTGCCACACTTTGAGCTTCCACCCACCTAGTCATATAGTCTACAGCCACTAGAATGTAGAGTTTACCATTTTTTGTCCTAGGCAGAGGACCCATAGCATCAATGCCCCACTTTTCAAAGGGTCCATTTGCAAGCACTATTTGCCTCGGGCCATGCACCAACCTTCTATTTCCATTTATCTGACAATTGTGACAGCTTTTACACCAATGTTGAACATCCACATGCAAGCTTGGCCAAACATACCCCGCAAGCAAAATCTTCTTCACAGTTGATTCTTGGGCAAAATGACCACCACATGCCTCTTCATGCAAACCTTTTAGAATGGCTGGAATTTCCTCAATAGTTGGTACTCTTCTGCATACTTGATCCTTCCCTTTTTGATAGAGGGAGCCTTCTAGGAAGAGATATACGCTTGCCTTCTTCATGAGTCTCCTCTTCTGAGCTTTTGTGAAGTCTGGTGGAAACTCACCCTCCAAAATGTAGCCAATGATGGGAGCCAATGACTCCAATCCCCGGTACCTCGGTTGCTTCACAGCAGCCGCCACCATGATGACCTGCACTTCTTTCTTTACACATGCAACGGCTTGTTGTGCAAGTAAATCAGCATCTTCATTCTGTTTCCTAGGAATATGATATAGTTGCACTTCTTCAAATTGATTAAACAATCTACGAATGGCATGAACTTTTGTCCGTAAGCTCTCATTCTTGCATGCCCAAATGCCTAAAATCTGTTTAACAATGAGAAGTGCATCTCCCTTTACCATGAGGCGTTGTATCCCTTGGCCAATGCACATCTTCAAACCTTGAAGTAGAGTGTCATATTCTGCTTCATTGTTGCTAGCTGAACTTGGTAGATTGAACTTCTCTTTCATGACCACCTCTCCACTTGGGTTGAGCAACACTAGCCCTCCCCCTGCTTTTCCTGTGGCTCGACGAAAAGCTCCATCAAAGAACAAAGTAAAAGCATTAGGAATACTTTTTGGTGGTGGCAATGGTAGGGTCTTTACTTCAGGCACCTTAATCTCCTTTTCGTGCACCCTATGAGTGAGAATCCCTGCCAATTGTGCACGCACACTATCTTCTACCTTGAAAGAGTATTGAAACTCTTGCAACTCCATAATCCACTTTGAGATCCTAGTACTAAGATTCATTTGAGATGACACCCAAGGAAACAAATTTTCTGCAGTGAGAATTACAAAAGGTTTTGGTAGCAGGTAGGATCTAAACTTTCTCACCGCAAACATGAGAGAAAGCATCATGAGTTCTGCTTCTGTGTAGTCTCTCTCCAAAGCATTCATGACCCTACTAGCAAAGTAGATGGGTCGCATCCTTGTACTGTGGGGATCTTGTTGTAGCAACACAGCACCAATTGTTTCTTTCCCAGCACTAGAGCTAACAAAGAATGTGTACTCCCAACAAGGAGGCATGAGTGTTGGTAGCTCTGACAAAATGACTTTAATGTTACAAAAGTACTCTTCAAGCTCATCAGACCATGCAAATTCTACTTGTTGTGTCAACTTTTGCAAAGGGTGAAGTAACTCCGAGGCTAAGTGAATGAAGCGTGACATATACTTCACCTTCTGAATGAAAGAGATGACCTCCTTAAGACTCTTCGGTGATGGGAGCTCAATAAGAGCCTTTGCCTTTGAAGGATCCACCTCAATGCCTTTATAGGAAACCTTGTGACCAAGCAAGATCACTTCATCCTCAGCTATGTGACACTTGTCGGGGTTGAGTTGACCTCCCATGTCATAGAGCTTCTTTAAACCTTCTTCTACCCTTTGTAGATGCAATGATTTTGAGCTATAAATGCAAAAATCATCAATAAAAACCCTAATGGACTTTCCAAAGAATGCTTGAAACACCATGTTCATGAAGCGTTGGAAAGTTGCAGGAGCATTTGTCAGGCCAAATGGCATGACTCTAAAAGCATAACAACCCCAAGGAGTGATAAAGGTTGTTTTCAATTGATCCTCCAATGCGATACCTATTTGAAAGTAACCCGAGTAGCCATCGCACACAGTGTACTTCTCATGACCAGCTACCTCATTTATTATCTCATCCTGGAATGGGAGGGGAAAGTGATCTCTTTTTGTTGCCTCATTGAGTGGACGATAATCCACACACACCCTCCACTTGCCGTTCTTCTTAGGAGTGACAACAACAGGAGAGACCCACTCTGAATTCTCCACTGGATAAATGAACCCTGCTGCTAGAAGCTTTCTTACCTCCTTGAGTAAAGCCTGCTCCTTGATGACTCCTAGCCTTCGTAGCTTCTGAGCCTTAGGTGTGGCCTCTCGCTTCAACTCAATTTTGTGTTGAACAGCATCTACTCCACGCACATCGGTGTAGTCTTTAGCGAAAAGCCTAGGAAACTTCCTTAGCACACATTTGAACTCCTCTCTTTCATCCTTTGTAAGTGTTGTTGATAGCATACCTTCCAGCATCCCTTCATCTTGAACACCTTCGTTCTCTTGAGGACCTACCTCCTCCAAGCCTTGACAAGAGGTCTCTTGGTTGCTTGGCTTAAACCTTACCCCCATGACTTCGATGGAAGACTCCTCTTCAGTAATGCTGTTGCTACTTTCTTCTTCTGAAGTGCTATCGGTCCAACCTTCTTCCGTCTCACTTTGAGATGATTCTTCATGGAGCTCCTCTTGGCGTTGCTCCTTCATGTCAAAGACAACCTTCTTATGATTGTCATTCCTGCAAATTAATTTCCCACTCTCCCAATCCTGCAAAGCTCGCATTTTCATTAGCCATGGTCTTCCTAGGATAAATGGATAACCACTTCCCTTGGTCGACATAACATAAAAATCCACTGCCTTCTTAATGCCAAAGGCCTCCACAAAAACATTTTTACAAATGCCTACGCACCTAGCCTTGCTATTGTTTGCCATCTTGACCTTAATTTCAGGTGTCTCATGGATGTGCATGCCTAGTCTTTGCATGAGTCCCTCTGTCATGATGCAAATTTGTGCACCCCCATCCACTAGACCTTTCCTAACCAATCTTCCTTTGATGTAACAGTCTAGCACCGGTGTAATGTCCTCATTCATTTCAGCTTGTGCAATTTTTACAACAGGCACACTCTCTTTTACCCTTCTCCTAGTGCTAACTGCCCTTGTTAAATCCCTCCTAACTTGTGGACATAATGCAAGAAATTGAGGCCATGAAATATCAGGACCCTTACCTCTCATGTCTTCCAACAAGTTGTACGGAGCCATACCATGTCCAAGAGGGAAGTCTTGGAGGTTGATACGACGTCGAGTCCTCTTGGTTTCCTTGGTTTCCTTTGCCTTCTTGCCTTGTCCATGGTCACTCTGTGATGTGACTCCTTCTTTCTCTTTACCTTTTCGTCGGCCACGCTTAATGCCATTGGCTTCCATGTCAACCTCATTTGAATTTGTCACCTCTACCACATGCACATTTGGATCTGGCAAAGGTGGAACTCCTTCTACCCCTTGTGGAGGTGGTCTTGGTCCATTTGGCCTTTGTATAAGCCTTGGTTGTTGACCAGTTCCTTCACCTGCATTCATCACTGGGTAATTCAAGTTAGGCCTCCCTGGCTCCCCACGGGGCCAAGGACAATTATACATCCCATGTCCAGATTCTCCGCAATTCCAACATTGCAAGACTCTCCTAGGTCGTGGATCTCGCTCTTCAGACTTCTTTGCTTGTCCCTTTGGACCTACAGCTTGTGCAAGGTGAATTGACAGGCTGCTTAAAGATTCGTTTAACTTCTCAATTACTTCCGCCGTTACCTCAGGAAGCTCCCTCGATGTTGATGCTTGTGACTTACCTTTGGGTCTAAGACCTTCTATTGGAACCTCTCCCCTTAAGCACTTGAGTTTCCTATATTTCTCAGCAGCCCTAGTTTCAGCTGCATCAAAAGTAGCAGGTGCACCCGCCTCAACTTTTACCTTAAGGTCAGGAAAGAGTCCGGCTATGAACCTCTCCTTCTTTAAAAATTCTGCACCATCACCAGGGTTAGTAACATTTCGTATCCATAGAGCCCAAAGACGTAGAAACTCTTGCTTGTACAAGTAGTAGTCATCTAAGTCTTTTTGCTTATGAGAAACAATGTCTTGCCATAGTTTTTGAGTGTTTTGGGGATCAAAGAAGTATCTCTTAAAACGATTCAAAACTTCTGTGTAATTCCCCTTAACTTCCTCAGGCAAAGAGTCAAACCAAGTACTAGCATCTTTCCTAAGGACCACCTCAAACATTTCTACACGTTCTTGATCAGTTACTATCCTCTTGATACGGCAAGACATCTTGAAATTCGCTAGAAATAATTCTGCATCCTCTCCAGGCTCTCCAAAGAAAAGAGGATATCCAGACATTTGGCGTTGGCTCTCCATTGAATTAATTTCAAAGTGACGCGTTTTTGTTTTTTCTTTCTTTAAAAGATTTACACAATAATATTTTCTAAATTGCAATCTATTCTACAACAAAATAAAAATATTCACATCAAATGACCTATGATAATCAATAAGAGGTAGAATGACAGGGTTTGGTGATGCGAGAATTTCTCCTACTCTTTGGGCACCAAACATGAATACCATACGTTGTTGAAAATGGATTTTTCTACTAATTGCAATGTTTATTCTAATGTGTGGAGTGAAATGGAAGGGGAAAACCTCTATTCCTGGGCCATTATCCATGGTCTATGCATGACCTAATACTCAAAACAAAACAAAAATATAGACGTCCAAACTAAGGTCGTACCTAATCAGAGGCAAAATAAAAGGGTTTACTGAAGCGTTTATCTCGGCCAACCTAAGAGGACCTAAAATCCTACGAATTACTCGCTGAAATTGCAACTTAGTACTAACAATTATGTGTACCTTTTGCCTTGCAATGGGAATGAAAGGATCATACAAATTCTCGTGATTCATGCAACCTACTTGACTATGCTAAAGGTTGAACCTACACAAAAAGATACACAAGTCTTTCCTCAGTGGGGGCACCAAAATTGAGGCGGTCCGGGGCGGGCAACAAGAGAGGCGACCTCTAAACACCCCTCAAGGCTCCCGTGCTGCTCAATTGGGGCTGGGGCAACCACAAGCACAACACAACAACAAACCCACAGCCAAACCAAAACAAGATAGGGGCACCACCTAGTTATGGTATGCGAACTAGGACGCAAGAGAGATTTTGGCACAACCAAGAAGATGCACCACACAACACACACAAACAACCTCACACCAAGACACACATGAAATGGACCAGAGAGAGCTAGAGCAAAGGGAAGAGAGAGAGGAAAGGATCTTGCATAATACCTTATTTGTGACTTGCAAATGGAGATGGTTCGTTATGATGCTATCGTAGGACTTGTACAAAAATCACTCAATGCTTAGTGATTGCTAATCATTGCCAAAACACACACACACTGTCTTAGGGTGTGGGAGACCTCTCACCACAATACCCTCTTACACTGGACACAAAACTGGCAATGAAAAACACACTAAAACACTTTCTAAAATCAAGATCAACCGATAAAACTCAAAATACACAAGTCACCTTGAATTCACCAAACCGTATTGCACAAATGGAAGGACGAAGATTTGAACGTCGAATCACGCCTTTGATGCACCAAACCTCAATTTATTGATGATGAAGGAGCATGTACAATAGTGGTTTTGAGATTTGTGGAACTCACGCTCTCTCACTTGCAATGTGTAGCTTGAAGGCTTCTCTCACACCAAGAGTGAAGCTCACAAGTGGTTGCTACACCTAAGTCTCTCCTCACGCATAGAGTGTTGGGGTGCTATGTGAGATGTTGGAGGTTGTTTTACAAGAAGGAGAGGGGCCTATTTATAGGTTGGAGACCCCATATTAAGATTATTGGAAATCCTAATTTACAAGCTAACAAATCAGGATTATGATTTTTTTGAATATCAAAACATTGCGGGCCTTCTTTGTCTGCTTGAGTCATGGGTGTGGGCTCAAAAGAGAGCATTATTGATGGTAGATAAGGTGAAAGTAAGTTTTAAGGAAGGGGAGAGAGAGAGAAAGAGAGAGAGAGAGAGAGAGAGTTACTATATATGTCTTGAGGTGAGGTGTCTTTTATGGTTAGGTCAATGCTATTTTGTGTTAGTATGTTAGTCGTTAGTAATCACTAGAAAGTTAATGTTACATTTACAATGGGTAGAGTGAGTTGATTTGATGAAGGAAGAGGGGTGAATTAAAAAAGAATCATTGAGATGGTGAAGCTTTGAAGAAGTTTGAACTCACCCTTGTGTAGATTGTGGAAAAAATGACCGCTGGTCTTCTTCTTCTTCTTCGCTTCTTTACGCCGCCGCTGCCAAGGTTGATCATCGTGATGAAAATGGTAATTCCGTTGATGAGATCTTTTGATTTGCAGAGGTTAAGCATGGTACACATGCTGAATTTATGTATATATATAAGGAGTAAAATGGAATTGTACTTTGGAGATAATAGAGAGAGGCATAGAGATGGTGTATGTACATGGAGAGCTCATATGAGAGCTATGGGAGTAAGTGGGGAGGTTAATGGTGAAGAAGGTGAGAGAAACTATTGAAGGTGCAGGTTTGAGTGAGGAATTGAGAGAAATGTGTGTGTGTGTGTGTAGAAGTGTGGAAAGAGGTGAGAGAAGACTAGGGGCTACTTGTGAAAAAAGTGGGCAGACTGGGGTCCACTCAAAAAATCATAGCTCACCGCTGGTAGCTCCAAAAATCATGAAAAAATTTGAGGTGATTATTCAGAGCGTGGGCTATATTTTCTCTTTTGACCATTGCTCCAAATTCGGAGTGGAGATAGGTGCCAAAATTCTCACCAAAAAGCCTGTTTTTATGCTTGCAAAAGTCTTTTAGTGGACCCCTCCTTTGTTGAATTTGTACAATGCATCCAAGAGTGAGCCCCTCCTTTGTCATATCATAATACAAAGCATCCAAGTTGCCCTTGACACATGCATGGAGGAGGATTATTGGTGAATAAAGAAATATATACATGGTGGGACTAGTGTATGGACTATTCATGGACTTTAGCTCAATGAGCACATGGTGTTAGAATAACGAGTAAAAATAATAATAAAAATATGGAGGAGTTATGGATATGGAAAGATATTGGAATCATATGATATGGTCCCTCTTTGAATTATTTTGGGTGAAAGAGGAAAAGGTATGCAAGTAAATAATATAATAAACTTGACCAATGAGTAGAAATCAATTTTTTGTTTTCACGAGGGTGAGGGTGAAAATGTGGGAGTGATTTGTATAAAGGAAAAATATGAGGTTAGAGTATGTACATATTGGCAAAAAATATAATTATGGTGTAAGAGGATGAAAGAAGGTGTACATAGGTTTAATAAAACACACACCTAAGTAGAAATATTTAAATAAAATACCAAAATAATTATAAAAAATCCCTATATTTAGGCCATATATACAATGAAATATTTACACACAAAGAGGCCATAATATACTTTTATTTTTTATTTTTTTTATTTTTTTTGGCTCACCTAGCCCAATGACTAGCTAGCTGAGGGTTTTTTAAGAAAATATAGGAAAAGCCCCCTAACTCACACACGCCTATTTGCAGTGAAATGGTAGGGATAGCCATAGTGTTTGGGTGATTTTGGTAGGGTGGAGTAACTTAGTATAGCAATTATGGAGAGCCGAAAAACGGCTATCAGTAGGTCCTCATTAGGCGCGTTCATCACTATGGGTCGTTCGAGGCATGCCTTCGGCGCCTTTGCTTATTTTGGTGTTGGTGTCACGAGATTTTGCTGCCTCCCTTTCTTTCATCGATTTCGATGGCGTTTAGTTTCCTCTGCTTCTTTGTGTATTTTACTGGTGTGTGCGTATATGCGTGCGTGTGTATGAGTGTGTGTGTATATATGTGTGTGTGTGAGTGTGTGTGGGAACGGGGGGGGGAAAGCATATTACGTATATATATAATATATATATATTTATTTATTTAATGTTTTTTCGTTGGTTTTATCACTGCAGGGAACGCCGACGTGAGATGGGGAGAGAGATGGAATGAGAGAGAGAGAGAGAGAGAGAGAGAGAGAGAGAGAGACAGAGAGAGAGAGAGAGAGAGAGAGAGAGAGAGAGAGAGTGCTATATGCATGTGTGTGTGTGTGTGTGAGAGAGAGAGAGAGAGAGCATGGCATGGCTCGGGTGTGGCGCCTGCACAGGCTGAAGAGAGAGAAAGAGCGCGAGAGAGCGGAAATGGGTTGCCTGCGGGCGTGTGCAAATCAGCACGAGTGAGAGAGAGGGTGAGGTGAGTGGGGAGGGAGGGTGAGAAGGGTATAGGGTGTGTGTGGTGTGGCTTTTTCAATGGCGCATGCATGGGCTGGGTTCGCGGGGGAGAGAAAGAGCATGGCGTAGGCGGGTGCATCCGACAAAGGGCACAAACGCGGGGAGGGGGTATAGTCAACGAAGGGGGGGGGGGGGTTGTTATAGAGAGAGAGAGAGAGAGAGAGAGAGAGAGAGAGGGTGTCACGGCGGGTTCCCACCGAGTGAGAGAGAGGATGTGAGTGGGGTGAGGAAGATAGAGGGAGGGGGTAGGTGGAGGGGAAGGAGAGAGAGAGAGAGAGAGAGAGAGAGAGAGAGAGAGAGAGAGAGAGAGAGAGAGAGAGAGAGAGAGAGAGAGAGAATGGGGGGGGGGGGGGTGTTAGGCTAGTGGTCCGCCAGGGATGGGAAGAAAATGGGGGGGGGGGGGGGGGGGGGGGGGGGGGGGTATGGAGAGTGAGTCCGAAGGGGGTGGACAAGAGGGGAGATGGGTATAGTATGGCGGCCCGCTAAGGCTAGGATGTGGACGAGCACACACACACACAGAGAGAGAGAGAGAGAGAGAGAGAGAGAGGAGAGAGAGAGAGAGAGAGAGAGAGAGAGAGAGAGAATATTTGCTTCCATGCCCGCGGGGCCTTTGCTCAGAGAGAGGGGAAGAGAGCTGGATCAAGGGGGGGAGAGATAGTGAAAAAGAGAGAGAGAACTACGACGGCCCGCCAGGGAAATAAAACAAGAGAAAGAGAGAGAGATGGTGGCCTGCTAGGCGGGGGTATGGACGAGCTAGGGACGTGAGTTTGGCCAGGGCATTTCCGAGCCTTCCGACAGTGTCGCCAAGGCTTCGACAGAGGAAAAATAACCTTTTTCTCTTTCTTTTCTTTGATTTCTGAAAATCGGCTATCATTAGCCCTCCCCTTTTGGCTAGAGGCATTCATGTCTCTAGCCCTGACTTTGATTCTTCTTCAGCTAATCTGCAGGAGCCGATATTGAGTTGCCTTCTGAACTAGCCATTCCATTTGGCCATTGGTAAGATTTCTAGGATATTCATGAATTTGCAAAGGGTCCCAGTGATAGCCTGCTCCTTGGAATAGTGTCGGTTGAATAAATGGGAAGCCCATGGCTTCCAAAACTTTGTGCCAATGTCCTCGTGGATCCCAAATGAAGAATAGGATCATTATCTACAGTGTCCAAATAATAAAATTTGCATGCCAAATAGGACCAAATTTGTAACCACCAGTAGTAGCAAGAGGGGAAATGAGCATCTTGGCTCCTGCAAAGACAGAACTAAAAATTATGATTCCCAAGAGTGTGCCAAGAATCCACCATATATGGCCACCTTGTTGGTCTGGTGAGCTCCAGTTGTCTTTAGAATCTTGCTTAATGTCGCGATTGGGAAAACCTGCAAGCATATCATGCTTCTCTTGGGTGTGCTCAAACATGTCAGCTGTCTTTTCTGATGCTAATAGTAAGCTATCGACCTTGCGGCTTGAATATAAGCGTAACCCACTTATCTCTCTCCATAGAGAGGATACACTATTTGTAAAAAATGCATCAAATTGGGAATAATGCCTTCATTCTTGCATTCTATCAGCCTTTTGTCTATCCATGGCTCCTTAACTCTTATCTCCATGCTGATCTTACCTCTATATGTTCTAGCAGTTAACCATAACCATAGGTTTGATGCATCCCATGCAAACACAATGCTATGTTGTGGAGGAGTTTGGAACATCCTTAAAAGGTTGGCAACATATTGATCATCAAACTTACTCTGAACACCCTTACATAAACTGGAGGCATTGCCCCTCTCCAAGTTTATAACACCTTTCAGTAGACTAGAGGCATTACCCATCTCTAAGTCTATGACACTACGTAATAAAGTCTTGCTCGGCTGCTAAGCCTCTGGAGCAACATCCAACTCCAAACCTTCGATCAGTCTTGATTACCTCTTCATTATGGTCCTCTAGTGAAAATTCCTTGATGCAAGATTCCTTTAGCTTGTTACATTGTCCTTGGTCCATGCTGGTGCACTGGCTTCTGTCTTCAAAGCCCTCCCCTTTGCTTGATATATTGTCCATCTTTTGCAAAGCCTTGCTAGCAGGTCGATTTTCCTCTTTTCTTGTATCTTCCATGCCCTCTGCATCTTACTCTGATGAGGCCTAATCAACACCCTACACCTTCTTAACCTTATTGCCCAATGCTGTCGATTGATCGCTTTGGTGCCTATTTCATCCAGGTTTAAAGATGCACTCTCATTTGTAACAAAATTTTCTTGACTTACCTCTCCCACTGGGGTAGCATCTTTTGATTCTTTAACCTCTTGTTCCACTGCTTCAGTCCTTTGAACAAAGTTCTCGCTTGATCCTTCTTCTGTTATCTTCATCTTGACCTCTTCTGCAATACCAATAATACTTGGTGTGCGGGTACCAATTGGTAGTGGGCGTAGGATGAGTGTAAGTGGTGATTGTGGCGGTGGTTGCATCGGTGGCTGTAGGAATTGAACTGGTGGGGCTAGCTGTGGTTGCATGGTTGGTGGTGGGATTTGAACAGGTGAGATTGGTTGCCTGGGTGACGGTGGTCTCACCCTTGGTGGAGAGATCTGATTCTATCTCCCTCCTCTATTGAAATTATGCCTTCTCAGATGTCGGTAGTAGCACATGCCATGGCCGTCTTCCCCGTAATTATAGCAGTGGTACTCTTGGTTTTTCCTTCGTTGTCCTCTTCCTTGTTCTAAATTTCTAATAGGTGCATGCCCTTGTTGCACTAGATGCATGGATAAACTCTCGAGTTGGGTAGTGATGCGACTCAGCAGGTCTTGTTGCTCTTCTGATGCCTCTTGTGGTTGGGCTCTATGAACGGTTGTTGCAGTCACTGGGGTTAGTCAGACTGAGCTTGATTCATCTGACTCATTGACTCTTGCTTGCATGCGCAGCTTCTTGTCTTTAGGGCGGGCTACTTCTACTGCCAACTCATATGTTGCAAGAAACCTTCCCTTCACCTTCTCCTTAAGCGGCAACCACAGGCCAGCCATGAAACCGTCCTTCTTTAGAAAATTAGGCGCTCCTTCACCTTCCTCAGTGAGGCAACCCATCTCTCCCACAAATTCACAAACTTGGACTCATAGGTGGCATACTCTAGCAGACCTCCCTGCTTTAATTTTGTTAGTAGCTGCCATAACTTCTCTGAGGTTGTGCCTCCACCAAACCTCCTCACAAAGGTAGCACGTAGTACATCCCATGCATTCTTGGTAGCTTGGGGCAAAGCATTGTACCAAGACTTGGCCTCTACTTTCATCAGTAGAGGAAAAATTCGAAGCCATGAGGCGTCATCATCCTTGTTGGAAACCACACAAGCGATGTCAAAATCATCCAGAAAGTCGGTGGTGACGTCTTCTCCCTTCTTTCCACTTAACGTGGGGAAAGAAACACTTACCATGGTAGTGACTTAGGAAATTACAAACCTTTATTATTATTATTATTATATTAATGACAGTAGCGCCTCATAGCGTCTTTTTACAGGCTTGGGTGGATGGATTAAAACAGAATGAGGAATGGATCGCAAAGCTAGAACATAATAAAAATGCTTATACCAAAAGAGTGGTAGTAATCCAGAAGGGGCAAGATGATGGGACGTGGAGATCTCAGGATTTCATCAAGCATCTCGGCTCCGAATAGGAAAACAATATTTTGTTGGTAGAATATCTTCTTATCAATATACACATTTACATGCATGTGTTGCAAGAAACGGAAAGGAAATACTTCTGGCCTATTGTTATTATCCATGTCGGGTGTAGGGCAAGGATCTTGACCACTAGGGTTGCGTACCTCAGGTGTTGACAAGGTGACACCTTCACCACATGCTCCTACCTCTTGTAGAAGTCCGTACAATCCTCCACATTAGGTTCAAAACAGACTGGGTGAGAAGAGTCTACCTCAATCGGCTTTCCATTCTGCATGCGGCGATGACGCTTGGGTGGTCAAACCTCATTTGAACTCTCCAAGCCTAGAGAGAGTGTAGGCCCACTTGTGTCCACCAAATGCTTTAGGCCTCCATACTTAGACTTTGTGGTTGATGTAGTTGACGACTCCTCTTGGACCATTAGAGAGAAAACAAGTCTTGGTGCTATAGAAAATCTGACTGTCACGAGAGCGCTTCAGTTTTCAAAAGAAGAACTCACCGTTCTTTCTTCACTTCCTCTGTCGGCACTCATTGACAGCATGCTTTGGTTGAGAGCAGTGATAGCACTTCATAGGCCTTCCACCTGATGCTCTCAATTTGTGGTTAGAACAAGCAACACAAGATGGGGATCTTACCTCTTGAATACTGACGACACTACAGCCTGGTAGTAGTACTTCAATGAAGGTGGGTAGTGCCTCCTTAGACTCCTCCTATTCCGTCCTGCACTTAGAGAACTCCTTTAGCCATTCCTCCACTATTGATGAGGTGTGTTTCTTTCAGCATTGTAAACAAAAGGTTTCCAAGAATCCCTCCTCCGTGGGGGCACCAAATGATGGGAGCAAAGTGCGACACGAACCCCGACGGCCTCTAAAACGCCAAGAGCCGATGCACGCCGCAAGCCGGTCACGGTAAAGCGAACAGAGGGCACCACCTAGCTTTGAGCAGCTAGGATGTAGACAACGATGATTTGAAATATCACAAATTCTACACACACACACACAGAGTGAGAGAGAGAGGGATTAGAGAGAATAGACAGGTGATGAAAACCCTCTAGGGTTATTCTCTTACCATATTTACAGCAACCTTATTTTCGACAAGGTGGCACATCATGGTGATAGAGAGATAGAGGGAGAGATAGTGAACCTACTTGGTGTGCTCTCTAGAGATGACTCATTGACATGAAAACTTGCTAACATGAGTGTGTGTGGATTGACTGTTGGAGTTGAGATGTGGACATAGCTCCCTTTACATCATACAATTCCCAAAGCAAACCACTATGCTAAGTCCCCTCTCTTGTGATGCAAATGTTTGCCAATTCCTCCCACCAAAATACTACCAAGTGTTGAGCTCTCATGAACTTGCCCCCCCCCATAGTGACCTCTCAGTGCCTTTTTATAGGTGCTAGCTGATTTAAATTAGGGTAATCAGGCTTGATTAGGGTAATCTAATCAGGGGAGACAAAGCAAGGCGGTGGGCTCTGGGTGGTTGACCCTTGCTTTGTCTTGGGGAGATATTTTAAGGAAAACCTCTAGGTGGGCCTTTGTGACCATCACCTAGAGAGATGAGAATTTACAAGTTTGGGATTTTTACAAGATTTGGTTGAAATTGGGGGAAAATGATAATAACCTAAGGTTTTATTGAAGAGGGCATCGTGGACGTGATGCCCGTTAATAGCAGCTTTGCTGGTGCGTCGATGTAGCACGTTCGTCACTTCGGGGTCGGCCAGGGCATGCCTTCGGCGCCTTTGCTTGTTTTGGTGTCGGTGGTGCATGCTTTGACCGCCTTCTTGTTTGTCACTGTCGATGTTATTCGGTTTCTATTTTTTTTGTATTTTTTGGTGTGTGCGTATACGTGTGTGTGTGTGTATGTGTATATGTGTATGTGCGTGTAGACGTGTGTGTATATGTATGGGTGCACGAGCGTGAGTGTGCGTATACGCGTGTGTGTGTGTGTATGTGTATATGTGTATGTGCGTGTAGACGTGTGCGTATATGTATGGGTGCACGAGCGTGAGTGTGTATGGATAAGTGTGCATGGGAACGGGGGGGTGTATGGTTATATGTATATATATATATATAGCTTTTTTTTCTTTTTTCGGTTGGCTGCCTGCTATGCAGGGAACACGATGACGAGAATGGGGAGGAGAGAGCTTGGGGTGTGTGGGGGAAGTGAGGGTGTGTGTGGTGTGTGTGTGGGGAGAGAGAGAGAGAGAGAGAGAGAGAGAGAGAGAGAGAGAGGATGCAAAGCCATGAAAAGTACTACATCCTTTCTCTTTCCCTCCTCCATGGCTCTCCCCTCCCCTGAGTGCTTTGATACCAATCTAAGAACCCAAGGGACTGCTTTGAGGAATCTCCACCCTACCACCCTTTCTATAGGCTCATGGCCATTCAGATTTAGAATCCCCTATCCA
The DNA here is from genome assembly GCF_014529385.1 of Adiantum capillus-veneris. NCBI lineage: Eukaryota > Viridiplantae > Streptophyta > Polypodiopsida > Polypodiales > Pteridaceae > Adiantum > Adiantum capillus-veneris. The sequence goes on from NC_140935.1 coordinate 38,762,673, forward strand.
CACTCAGCGGCCGGCCCTTGGCTCGGGTCCGTGACCCCCCTGGATTTGCCTTTGGCATTACACTCTCACAAGAGCCTAAAAGAAATAATTTTGAAAAAGTTTATTATCATTAGCTTTCCATGCAGCACTAGTCCGCAAGCTTTATCCAATGGTCTCGAGATGCCCCCAAAATCCAACCCCTTACTAAGGACCACTTATGTAGTCCAATAACACAAGGGTATTTTGAAAACTTTTCAAATTACAGGGTAGTATGGGGATTTCCAAATTGTGAGGGGTATATTGGTAATCTGTTCTACTCTATTATAGGAGGTGACATTCCGACCAATCCATGTAGCTGCAAGCGGGCACCAGTGCAATGGTGAGCGTGGACGTGAGCTACTCTAGC